>NC_092876.1:165649299-165973187 GCF_028372415.1 Notamacropus eugenii | reverse complement strand
GCTTAGAGGTCCAGAAACAGCCACAGCTGCTGCTGCGACCACCACAGGCTCCCCTGCCCCCTCTGTTGCCCAGGGCTGGGACCAGATCATGCTCTTCTCTCACACTGGTTCGACAGACTTTTTCTACTGACTTTCTATGTTGCCCTTGGCATTTTGGGGTTGAGAAATCTGAACACCACCACAGCTGCCAGCAATTCAATCCCCTGAGGCCTGCTCAGACCCTGTCTGTGCTGGCCCAGCCCATGCTGGACTGTGTTCCATTCCCAGCCTGGTGTGATAGACATTTCCTGCTGCCCTTCCAGGCTGTCTTAGGTTGGAAATTTGTTTCACTCAATTGTTATTTGTTCTACAGCTCTTGAATTTGTTCAGAGTCATTTTTACAAGTATTTGGAGGGGTTTGGGAAAGATCTCTGGCAAGTCCCCACTTTTTCTCTGCCATCTTGGCTCTGCCTCTCCAAAGGAATTAATTTAATAAATATAAAGGAAAAAGGCTTAGCAGTATTAGTAGTATAAAGTAATTATTACAACTATCTGATACTTGCTAAGAAATAGGAAGGTGGATCAGTGGCACAGAGCAAACGTACAATACATAGTACTAAGTGATTATAGTGATGTTGTGTTTGGCAAATGTGAAGACTTAAGCTTGTAGTATTTGGTAAAATACTACTATTTGGTAAAAATTGTTGGCAAAACTGGAATGCAGTCTAGCAGAAATTAGGTATAGACTAATATCTTATATCATTTACCAAGATAAGGTAAAAAAGGATACATAACCTAGATATAAAAGGAGATAGCATAAGTAAATTAGAAGAATGGAGCATATTATCTGTCAGACTTATGGATAGGAGAAGAATTTATGAATAAACAAGAAATGGAGAGCACTGTGAGATATAAAATGGATAATTTTGATTATATTAAATTAAAAAGTTTTTGTACAAATAATGCCAAGATAGCCAAGATTAGAAGGAAAGCAGAAAATTGAGGCAGGGGTAATTATAGACAGTTTCTTGGATAAGGATCTCGTATCTCAAATATATGGTGAATACTGTCATATTTATAAGAATATGTCATTCCCCAATTGATAAATGGTCAAAGGATATGAACAGACATTTTTCAGCAAAGAAATCAAAGCTATATGTAGTCATATGAAAAAATGCTTTGAATTATTATTGATTAGAGAAATGCAAATTAAAAAAACCTTGAAATATCATCTCATATCTATCAGATTGGCTAAAATAATAGAAGGGGGAAAATGAAAAATGTTAAAGGGATTATAGAAAAATTGGGACACTTATACAATGTTGGCAAAACTGTGAACTGATCCAATCACTTTGGAAAGCAATTTGCAATTATGCCCAAAGAGTTATAAAACTGTGTATATATGACTTCACCCAGCAATATCACTATTAGATCTGTTTCCCAAGCTGTTCAGGGAAAAAAACGTTCTAAAATATTTATAGCTGCTCTTCTTGTGGCGACAAAAAAATGGAAATTGTAGGTATGTTCATCAATTGGGGAATGACTAAACAAGTTGTGGTATGTGATTCATGGAACACTATGGTGAAACATGACAAACAAGTTGATTTTGGGACAAGAAAACATGGAAAGACTTGAACGAAATAATGAAGAGTTAAATGACCAGAACCAAGAGAATGTTCTACATAGTAACAATATTATTGAAAGAATAATTGTAAATGACTAAGTTATTCTGAGTATTATAAATACTCAAATCAACTACAAAGGACCTATGAAGGAAGATGTTATCCACTTCCAGAGAAAGAAATGGTATGGATAGTATGATTTCATATACATACATACATATACATATGTGTATATATATGTATATAGACATAGACATAGATATATCTACACATCCGTATCTATCCATCTGTATGTGTATACATACATATGTCTGTGTCAAATGGTGACCTTCTCTAGCGTGGGTTGGGAAGGGATGGAGGGAGACAGTTCATAACTTAAAATGTAACAAAAATAAATTAAATTAAAATTTTAAAATAGCCTCATAGATATGAGATTCCTACTAATACCCTCCCACCTAGTTCTCCATCACTGACATTGCTGCCTAAAGTCTTCAGAATTGTGGGAAGAAGTACTTACACAGCAAACTGCTATAAATTTAGCTTTCCCATCAGTACTTTCCCTGGGCTCTAGGAGCTAGGATAAAGTGTCTTCTCTTTGAGAGAGGCCAGCCCTTCACACTTTTAATAGATTGTAAATCAGCCTCTAGAGTAATCTGGCTGCTCTGCAGATGCAGGGACTGTTCACTCCTAATTTGCACTTGGCATGGAGCACCTTACTGATTTATTTCTCTCTCCCATTGTCTGTCAGTTTATGACTCATAAGAAAAATGCTGTCTGGCCTTTCTGAATCATTTCCTCTGAATTTCTTAGTGATTTGAATTCAGCCACTGTTTTTAAGAAGAAGGGGACTTAACAAACTTGGATTATCCCAGATGACATGGAGGGCTTTTTTCCCTCCATTGGCCTGAGGGGTCATAGGTACTTGGGCTTGGAAGAGGAAAAGGAAAAGAGGAATGCAGAAGTTTTAGCTATGACACAGCTATGCTTCTGTTTGGCATTCATCCAGTTAGAAGCATTTTTGTGTGCATTGGGGGAGGTAAAATTTACAGAAGTACTATGTAAGTTATGGTTCCTATTGCACCATTACAAAATACCCCAGTTTGTATAAAATGATGCAGAGTGTACCAAGATAATCAGAGAAATTCACACAGCGACCCTGGTAATGTAAATTAATACCAAAAGACAGCAGTTCGCTGATCCATTCAGTGACCCATTGTAATTCTATTCGAATCACTCTGTTTTTTTATGCATAATGTTCCCCTTTGTGTGTGGAAACAAATGACCTATTCCATATAAAATTCATGTTTGTACATTGGGTACCTTTTAATTTTCATTCTTTTTGAGAAGTCCCTTAGACTTTGGAGTCTATAACTATTTCCATAATAGCAACTTTCCTTGGGCTGCTGAGAAGATAATGAACCAATGAATGGTACAGTGGAGATGAATCTGAGAAAAACACGATTAGATAAAGGCAAGGTGTCTATGCATGTAGGAATCTTAAAAATTCCAAGAAAAGGGTAAGATGTCAAGTCTTTGTGGATCTTCACACATTAGAATTTTTAAGAATTTTTTACTGAAAATCCACCATCTCTCTCTCTCTTTCCAGCTCCAACCTCCCCACAACTGAGAAAGAAAGAAAACCAAAATGTCTGATACAAACATGTAGAGTCACACATAAACAAATTCCCATATCCAAAAATATACCTCAGTTTGCACTCTGAGTCTATGGACTGTTTTATCAAGTGATAGATGGCATGTTCTGGAAGCATGATAGGTCATTACAGTGATCAGAGTAGCTCAGGCTTCCAAAGTGGTTTGTCTTTACAATATTATTGCTATTACACAACTTAGTCTCTTTGCTCTGCTCATTTCACTCTGCATCGATTCATACAAGTCCTTCCAGGTTTCTCTGAAATAATTCCCTTCATTTCTTATAGCACAATAGTATTCTATTACATTCAAATGCCACAACTTGTTCAGTCATTCCCTAATTGATGGCTATATGCTCAGTGTCCAATTTTTGATCACTATTAATGAGTTACTATAATTTTATACATTCCTAGTTAGGGATTGTTTTGCTTAGGAATAATTCCTCACTTACTGTATCCTCTTTTTAATCTCCCCCTCTTCTTTTTCTCTTTTCTTTCCTGCTTCTCTGTTAAGTCAAAAGTATTTTCCTACTCAGCTCTGTGTGTGTTCTTTCCTCCTTTCACCAATTCAGATGAGAATGAAATTTAAAGATCACTCACTGCCCCCATACTTTCCTCTTTATATATACTTCTACTTGCATACCCCAATTATAAAAGACAACCCCATCCTTCTTTTACCTATTTCCCCTCTTGTGTATCCCTCTTCACTCTCTTTCCATTCTTTTAAGATCACCAGAACATAACAGAACCAGTCCTACACCTTTGTCCAATTAGATTCCCTCTGTGATCCCTTAGGATGATAAGATTCTGGGGAGACAAATGTATCATCTGTCCATATTAGAATGTGAACAGTTTTTCATAATTTATGACTTATGATTATTTGTTCATTTGCTTTTTTACGTTTCTCTCAGTTCATGTGTACGCACTCCAAAGTTCCTTTTCAGTTCTGTTCTTTTCATTGGAAATGTTTTTAATGCTTATATTTCTTTAGAGGTCAGAAGAAGACTACTACCCCAGAAGCATTACACTCAGTTTTGCTGCATAAGTTATTCTGGGTGTCTATAAGTCTATGTCCTTTGCCTTCTGGAAATTAACATTCTAAGTTTGCTCTGTTTATATGGAGGTGATTGCTAAACTGTAGCCCCTCAGTTCTTGAATTCTTTCTTTTTGGATGACGGTAGTATTTTTTTTTTCTTTTACTTGGAAACTCCGAATTTTGGCTATCCTGTTCCTGATGGTTTTTATTTGGATACTTATTTCAGGACGTCACTGGTGGATTCTTTCTATGTCTGCTTTCCCTTCTGGTTAAGACATTTAGGCAGTTTTCTCTTATGATTTCTTGAAATATTTTGTCTGGGCCCTTTTTTGGTCATGGATATCTGGAAATCCAAATGAGTCTTCTCTATCTCCTTTCTGGGTCAATTATTTTGCCACAAGATACCTTACATTTTCTTTTGAAAATTTGTAGCTTTTTGACTTGTTTTAATATTTCTTGTTTTCCATAATCGTTGGCTTCTATTTGGCCCTTTCTAACTTTTAGTGAGTTTATTGTTTGGACAAGGTTTTGCACCTTCTTGACTCACGCTGTTAATTCCCTTTCCAACTCTCCTTTTTCCGCATAGGTTTCATTTCTTTTCCAATTCTCTTCCCTCCCCCTCCCCCTTGTGTTCTCATTTTATTTATAAAACATTTTAATCTCTGCCAAAAAACCCTTGTTTTGTGTCTTCCAGGAAACTTAGTCGAACTGGTCTAGAATGTATGTTTTCCTTTGAGACTTTGGTTTAGGATATTTTGGAATCATTCTTTTCTTCTGGGTTTGTATCTTTAGTGTCTCTGTTGCTATAATACTTTGTAATGATGGGATTCTTTTTTGCTGTTGTTGATAGCTTCCAGACTACTTCCGAACTATGGGATTTATGTGAGGGTCAGGCCCTGTGCACTAACTGTTGGAATTTCTGGGCCTATCCTCTGTCCTGCTGGGTCCTGCTGTTTCTTGGCATATTGAGTATTGTGTAATACCAGAATCTCAGACAATTCAGCCCAGGTACTGGGAGGCTTTCATTGTACACAAAAGAGTTTGATGAAGTCTGTGTGTTATCTCCTGATCTGAACTCTGCAAGTACATGCACGAAACTTATTTACAATTAATTATGCAAACTACTGTCATGGAAACACTAATTAGATTTACACTTCTTAAGGCTAAGAATCAAATGTTTTTTATCAAATAAATGCAAATGTTGGTTTATACTATCTATTAGATAATGCAAACATTAGCCCCACTAGGAACAAATGATCAGCCTGATTTTCTAGGATTTCATAGTAAGAATGTCTCATATTGGTAGTGAATGATAAGATTCTCTCACTGCCTAGCTGAAGGTCCTCCAAAGTGGTTGCCTGACAAGTCAGGAAATCTCCGTCAGTCAATCAGCATTGTCCTCAAGGCAACACAGGGTTGCTTGGATCTCAAGGGCAAAGGAACACAGGGACCAACCTCAGTCATGATCCAAGGTTGAAGACTAGGGTTCCCTGGTGGATTTCTTATAGTTTTGGCTATGGGTGTTACTCAGTTTCTGATTGGTGATTTATTACTTAAGTTTATGATGAAGAGAAACTATCAAACGGAGCTAATGTTATTAGCAAGTATTTGCCAGTTCAACAGATTTGGGGGACTGCAGCATCAGTGTAATATTCACAGCTCCCACAGTGGCCATGAATATGCCAACACAATTCTGAATTGTGAAATATCACACACTCTCCACATGGAAGGCAGAGCAAAAACATTTATTCAGACACCAGAAAGCCAAATCCATCATATTAACAAAAATCTATCCACAATAGCAATGCAGAAGACAACACCAGCCCCAAGCCTTCCCGTGCTAGACTTCCCATAAGCCACTTCCATTAAACAAAATCACAGACAAATCTTTCACTCACGACGGCCAGCAGCTTGCACCCTTCTCAGCTCTGCCTGCTCTCTGACCAAATTTCTTTTCAGCTCTGCTCTAGTTCTGCCTCTTAGTGTTCCACCCATTCAGCAAACTCCTCCCACCACAGGCTACTCAGGCTTCCATGTGACCCAGGCAGGCCACAAAGGCCTATTAATAAATATGACAGATTTTCCATTTAAATTACCATTACAGAGACACATATCATTAGGAGTTATTTATTAAATTGAACAAACACATCATTGCCAAACTATATCACTTAAGTCCTTATTTTAAAATTAAGTATCTTAATTATTTATATGTAATATTATATAACATATAATATTAACATTACTTATTAATTATATAAAATATGTATTAATTATTAATACATAATACTTATGTAACAGCTATTCCATCACAAAATGGAAGCTTCAAACCACATAGATTCAGTTATATCAAGATGATAAACTTATTCTTACTGCAGTAAGTTCCTAACCTAGGTTTACATCTGAGCAACACACCTGTGGCTAACTCCAGGTGGAGTTTCAGAAGACCGTTGTTGGACTTAGCTACTATCAGCCAGCTAGAAAACCCTGACAGTTATCAGTGACAAAACTTCCAGCTCCCTTCTGGTCTGGGATTCCTGCTCTGATTATTTTTCTACAGGCTTTAGATTGGGCTGGAGGTTGGAACTAAGACTTGGCTCAGTTCCTGGGATCAGAGCTCCACAGCTTCTGCTTGCTTCTGAATTTGTTTCTTGCAAGATACGCAGACTAGGACACATGTGGTCACTCTTCACCTTGAAATACCACCCCTATGTACCGGTCTCTTTCTCATTCTACTCTGCCTCTGTGACCAGGAACTAAGTACTGAGTAGGAGTGTGTTGTTAAATGTTTAACAACTAGCCCCCTAGAAAATGTACATATAAAACACTTCAAACTTAATCTGCTTTATTAACATTTTTCCATTACATTCTTAGGTCTAGACAAGAAATAAAACAATAAATCAAGGCCTGATTTGTAGCATTTGCTGATTTCCAAGGTGTAAATATTTACACTGAGAATTTAATGATTGGCTTTTGTGAGCTGTTACAATCTGGCTTGAGCACATTCCTGGAAGAGAACAACAGAGCTGCCAGTTGGCACCTAGTTCTCCACCCTGCCCAAGTTCAGACCCATCTATGTGTGTTTTGGACCTTTTCTTGCTGTGGTGCACGGCCTCTCCTTGCAGCGAAATGTTCCTTAAAGCTGTTCCAAGCAAAACTCTCTACCCAGCGACTGCAGACCTCTCTTTCCATCTCCCTTTCCCTTGGAAAAATGACTCAGTCATTTTTTTCTTGGATTTCTCAACCAGGACTTCTCCTTGCACGTTTTCTTGATCTGTGTTGAGGAGTTATAGGACGGAATAAAAATTGGACCCATTATGAAGAAATTCACTAGGTTTACCTCTCTGTATGTATGATGTCCATATTTATAAAGTGTGGGAACTCAGAAGACTAATGATGAAACATGCTATCTATCTGCCTCCAGAGAAAGAACTGATATTGTTTGAATACAGACTGAAGACTGCTAATTTTTTCACTTTCATTCTTTTTCTTTTATTCCAGCCTTCCTATAACAAAATGACTAATATGGAAATGTTTTGCATGATTGCATATGCATAACCTATGTCTGATTGCTTACTGTCTCAGGGAGGGGGAAAAGCAGAAGTAGAATTCAGAACTGAAAACTTAATTTTAAAAAAATTTTTAGTATGTAATTGGGGGAAAAATAAATAAATTTTAAAAATTAAAAAAATAAAGTGTGGGCACTAATCTAAATGGCATTAGGCTTATAGGTCTAGAGTTAGAAGAAAACTTAGTTTAGCTAGTCCAAGACCCAGAGAGATGCACTGACTTTCCCAAAATCAGTCAAAATGATGTGGCAGAACTGAGATTTGAATCTATGTTCTCTGACTCCAAATATGGAACTCTTTATGCTACATCATTCTGTCTCTCTGAAATACCTGTTCTTAGATCTTGCCCTAACAGTATATGATTCTATATAAAATGAAATAATCAAGGTAATGTGATATGTTTCTAATAGACTTGTGTTCATGGATTCATCTCATTTACTTAGAATTGCACTTTGTTTATGGTAGGGAGTGGTAAAAAAAAAATAGTGGTGCTTTATAGTTGTGACTTTTCAAAATGTAGTGAATAGATTGCTGCACCCAGAATCAGGAAGATCAGAGTTCAAATTCACCCTTAGACACTTACCAGATAAATGACCTTGGACAAGTCACTTAACTTCTATTTGCCTATGTTCTTTCAACTGTAAAATGAGTACAATAATATATATTATTATAAACCTCCAAAAAGCTGTTGTGAGGATCAGATGAGATAATGTTTGTAAAGCACTTCGCACATGCCTGGCACATAGTAGGCATTTAATAAATGTTTGTTTCCTTTCACAAAATAAAGCTGCCTTTGAAGAACTGAAAATAAATGTCCCACAGAAGGGTGATGGAGAAGCATATGATGGGTGTGAGCAGGTTGTGAGGAAATTTAAAAAATGAGGCTAAAAATATTATCAATGAAATGTATGTGAGGAAGAGAAAATGGGCTGGTCATGTGGTGAATGTGAAGCCTACTAGGTGCACAGCCATTGTATTCCACTGATACCCTTGCCATATCAAGAAAATGTGAGGAAGGTCTTTGAAAACTATGAACAAGGGTGGCATGAGATCAATGGGCAGACGAGGAATGGGTCCTAATCTGAGATATTGGAAGGAATATCCAGTCTGACCATTTGGGTTGAGTATTTTCACATGTATGTGATCTCTTACACTCTTCCTGTGTAACACTTGTATTTGATGGTTTAATGTATGTGTGGTGTTGTTATTTTTAGTGGAGGAGAAAGTGAGGCAGGTGACCTTTCTCAGCCTTCCCTCACTTAAATCTAATTCACTTGCATGTCATGGCATCACTTCCCTGTTGTCATGGTCCTCTTTGGCAATGAAGGACAAACTACAGCAACTGGAAAATGATTTCATTGATACAGGGAGGGGAGAATTTTCCTTTGCCAACACAGATCCCTACCTTCTCTGCAGTTAGGGCAACTAGCTGAGCAGCTATGTGATGTAGTGCATAGGATGTTGCACCTGGAGTCAGGAGGACCTGAATTAAATCTAGCCTCAGACATTTACCAGCTGTGTCACCCTGGGCAAGTTACTTAGCTTTATTTGACTCAGCTCCTCATTTGTAAAATGAGCTGGAGAAACAAATGGCCAACTGCTCCAATATCTCTGCCAAGAAAACCCAAAATAGGGTCACATAGAGCTGGACATGGCTGAAAAGACTGAACAATAATAGTCTTCTCTGCAATTTATAGTCTTAGAGATTTGCTTAGAGCATCAATAAGTTAAGTGACTTGCCCAAGGTCAAATCACAGTAAAGAAGAAGTGAGACTTGAACACAGATCTTCTTGACTTCAGGGTCAGCTCTCTAGTCACTGACATAGACAGATATTATTCTGATTTTACAGATGGGGAAACTGAGACTTGAGTGATCAAATGGCTTCTCTAAGATCATCATCACTAAGTGACAGATAATGTTTGTAAAGCACTTAGCACAATGCCTGGCACATAGTAGGCACTATGTGCCTAGTGGGACAATGTCAATCTATCAATCAATTAATCAACAAATATTTGTTAAGGGACTATTATTTCCCAGGCACTTAATATTGCTAGACACTCAGAGACAAAGACAAAAGTGAAACAGTCTTTACATCTTATACTATTACTATCTTAGATTTTTATACTATCCATCATACTCATAGTCCATTCACACCAACACCCTGAGGATGGTCATTCTCTGAGATAGAAAATCCTTGCCCAAGATCTAAGATGAAAAACTGGTTACATACATAGCTGAAACTGCATACATTCCTGTAATTTTTGTGCTTGTAAAGGACTTACTTGCTAAGTAGGGGTTGAAGTCACACATGTAACAGAAAGTTGGAAAAGAAAGCTAATAGGGATAGTGCAGTGGATAGAGCACAGCCCTGGAATCAGGAGGACCTGAGTTCAAATCTGACTTCAGACACCAGTTATGTGACCTTGGGCAAGTCACTTAATCCCAAGTACCTCCGAAAAAAATGGAAAAAGAAAAGAAAGCTAATAGGGCTGAAAAGCGCAAGTGGGTCAATCTTCTCAAATGTGCTCCTTAGTAACACTGTGACAGGCAGATTGTTTTGGGAGAGGTGCTGTGTTAAGATCTCCCCTACTGTCCCCTTCCCAGCTGGCTGCAGCCTGGATCCAAATTTAAAGCTAAGCTACATTTTTATGACAAGCTCAAATCCTTCCCAGGACTATAATAAGGCAGCTGCACAGACACATTTTTAAGAATGTCCTGCTCCAAATTCCATAGATAAGGACAGAACCTACCAAGTGATCTGGTGGAAACACTGATGAGGAGTATGGACATCCCAATGAAATCAGAGGTTCACTGTCAGCCTGCATCTTCATGGTGGTCAAAGGAAATAATGAAGTCTCAACTCTTATGTCAGGAGCCATTGGGTGGTAGAGGCCTGAAAGAAGGATTCCCTGTCTTATGAGAATTGCTTATTTATATTTTGGACATGCTTGAAAAACTGTGCAAAAAAATGTACCGTTTAACATATATATATATATATATATATATATATATATATATATATATATATAATCTCAGGAAACAACTCAGCACAGTACTTACAATATAACAAATGTTTAGTAAATGTTTGGGGAATTGAATTGAATTGAATTAAAATCCAGGTTCTGTCACTATAAGGTATTGTGGATTAGAAAACAATATTAATAACCTAGGGTAATTCATGTGACCACTCTAAGCTTCAGTTTCCTCATCTGGAAAATGGGGTGAATGATAATGCTTGAACTTTCTAATCCATATGTTATCTGTGAGGATATATAAACTAATGGATAATAATCAGCTATGAGATAGTTGAAAGAGTCCTGAATCTGACACTAACTAGCTGAGTGACAAAAGTAATTCAAATCATGTTTATGAACTTTTTTCTTCATCCATAAAATGGGGAATATAATAATTTCATTATTTACACAAGGGTTGTAAGGAAGGTGCAGATGATATACGAGTGCTATCAGTGCCTACTAAATTTCAGTGCTTCTAGCCAAAGTCATAGTTGCCCCACCCTAGTTACAACTCTACCCTGAAGCTCTGAAGATAAAAATGAAACCATTCTTGTCTTAAAGAATTTATATATTTTTTCTGGCAGGGGAAAATCTTCTTATCTGAGCTGTCTACAGAATGGTCTTTTTTAGGAGACAGTGGGCTTCTCATAACTAGAAGACTTCAAGTGAAGGCTGGATGACATCATATTATGGACACTGTCAAAAGGATTCCTGTTTTGATATGGGTCGTATTGAGTTACCTCTGAGGTCCCATCCAACACTGAGTTTCTGTAATTTTGTAAAGAAGACAGCAGTAATTTAAAGCTCACTGATCAAAGCAATTTATGCTGCCCACTTTTCAGAAAATTCCAACCCTGTCTTAAGCTAATCCCCATTTTAGGCTACGTGATCTAGGGAGCACTCAGCCAATCTGCCTGATGGAAATGAGCATCTCGCTTTCTTTAAGTTTACGTTTAAAATACCTATAGAGGTCTCACTGGGCCAACACAGAACAATACATTCACTTGTGCACACACACTAATCCTGCAGTTGTTAATTAGGGTCTCCCAAGGGAGGCCAACCCATGTACACTTTGTATAAGGCAACAGCACAGCAGGAATATCACTGACAACAAATTTGTTGCCTGTGTTGGAAGGAACATAGGATTAGGAGTTGAGACCTGTGTTCTAATTCCAGCTGTACATCTCATGAGCTGAGGCTCAAACTTTTCATCTGCTAAATGAAAAGCATCTTGCCAGTATTGTCTACCGTAGAGGTCTATTACGAAGATCGAATGAGCACATAGATATCAAAACACTGGGCAAAGAATAAAATACAACACAGATGTTATTATTACAGCAGCAATAATAATAACTTGCTTTGACTGGGTAGAGGAGAAGGTGTGGTTTGAAGCAGTGGAGCGGAAGGAAAAGATAACAGAGAAACGTAGTAAGGGGAAGAAGGTCAAGGGACGGCCACCACCTTATTCAAATTTCATTCTATTCATTCTACAAACATTGTTTAAGCACTTAATATTATATTCTAGACTCAGTGGTGAATGCTGGGAAAACCATACAAAACCAAAAATGAAATAATAACAATAAATAATAAGCAAAGTGCTTACATTCTAATCAGGAAGACAATGACACGTACAGATGGAATTACATAAGTATATACATATATATATGTATATATATATATATATATACATATATATATGCTAAATAAATACATAAAATTTAGGGAACTGTGCTCTAGCAGCTGGAGGCAGGGCTGTGTGTCTTAAGAATGATTTTACACAGAAGTTGGTGCTTGAGCTGAGTATAGAAGGAAACCAGGAATCCCAAAAAGTAGAGGTGAGAATGGAGAGCTCTGGGAACAGTCAGTGCAAAAGAATGGAAGCAGGAGATGTAGAATGTGGGAAACTCAGAGTGACTGGACGTTAGAGTGTTCTCTGTGCAAATCTGTCCAGTTGACCTTAATGTTCAAATCCTTGCTCTATCAGCTCTATCCTTTCAGGGGTCACTTCTATCCTGTGTTAGTAGAGAAGTGTGCTTGAAAATGTAGAGCATAGTTTTGAAAGGCATCATTCAACTTTAAACTCTACTTTTAAAAATCTGTTAATAAATTGCTCTGAGAAGGTGTGTATGTATGTGTGTGCATGCGTGTGTGCATGTGTGTGTGTGTGTGTGTGTGTGTGTGTGTGTGTGTGTGTACAACTGAGACCACCACTCCTTTTTGGGCAGTATCCTTCAGGATTTTTAAGCATCAGACAATAAAGCACTTGTTTGGTTGATCCTCACTGAAAAATCAGAGACAGTTTTAATCAAGTGAGGAACATAGAGAGATATTTCATGAAGATTCTTGTGCTTATAGACTTTCAAGGACATTTCTAGCTCATTACATCTTTGAAAATCTACAAAAAAAAGCCCGGCATCATAGAGATGCAGAATCTTAGAGCTGAAGAAGACTTAAGAGGCCATGTAGTCCAACCTGTACTCATCTAAGAATTTCTCCTACAACTCTGCTAATAAAGGGTCACCCAACTTCTCCTTGAAAACCTTGAGTAAAAGGGAACTCATTGCCTCCTAAGACAGCACATTCCACTTTTATATTTTTCTTTCTCTGTCTTTCTGTCTCTGTCTCTCTGTTTATTCATACATATATATGCATATACACACACATACATACCCACACATGCACATATACAAGCACACATATGCATATGTATCTACATGCACATATTGTCTATGAATTAAGAATATAATTGTACGTAGGATGAAATTTGACTGCCTCTCCTGAGTCCATTTGGTTTTTACTTGGCCCAAGGCCATGCAGACTTTTAGGTTTCAAAAGAAGAAGTGGGAAGGGAAGAAGGGAAAGAGAGAGAAAAAGACAAAGGTAGCAAGACAAAGGGACAGGTACAAAGACACAAAGAGAGAGACAGAAGCAGAACTTTACCAGTTGTGTGACTATGGGCAAGTAAATCATTAAGCTTGTTTTCTAAATCTCACAGGGTTGTTGGGGAGGATCAAATAGGATAATGTTTGTGAAGTTCTTTGTAAATTTCCAAGGTCTTTATCAATTTCAGGATTTAAAAAAGAGAGTTTTTGGAACACTGTGGCTCTTTAAATCCTATCCATCTGTTCTAGTCCAGGTAGCATGTTACCTTCTTTCTTGCTTGACTTGATAACCTGTTTCTTGGCATCCATTTGGTTAAAGGTAATATCACAGCTTCATTCCAAGTTCTAGGTCAGATCTGAGGGTCACTTGGAGTGTTACCCCTTTTCATTGTTTTGAGTCAAGAAAGTTCAACCCCTGTTTACAACATAAAGCTGGAGTCTCTATCTAGTCAATATGATACACGTGACTCCCTTTTCCTGAGATTTTTTGTGACTGAACCTGAGTAGGGGAGGGTCTAATTATCTCACTCATGAACTCAATTCCAGATATTTAGAGGGCAACAAGAGGGTAATCAATTAATACACATTTATTAAGTGCCTACGATGTGCCAGGCACTGTGCTAAGTGCAGATTATAGAAAGAAATGGAAAGTACTCCCTGTTCTCAAGGAGCTGCCTATATAAAGAGGGGGGACTGATGTGTAACCATCTATGTACAATCAAACTATGTACTGGATAAACTGGAAATAAGCAAAGGAGGGAGGACCAGGGAAGGTTTCTTATAGAAGGTAGGACTTCAGTTGGAAGTTGAAGAAAGCCAGAGAAACCAAGAGGCAGAGATGAGGAAGGAGAGTGTTATTTGCATGAGAGACAGCCAGTAAAAATACTCAAGAACTGGGAATGAAATGTCTCTTTCAAGGAATAGCAATGAAGTCAGTGTCACTGAATCATAGGCCATTTGTTTGCATGTGGAGGAGAGGGTAGGAGGGGCAAAAAGATATAAGATGATGTGAAAAGTAAGGATGGGATCAATTGATAATTTCAATATTATCAAAGACAGTTAAATAGGAAGATATATTCCCCTACTCCTTGGATTGATCATGTTTCTGCCCTCAGTTTCTTAAGCTGATTCTAATTTTTCTGACTATTACTTATATAGGGAAGAGCCAGATCCCTCCACCAACACCTGGAGAACTAGAGAATGTCTGTGGTTGATGGTGATAGCATCACACAGGCTGCTCTAACTTTGGCTGTCTTGTACTACAAAAGAAGGATTGAAAAAACTCCCCAAATTAAATTACCATGCACTTTGATATTCATGGACTTCAGTGTAAAAGTAGGAAAAGGTAAGGATAACAAGAAATATACAGGAAAACATTGTTCAGGAAAAACAAATCAGAAAAGCTAAAGACTTGTAGACTTCAGAGAGGCCCCAGGCTTTTGCATCATGAATTCCTTCTTTGATAAAATACTTCATTGGCATTGAACTTAGCACCAAGTAATATTATGAAATTGATTACATTATAACAGACAGGAAAAGACTTGTTATTGACGTAGGAGATATCCCTGAATTAGGTATCTGTGTATAGTTAGACTACTGACTTATCAAGGCAAAGATCAGAATTAATCAAGAACAAGAAGAAAGAATAATAATGAGAAAAGGATATGAAGTCCAACTGAAACCACTTGATCATGAACTAGTTATATAAGTAAATAGGAATGAAAAAATGAGAAACGAACAATAGAAATTGTATTTAAACCTATTATAATATCTCTATATTGACATTCAACCATTGCAAGTCTATTGTTACAAGAAGATCAGAAGAATTCCTAAAAAGATTTTAGTCAGTGAAGGATGAAATCAATTTAAAGAAGACTTTTTATTCTCTCACTATTTTCATTCTTGAATGCTCTTGAGATCACTTTGCATTTAAAAAGGAAAACAGGTGGACAACAAATAGAAGAAAAATGAAACATATCTCTAAAGATTACTATAATAAACAATTTTCATCATTAAGGATAGTGGAAATAACATGTTTGGATTGTAACATCAGTCTCTGGGATGTGCCTATAGACATATCAAGCATCACTAAGAAGGATAAAGATGGGAAGATCCCATCTTTGGAATTCCCATGCCAAAAGATCCAAAGAGCAGGATTGGATTAAATGTATATAGAGGAACTCTGTGTTGGAGAAGACATGATTGTATAGGTATTGAGGAATCAATATGCTCTTTTTAAAAAATTATCTTATTTGTTTTCAATGTTCTACAATCACTTCCATATAACTTAGATTTTCCCCCTCCCTCCCCTTCCTTCCTCCTTCCTTCCCCACTCCTTCCCCAAGGCAGTGTGTAATCTTATATAGATTCTACATATACATTCCTATTAAATACATTTTCACCTTAGTCATGTTGCATAGAAGAGTTAAAATGAATGGAAGAAACCATAAAATAAAACAAAACATAATACAAAAGAAAATGTTCTGCTTCATTCTGCAATCCAATTCCATAGCTATTTCTCTGGATATGGAAGGTGTTTTGCCTCAAGAGTCCATTGAGAATTTTTTAGGTCCTTGCATTGCTATGAAGCACTAAGTCTACCAGAAAAATTCCTTGCACACCGTGGTTGTTGCTGTGTACAAAGTTCTCCTGGTTCTACTCCTTTCATTCAGCATCAGTTCACATAAGTTTTTCCAGGCCTCTCTGAAGCTTTCCCGTTCATCATTTCTTATAGCACAATAGTATTCCATTACATGCATATACAACTTGTTCAGCCATTTCCCAATTGATGAACATCCCCTTGACTTCCAGTTTTTGGCCACCACTCAATATTCTCTTGAAAGTATCTAAAGGAAGGAAAGCTATTAAAGGCATAGAAAAAATCTTGATCATCAACAAAGATGACCAAGAAAGCATCAACAAATCCTGATCAGTCTGCCTACTCTCCTGCTTCTCCAAAATGTTTATGTAAATTGAGGACATTTTCAATGATGTAAAAAGAAGCAGGCTTTCACAAAGAATACTCAATTATAATTACCATTTCACAACTGACTGAAGGATGAATAAAATACAAGATCCTGCCATGCTTATTGTTTGTTGATCATGAAAAAACACTTAATTTTGTAAAACAGCATCACTTTACAAGCTCTTCCAATAAAATGTCTCCCATTCAGACATCAAAATCATTCAAGACTCTTTGGAATGCATAGGAAAGAAGCAACTCTGTTCAGTGAAGCTCAAATCATAAATTTTAGTCATGATATAGAAGAGGGATATGTATACTTGCAACAAGTGTTTGCTAGATTTCCTACATCACAGTTACAGAACCAAAGCTAGAGAGGGATTCACCGTGGATGGTGAGATTCTTCTGATGTGAATGTAAGTGGAAGACATTGTAGAGGTTAACTGAAATCCCAGAACACTGCAGAGTCTTCTGGAAAAAAATCTGTAACCAATCAAAACAGTGTGGTCTCTCTAATCACACAGAAAAGACTGAGTGGATGAAGAATGTTTACTGTGCCATTAACCAATAAGTATTAAGTACCAACTATGGACCAGACACTGTGGATACATGCAAATACAATATGAATAAATGAAACAATCTATATTCAAAATGAGCTTGCATTCTAAACAAGGGAGATAGCAAGAACATATGTAACTATATGTGCAACTTATAGAGAGCATTCATCCGTATTTATATGTGGGATAGAAAGCAGAGGTAGACAGTGATTTGGGTCCAAAGTCAAACAAGAGGAATTATGGAGACTAGGCAACCTTTGAGAAACTGAAAAAGTTTTTTAATGACTCCATGGAAACAATGGTCCATTGTTTAATATCAGTGTTAATATAAGCAATGAAGGTGAGATTATAAGTCCATGAAGAATAAAATGAGTAGCAAAAGAGAACAATGGATAAGAGCATGATTGATGTGAGAAGGCTGCAACATATAACTGAAAAGGAACTTAAAAACAGGCATAAATCATGCCATTGAGAAGATGTATGATAGGAAGACAAGATGGGCTGGACATATGGCAAGTTCAAAGGGCAGCAGATGAGTAACTAGAGCAATCAGCTCCAGTGATACCCTTAGGCTGTCAAGAGGATGTAAGGGATAGATGGACTTCCTGTGGCTAACATATGGACATGGACAGTAGTCACGCAGAATAGGCATGAGTCCACATAATTGAAGGGTAATCTTAAATCAATGAGATCAGAGATCTATTAAGCATTTAAATATTAGTTAATTAACATGGACATCTAGATGGTGCAGTGGATAGAACACTGGTCCTGAAGTCAGGAAGACCTGAATTCAGATCCAGCCTCAGACACTAGCTTTGTGACCCTAGTCAAGTTTCTTAATTCTGTTTGCCTCAGTTTCCTCATCTGTAACATGAACTAGAAAAGGAAATGGCAAATCACTCCAGTATCTTTGCCAAGAAACCCCAAATGAGGTCATGGAGTCAGATATGACTAAACAACAACAAATTCCACCATTGATGATAGCTAGCATACATATTGCACTTACTATGTGCCAAGTACATTATAATTGTAATCTCATTTGACCCTGACAACAATGATGGGAGGTGGGTGCTATTATTATCACCATTTTACAAATGAGGAAACTGGGGCATACAAAGGTTAAGTGGGATTTGCCCAGAGTCACAGAACTAGTAAGTCTCTGAGACCAAATATGAACTCATCTTCCTGACTATAGATGTGGTGCTCTATCAACTGCACCACCTAGCTGCCCTATTGGCAGCTTAAGTCACATGTTTTTGTATATACTCAGAGTAGTACAGGGTCTCAGAAAATATAAACCCATAAGATATAAAATCTACAACTCCAGCATTACAAATATGAACAGAGCACATTATCAAAGTGGTAAACTGTCCATCTGCTTTTTAGTCACTTAGAATGAGATGGTGATGAACAATTCTTTGAAACGGCATGGTTTTGTCCTGTTTTACTTTCATATTTTAATGAATAATGGAACCAATCTGGACTGACATATTTTGCCACCATTCAGATAAATGATGATGATAATGATCACGAAAACTGATGTGGTTGTAGTGTTTGCAAAACACTTTATACATATTATGTCATTTATGCCTTATGACAACTCTGTGAGGTGGATATTCCAAATATTTTCCCTTTTTACTAATGCAAAAGTTGAGTGTTGGATAAGCTATTCTCATAGTCATAAAGCTAATAGAAATCAAATACAGCATTTGAATCCACTTCTTAACTTCTAATCCAGAACTTTATCCTTAGTGCTGCCTTTTCTTCCCCATGTAGAATTTGGGTGTTAGCTCTCAGCATGAAGATAAGCTTTGAGAGGTGTAGGAGATTGGTCTAATACTTGCAGCATGAGAAAACCTTTAGCTTCACCACAGACACTGGCTCTTGAGGAAAAGAAAGCAAGAGTCTGCTTTAGCCTAATAAATTTTGCTTGAGGAAAGCAATTCAGTGTTGACAACTGACAGAAGACACTCAATCATTTGTGTTTTTAAATTTTACCTAAGGGATGAATTTAACACCTACCACAAAGGTACCACAAAGGTACAAACTGTCAAACTATGATCATGTTCTAGTCAGCTAAGGGAAAGTGTTTGAAGGATATGGCAGGCTAATAGCATTCCTCTAGCACCACTGGGCAGATGATAAAAATCTGGATGCCTTCCTACAATTATCTCATACTCCATAAGTGATTTGGTAGTAGAATGTCTCCCTCCCCCAGTTAAACCCTGCAACCATATTTTTCTTATTTTGAGCAGAAATTATGTATTATTACTATATGTTTGAATTACTGGAATATTGCTAATCTACAACTATGACATCATATCACTGTTAGAGGAGATAGTCTTAAAATGAGATATCACCTCATGTAGTCATAGAATTTTAAAGCCAGATGCGACCTCAGGGCTACTGTTGGACCTTGGGCAAGTTCCTTTATCCCTCTGGATTTCACTTTCCTCATCTGCAAAATGACAGGATTAGACTATATGATCCCTAAAGTCCCTTTGTGCACTCAGGTTCTACTTCAATAGTTTATACATTTGGAAGCAGAGATTCAGACAGAAGAATTGAGTTGTCCATAATCACACATCTGGTTAGCAGCCAAGTTAAAACAAAAACCTAGGAGTACTGATGCCCAACCCAATTATCTTTCCATTCCACCACCTGAACACTTGTCTATTTTCCTATAAGAAATATGATTCCAAGCACCTGAAACTTCCATTTTAACCAAATTTTATTATTTCAGTTAATAAAAATTTATATTCTCTTCTTCCTATCTCTTCCTCTCTCCACTCCTGCCCCTGACCACTGAAAAAGAAAAAAAGAAAAACAAAACCCCTGTAACATATATCCATAGTCAAAGAAAACTAAATCTAATAATGACCATGTTCAAAAATTTGTGCCTTATTCTACATATTTAATCCATCACCTCTTTGCAAGGAAGTGGATAGCATTTTTCATCACAGCACATTTCATCACTGGAATTTTATCAGGAAAGAGATATCAAGATTTTGTATCCCCTTAAGTTTTCTTTATCTCAGGAGTAATAGCTGAATGTTGGATTTATCAGAATTTTTAAGTCTTTCCAAGTTGTTTGTCTTTACAAGGTCGTTATTGTATAAATTATTCTCATTCTGTCTCTTCACTCTATGTCAGTACAGCCTAACCTTCCCAGGTTTCTTTGAAATGGTGTCCTTGTTAGTTTACATTAGTATCCATTACATTCTTAACTTTTCTATGTTCTTTGATCTATGACAAATCACCTATGAATCCAAGGACTCAGCAAATGAATGGATCTGACAAGCCTGAATAAGTGTGAAATATCACTTAGCTCAATGATTTTACCTATTCTTCAGATGGACTGAAAACTAAGGCCCCTTTCTCTTTGTTTACTCTAGAAATAGAAAAAAAGTCCTCTAGAGCTGTAATTTAGTGGAATACTAGAGGTGAAGCCAGTTTCAGTACCAGGAAAGACAATTTTTTCAGAACAATGCATTCCCTCAAGATCAGTTCTTCTGCTTTAAAATGTGAACCATATGGATTGACTACACCTACATAGTACTCTAGACTGTTGACTTGGACACAGAATTCAGAAAGAGAAATAAGATTCTAATGGCTGGCTAATGGAGAGTTATTAGAAAATATTGGTATGATTTTGTAAGTAAAAAGTTCTGTATTCATATACTTTCTCATTTCATACTGTCATTTTAACCATGAGCTTTTTAATGAAATAATTGAACAGTGTTACTTGACATTATTTTATCCAAAAAGAAAATGAGGTTAATCTCTCATGACCTGTTCTTAATGAATCCAAGTTACTGTTGAACAGTTCACTCTTTCCAAGAACTGATAAACCATCGTTTAATTGTAAACTCTGGAATGTTATCAGAAAATAGATATCAAGATGATATATCCCCATAAGTCTTCTCTCTTCCAGGCTAAATCTCTTTTCTTTAATGATTTTTCACATTGTATGCTTTCAAATTTCTCCATCATCTTAGTTACTTTCTTCTGGACACACTTTAGCTTTCTAAAATATGGTGCCCAGAGCTGAACAGAATAGTCCAGATATGATCTCACTAGGGCCTTGCTCTCATCACTATATTTCCAAATTAAAAGTATATATGTATGTAATTCTTTATTTTTAAAAATAATGTATTGTTTATTGAATAGAGAAATGCAAATTAGAACAACTTTGAGGTATCATGTCACACGTATTAGATTGGCTAACATGACAAAACAGGAAAATGATAAATGCCAGTGAAGATGTGGGAAAATTGGAACACTACAGCATTGCTGGTGGAGTTGTAAACTTGATCCAAACATTCTGGAGAGCAATTTGGAACTATATCCAATGGGCCATAAAAACTGTGCATACTTTTTGATACCACTTCTTGATCTGTATCCAAAAGAGATCATAAAAATGGGGAAAGGATCCACACACAAAAATATTTGCAGTAGTTCTTTTTGTGGTAGCCAAGAATTGGAAATTAAGGGGATGCCCATAAATTGGGGAATGGCTGAACAAGTTGTAGAATATGAATGTAATGGAATACTATTGTTCCACAAAAAATGATGAGCAGGCAACTTTCTGAAAAACCTGGAAAGATTTACATGAACTGATACTAAGTGAAATAAGCAGAACCAAGAAAACATTGTACACAGTAACAGCAACAGCAACATTGTATGATGACCAACTTTGATAGACTTAGCTCTTCTCAGCAATGCAATGATCTAAGACAATTCCAAAAAACTAAAGATGGAAAATACTATCCACATCCAGAGAAAGAATTATCGAGTCTTAACGTAGATCAAAGCATACTTTTTTCTCTTTTTTTTTCTTTCTCATAGTTATTCCCTTTGGTTACGATTCTTCTTACTCCCTTCTCTGGTTGCCCCCAGGCTGCTGGTTCTTTCTGACTCAGATCAGTATAATCCAACTGCTTGCTCTCTCCTTCCTGTCTTCCTTCCTTAGAATCTCATTCTGTATGCTTTATTTTCAAAGGGATTTTGACATGTTGGAGTGTATTTATAAGAGTCTAACTAGGGTGATGAGGAAACTTGAAACTATTTCACATGAGAAGTGGTTGAATTAATTAATTATGTTTAACTTGTATTTAAAAAACTTATTGGGATGAAAGAGATGCAAGTATTAAAATGGTTTTCATGTGGAAAATGAAGGAAAGACAGAATCAAGCATTTATTACATACCAACAATGTACAAAGTACTTTACAAATATTATCATATTTAATCCTCACAACAATCTTAGAAGGCTTTTTACACTTGAGGACACCAAGGTAGACAAAGGTTAAGTGACTTACCCAGGGTCACACAACTAGTAAATATCTGAGGCTAGATCTGAACTCAGGTCTTCTCCACTCTAATCCCAGTGCTCTAGCCACTGTACCACCTAGCTGCCTTATTCTTCCTGGCCCCAGGGGGCAGAACTAGATGCTTTGGAAGGTACAGAGAGGCAATCCAACATATGAAAACATTTCCTAATGATGAAAGCTGTCCAAAAGTAGAATGGGCTATAATTGGAGTGCAGTTTCCCTCACTGGAGGTCTTCAGGTAGAGGTTAGATGGTGACTAGCTGGGGATGTTATAGCTGGAAGCATGACTTTCTTGAAAATTTATAATCTCTTAATTTTATGACTCTGCCTAGGGAGGGTTTTTTGTATATGTGTATACGTGTGTGTGTGAGTGTTCCATATGTATACATGTGCGTGTTCATTTGTTAAAGGTTGATGCTGTTTTTGCCAGAGATTTTCTTTTCTAAATTATTTGTTCTTTTATCAATATTCTTGTGAGCAGGCTTTTGGTCTAAATTTGAGGATAATGAAAGGTAAATGACAAGAAACAGCTGGATTTCTTGAACCTCTGTTTCTCTCTCTATTCTTCCTTAGTATTTTTCCTCCCATGTAATTTCATCTCACCATAAGTAGCAGCTAATATTTTTGTCTGTTGTGAAAGAATCCTTTCTTTCTAGATAAGAATGCAGCAACCTGGAAGGCTAAAAGCAATCAGCAGTCCATTTGTGTATGGTTGTCATAGTCAAAGACTGCTTGCTACAGTGACTGAAGTGGAAACTTTCCGATACTGAAATGGAACTGGGATAGATTCAAATGTCTGAATAAACAACTAGTCTATTTCTCTTTCTAGAGGCAACAACATGGGTGGCAATATTAAGTCATTCTTGTTTTGTGACCATGGACTAATATTCTCTTAGCTTCGTTTTCCTCCTCTGTAAAAATCACAGAAGCTCAGATTGAAAGGAATCTAAGGGTACTTTTGTCCAACCCATACCTGAACAAGAATCAAACAAGTGCCTACCATATGTCAGAGACTGTGCTAAGTTATGAGTGTACATCCTTTCTAGGGAAAGAGCAAATATAAATAAGTACAAAATATATGCAAAGTAAATAAAATATAATTATATGTTTGTGGAGAGTTGGAAGGGGGGATAGATTCTATCAGTAGTCAATCAGCCTCTTTTTGAAGAAATCCTATGAGGAAGGCATCCAATCTTCCAAGGCTACTTATTCCACTTTGGCATAGCTCTAACTTTTAGGAAGCTTTAAGCTTGATAAGCTTAAAATTTATTCTTTGTAATTTCCAATCATTGTTTCTAGTTCTGCCTTCTGGTGTACAACAATACCAGTGGAAGCATTCCTCCATGGAAGAGATCTTCAAATGTTGAAGATAGCTATTATGTCTTCCAGTAAGTTATCTCTTCTCCTCCATCCACTGATGCTCATGTGTATGAACTTGAAGCTCTTTACCTGCTATGATTACTTTCCTCTAGACACCTCACTTATCAACCTGAGAATCATAGATTTGGCACTAGAAGGGGTCATGAAGTTTATTTAGCCTGATTTTCCCTTTCCCTCCCATTTTAAAGATGACCTACTGAAATTCAGAGAGACTTATTTATTCGGGGTCACACAAGCAGTAAAAATCAGGGCTGAGATTTTTTTAACTGACATCTGATTACAAATCTACAGCTCTTTTCCAATACTTTGGTCCTATGGAGATAAGAATTCACTGTCTTCCTGCATATTTGTGGGGGAAGTGCTTTGTGACTTTTAATGTGCTATAGAAATTAGAATAATGATTTTATTACTGTTGTTATCATCTTTATTTACCCTGTCTGTAGCAAGGTTGATAGGGCAACTAGGTGACATAGTGAATAGAGTACTGGGCTTGGAATCAGGAACACTGAACTTCATGAATTCAAATGTGACCTCAAATACTTACCAGCTCTGTGATCCCAGGCAAGTCGCTTAACACTGCTTGCCTTGGTTTTCTCAGCTGTAAAATGAGCTGGAGAAGTAAAAGGCAAACAACTCCAGTATCTCTGCCAAAAAAACCCCAAATGAGTTCACAAAGACTTGGACATGAATGAAATGACTCAACAACAATACTAAGGTTGGCATGTAGCTCTGGGAATCCTTACCCCAACTCCTAATCTCATTGGCAAGTTGGGTCCCCAGTACTTAGTCATTACATATTTCCCTGCTCCCAACGTCTAGGGGTAAATTTAAGGGAAGAGGGGTTCTTCTAATGCTAGTAGCTTGAGTTTCCATTATGGTGAGTTCTTCCCAATATAAATCACCAGTTATGGTTAATATGTTCCCTATATCATTGATTGCTCCGTTATTAGTGCCACACTACCAATTTGACCAACTAACATCCATTGACTTTTATAAAGGGATATTTGTAAGAAGATACAGCAAGAACATGTTTGCCCCAACTAAGATCATACTCTTCCTTCTACCACCTCTGTCCATGAGGAGAGTGGACTCAGACTTAACATGGGTTTTACAGAGCATTTACCCCATCAAATTCACTTCTGAATATGCTATGACCAGTGGACCAGTGACTCCTTTGTTGAAGGATTCAATGTCTCAGTTACCTGGTTGACTCACTGTTGGATTGAATCCCATAGTTCACCCATCAGGACTTTGCTAGACCCTGACTTGGTGGGTTTGCCTACAAACTCTGTGAACTCCTTGAGTGTGGGGACTATTTTTGCCTTTTTTTTGTATGCCCAGCACTTAGTATAGTACCTCACACATGGTAAGTGCTTAATAAATCCTTGTTGACAGACTTCTGAAAGCTTGCTCTCCTAATACTGGCTAACATTTATATAGTGCTTACTATATGTTAAGAACTATCCTGCGTACTTTACAATTATTATCTCATTTGATCCTCACAACAGCTCTGGGAGGGAGGTGCTATTATTATCCCCATTTTATAGATAAGAAAATTAAGTGATTTGTCCAGGGTCACATGGCTAGTAAGTGTGTGAAGGTATATATGAACTCAGGTCTTCCTGACTCTAGACCTGATACTGTGGAGACATCTTCAATATTCCTTAACCTAAGAGCAAGAAACAATGGAGACAAGAGAGACTGAAGTTATGGCAGGGCCTTGTGTTTGAGAAGCCTGAGAGGGTGAGTAGGCCACTAGTGTTCTCCCGACCCTACTTCTTATTGCCTCTCTTACTACCAGGAAAGAGAGACATTGATTGGGTTAGCTGGTACATTTTGAATTCATATCTAGTTCAAACTCAGCAGTTAATCATCAGGTTGTTGACTCTTTCCACCTCATCTCTCCCTCAACTCTACTTGGGTTCCAGATGCAGTTGCCTCCCTTTTCCTTCTTCTAGTTGTTTGCTCCACTTGGACCTAGATTTGACTCTCCTGGGCTTGGGCCTTCCTTCTTAAAGGGAGGCATCTTTTTGATGCCCAACTTAGGATCAGGTGAGGCCTCTTTCCCTCAGGATTGTTTAAGAGGAGGCATTGACTTAGCTCTGGAACTACATTTCACAGCCTCCATTGCCCTGAACTAAGAGCTGCTGAATGTGACTAAATAAAATGAGTAAGACTTTTTGTCAGCACTGGAAAATGAGAGCTACTGAGGCCAAGAGAAGAGGCATGGTCAGACTTTGGTGAGGAGAACAGACCTACAAGTACTCATAGCCTGAGGACAAGAGTAGGGAGAATAGATGATTTGGTCTATATAATGAGGGCCTTGCCTAGGGAAATAGGGGTACCTAGGACTATTCTAAGAGGATACAGTTGGGCAAACAACACAAGTAAAATTGGGTTAGTTGTTAATTGAACATTAACATGAAGGATAGCCTTGATGGGGAAAAGACCTCACAAATAATACTGAAGGGAAAAGAACATTCTCAATTCCATGCCTTGGTAACTATGGGATGTTTATATACTAGCTATGTATTTTAAGCTTAAACATTTTTTAATTTTTTAATTTTAACTTTAATTGCTAATTTCTTTCTTTTTAGTTAATTGTTCTTGCTTGACTGGGATCTTTTTATTTATTTAAACCTGCGCAATGCCTGGTACAAAACAATGTTCCTTTCCTTCCTTTTTTTCCTGACATTCCCATTTTGATTCTCCTCTCTCCTTGCCCAGATCAAGATCAGAGTGCTTCAAGGAACTGATAAAATGAGATAATGGGTGAAGCTCTTTGTCCTGGGGTTCCTGACTACTGTCACAGCAGCCACTGAAGCATGGACTCCCTAGAGAACAGTTCGGTGGTGTCTCTCACTCAGTGGTTTTCCCTCTTCACTCCTTTCCTTTCTAATCCTTAATTTTCTTCTTTCAAGTCCTCCTCTTACCACTTCCTCTCCTCCCTACCCTAGTCCAGGTAGTGCTTAGCTAAGTGGCAGTGAGAGTACGTGGCGAGGGTGAACCTCATTATAAACTCTCCTGAAGCCAGGAGGGGACAAGACCGAGCTGTGAGACTGGTGGCTTGGGCAAGAGCCAGAAAAGCCAGAGGCAAGGACAGAATAAAAGCAAAGACCAGTGCCGGGGAGGTGGGGCAAGTAGAAAGAAGTCGGAGCCTAGGTTCCCGGGGAGTGTGCCCCAATCACTTACTGCTGCTACTGTGTGGTCCATGCGGCAGCTAACGCAGAAGCCGAGACAGCGGCAGGTTGGGGAAGGAGAGGTCCTAATGCTGGAGAATGGCTCTCTCCACAATTGCTGTGAGTTGGCTGCATCCAGCAGCTCTTTTGTCTGGGAGGAGGAGGCTGGGGACTGGGCGCAGCCCTCTCGGCCCTTTTGGGTGGCCCCGGTGCTGTCCAGTGTGCTGATCGTCACCACCGTTGTAGACCTCGTGGGCAACTCACTGGTGATCCTGTCGGTGTTAAGAAACCGCAAACTCCGGAATACAGGTAGGGGAGGTGGGCGGAGCGTGGGCATCTCATTCCACCCACTCGCCTGTCCCACCGGTCTACATTTTAACCCCACTCTTTAATCTGGTTTAGAAAGATATTCCATCACCACAGCTTTTAAATCTTTCCGACACAACTTTTGTTTTCTCCAAGTTTCACCCAGAACCTAAAAGTTGGGTCAGGACTTTGCTGTGGTCAAGTCTGGGAAGTTCAGTCCCTTGTATTGATTCATCTGGATTCAACAACCAAGTGGAGAAGTTCTGTTCATTCACTTTCTGAGGCTGTTGCCCTCGAGGATGTGCTTTTTGCCAAGAAATATGTTCCATAACTGACTCCCACTTAGAGCAATTCTAGAGAATAATATTTGCTAACAAATTTCTGAGGTTTTCCCTTGTGCTGGGAAAATCTGGGTCTTTTTATATTGCCAGTTGACCTAGTACCAAATAAGAAAACTTTATTGGTCTCAGAAATTGAATAAATATTGGAACATATAAATAAACGGTCTCTTTGGAGGTTAGAGGATTACTGGAAATATTTGAAGACAAAGGAATAATTCCCTTTCATATTCATGAGTTTATAGTTCTGAAATTTTCTCATGGTCTAGACCATCAGACTTTCTGTGCACAAGATTTGGAAGAAAGAAAACAGAGTAGGGGACACACCATGTACCTGTTCTGATTGGTTATAAAGCTTATGTCATGCTACTTAGCATCATAGATTTACAGCTAGGAGGTTGACCGCTCCACCTCCATTATGTTATAATTTAGGAAACTGAGGCCCAGAGAGAGTAGGTGCTTTGCCTAAAGTCACACGTGTAGTAAGAGATAGATGTGGGATTTGAACCTCTGACTCTGAATTTTTCCACTCACACCACATTGTCAAGAGAGCTGAAATATCTTTTCTTTGCTGCTTTCCTCAGGGTATAAGTCAAACATAAACAAAGTTATTAAAATGGAAAAACCAGCAACATCGAACAGCTTATACAGTTTAGAAATGTTGCTCAAGATATCTATCCCATAAGGGAGACTATTTTTTAAAGTAAATGTTCTTTTCTTTGTCTAGCTGGATCCAGGATTTTCATGTCAGAAGAACCATTGGGAAATTTGATGGCAAGTTCTTACAGGTGTTATCAACCCAGAAGCATTTATTAAGCACTTATTAAGATCTAGGTACTATCTGTCAGATCATCTTGAAAGTGTTCTCCTTCATAGGAACTCAAAAAAATACCAGACCTGTAGTTATGTATATGATTTAGTATTACCTCAATGATTTAAAAGTTCTTTTAAGTTCTTGTGGCTACAATAGCTTTTAAAAATGAAGTATATGTTTACATTTTGTTTGCAGTACCATAATAATTCCCCAAAGAAAATTATATTAAAACATTTTTACAGAAAAATCATAGGTATTTCTTTTTAAAAATTACAAACAAGAACCAAGGCCTTAAGCCTTGAAAAACATTTTATATCCATAACAAGTCACAATTATAGAGCACTTGAAAGTTAACAAAGTGATTTTCTTACAACAGCTTGGTGAGGTAGATGTTATTGTTGTTGCATTATAGTAGACTCTTCATGACCTCATTTGGAGTTTTCTTGCAAAGATACTGGAATGGTTTATAATTTCCTTCTATAACTCATTTATAGATGATGAACTGAGGCAAACAAGATTAAGTGACTTGACCAGGGTCACATAGCTAGAAAGTATCCAAGGCTGAACTTGAACTCATGAAGATGAGTCTCGCTGCCCAAGGTAGATAGTGCAAAAATTTTTATTCTCAATTTGCAGATGATGTGACTGAGGCTCAGAGAGATACAGTGACTTCCCTTAAGGTCATAGCTCATACATTATAGAGCCTGATTTGGAAACTAGGTTTTCTTTTGTCCCCCAACTTAATAGTATTTTCTCCCAATTACATGTAAAGGAAGTTCTCAACATCCACTTTTATAAGATTTTTAGTTCCAAATTTTTCTTCCTACCTCTCCAACAGAGCAAGCAAGCTGATATAGGTTATATGTGTAGAATCATAGTAATCATATTTCCCCATTAGTAATGTTGTGGAAGAAGAATCAGAACAAAAGAGAAAAGCAATGAGAAAGAAAAAAACAAAAAAGTAAAAGTGATAATAGTATGCTTTGATCTGCATACAGAGTCCATAGTTCTTTCTCTGGATGTGGATAGCAGTTTCCATTAGGAGTCTTTAGGAACTATCTTGGATCTTTGTATTGCTGAGAAGAGCTAAGTCTATCAAAGTTAGTCATCATACAGTATTGCTGTTTACTGGGTACAATGTTCTCCTGGTTCTGCTCGCTTCACTTAGCATTGATTAATTTAAATCTTTCCAGGAAATGGGTTTTCTTGCTTCAAGTCCAATGTTCTTTTCATTATGCTGCTGTCCCTGTTTTTATATGCCAGTATTGGGAAAGAAAAATAAACACTCAGAAAACCATATTTAATAATAATGTTTATCTGGATTCTCTTCATGCCAAGGAAGATTTGTCATTGTCTAAGTTGAGAAGGAAGAACAGCTTCCTTCCCCTTCTTTCTACACTCTCTCCTTATGTTTAGTCCAGGAGAAAATGGTTCTCTTGTGGTTGACAGCTGGCATGCATCTGTCTGCTCTAACACATCTTTTTAAAATTATCTCCCTCCATTAGAAGGGCATAAAGAAATGTGATTCTGCTGCATCTGAGCTGTGAGTCTGCCTGGCTAGTTGTGTGCAAAGTGAGATCTCCCGTACTCCCAGCTGTTCCCCTTCTGTTTGTGAGAAACAGTCCTGCACAATAATAACACATATTTATATAGTGCAAATCACTTCCCCTCTGCCAATTTCCTCATCTGTAAAATGGGGATAATAGTAGCAGTTGCCTCCCAGAATTGTTGTGAAGAAAAAATGGAATAATATTTGTGAAGCACTTTACAAATCTTAAATCACCATATAAATGCTATTTATTATTACTTCTATAAGATTTACAAAGCACTTTACATATGTCATCTCATTTGAGTATCCAAACAATCCTTATAGGTCTTGTTATTATTCCCATTTTAAAGAGAAAACTAAGACTCAGGTCAAATGATTTGCCCAGAATTGCATAACTAGTAAGTATATGAGGCAGATTTGAATTTAGGAAGGTCTTCCTGATTCTGTGTCTGAGGCTATATCTACCACTACCTTTCTGTGCTTCACACCCTTTCAGACTCCTTTGAGTTCCTTGCATTATGAGTGCTCCTAGTGTTTGATATGATGGAGTAATACAAATGTATTTGAATTGCTGGCACCTCATTTATTCTAATTCCCTTTTCTCTCTTGCATCTGCTTCATTTGAGCAAAAGAACAATAGTTCTCTAATCTAAGTTGTATTTATTTCTGAAATGCTAGTGGCTGCCCCTGGTCTTATGATTTACTCAATTCTAAGTTGACTATAGTGTTTAAATGATGGTATTCTTGAAAATCATTTAGTAGTGACTTTTAACAAAGTGATTCCCCTGAACAAAGCATTAATGATCTCCCTAAGAAAAAATTTTCAGGGCCAGATGGATTCAGAAGTGAATTCTACAAAACATTTAAGGAACAATTAATTCTGATACTATATAAATTATTTGGTAAAATAGGTGGACTCCTACCGAACTCCTTTTATGGCACAAATATTGTGCTGATACCTACAAAAGGAAGAGCTAAAATTAGAGACTAATTTCTCTAATGAATATGGAAGCAAAAATTTTGAACAAAATATGAGCAAGGTCATTGCAGCAATATATTATAAGAACACTGGCCAGGTGGGAGTTATACCAGTAATGCAGGGTTGGCTCAATATTAGGAAAACTATCAACATAATTGACTGTATCAATAACAAAACCAACAGAAAGCACATAATTATCTCAATAGATGCTAAAAAAGTTTTTGGCACAATATAGCACTCATTACTATTAAAAATACTAGAGAACACAGGAATAAAGGGAGCATTCCTTAAAATGAGAAGCAGTATCTATTTAAAATCATCAGCAAGTACTATCTGTAATGGGGATAAGCTACAAGCCTCCCCAGGATAAGATCGGGGTGAAATGAGGATGCCATTATCACCGCTATTATTTGATCTTGTCCTAGAAATGTTAGCTATAGTAATGAGAAGAAAAAGAAATGGAAGCAATTAGACTAGGCAATGAGGAAACAAAATTATCACTCTTTGCAGATGATATAATGGTATACCTAGAGGACCCTAGAGAATCAACTAAAAAATAACTACTTAAATTACTGACAACTTTAGTAAAGTTGCAGGATACAAAACAAACCCACATAAATCATTAGCAATTCTTTATGTCACCAACAAAGCGTACCAGCAAGAGATAGAGAAATTCTATTTAAAATACCTGTAAATAATATAAAATACTTGAGAGTCAAGACAAACCCAGGAGCTATTTAAAAACAATTACAAAACACTTTTCATGCAAATGAAGTCAGATATAAACGACTGCAAAAGTATCGATTGTTCATGGGTAAGCCCAGCCAGTATAATAAAAATGATAATTTTACCTAAATCAGTCTATTTTTTCAGTACTATACCAATCAAACTATCAAATTTATCTGATAGAGCCAGAAAAAAATAATAACTAAATTCAGGAAGAACAAAAGGTTAAGAATATCAAGGAAGTTAATAAAAAAATACAAATGAAGGTAATCTAGCCATATCAGATCTGAAACCATATTATATAGCAGTAATCATCTAAACCATCTGGTACTGACTTAGAAGTAGAGTGGTGGATCAGTGGAATGGATTAAGCATATAAGGCACAGTAGTCAATGACCATAGTAAACTAATATTTGATAAACCCCAAAATGCCAGACTTTGGGATAAGAACTCACCATTTGACAAAAGCTTCTGGGAAAGCTGGAAAACAATAGGGAACAAACTAAACATAGGTCAACATCTTACACAGTATACCAAGATAAGGTCAAAATGGGTACATGATTTAGACATAAAGCAAATAATAATAACACAATAAGCAAATTAGAAGAGCCTGTCTACCTGTCAGATCTATAGAAAGGGGAAGAATTCATGTCCAAACAAGAGAGAGAAAGCATCATGAAATGTAAAATACATAATTTTTATTATATTAAAATTAAAACTTTTGTACAAATAAAACTAGTGCAACCAAGATGAGAAGGAAAGCAGAAAGCTGTGAAATAACATTTACAGTAAGTATCTCTGATAAAAGCCTCATTTCTCAAATATACAGAGAACTGAGTCAAATTTATAAAAATACAAGCTATTCCCCAGTTTTCAGATGAAGAAATCAAAACAATCTGGAGGCATATGAAAAAATGCTCAAAATCACTTTTGATTAGAGAAATTCAAATTAAAGCAACTCTGAGGTACCACCTCATACCTCTCAGATTGACTAATATGACAAAAAAGGAAAATGATGTGTTGGAGAGGATGTGGGAAAATTAGGTCACTAATGCATTGTTGATGGAGTTGAGAACTGATCCAACTATTCCAGAGAATATTTGGAACTCTGCCTAATAGGCAACCCAACTTTGAGTATGCGATGTTAATAGGAGTTAAAGATCTTCTCCACCCATTAATAGGTCTGAGGTGGAGCTCATTAAGGAAAGCTTGATTAGACTCTCTTGTTTTGTAAGAAGACCCACACCTTTTGTTAATTTCTGATGAGGCACTGTGTCAGGAGGGTTGTGACGCCCTCTGGCTCTGAAAAGTGTATATATACTCTGAGGTGAGGTTTTGTTTTGGGACTTACTCTTTGGAAGAAGGCTCCTGTGCTGGATGAGACTCTGGGTAGCCATTAAGGAGCTCTCTGGCTCTGAAAACCCAGATGTTGGTGCTTCTCTCTCTAGTAACTATGCATGTATGTAATGGTCAGATACTTGGATCTGTCTGTTGATCTGTGATGTATATATTGCTTATGGTCAGGCAGTTGGAAGCCCTATCTGTTGGTCTTTATTTTTCTGCTTGTATTTTCTCAGTTGGTGAATGCAATTAAAGTAGATTATTGACCCCCTTTTAAGTTTCTTTCCTTAGAAAAGAAGAAAAAAGAACCTGTGTCAGCAGGTCATCCTGGATGTGTGTCAGGGTGCTTGCTGTTACAGCATACTTTTGATCCATCAATACCACTACTAGGTCTATATCCCAAATAGGTCATAAAAAAGGGAAAAGGACCTACATGTACAAAAATATTTATAGCAGCCCTTTTGTGGTGACAAAATATTGGAAACTGAGGAGATGTCCATCAACTGGGGAAAGAATGAATAAGCTGCAGTATATGAGAGTAATGGAAAATGATTGTGCAATAAGAAATGATTAACAGGCTGATTTCAGAAAAACCTGGAAAGACCTGTAGTAACTGATGCAAAGTGAAATGAGCAGAACTAGGACAACATTGTACACAGTATCAGCAACATTGTGTGATGATCAGCTATGAAGGACTCAGCTCTTCTCAGCAACACAATGATCCAAGGCAAGTACAAAGGACTTGTGAAAGAGAAGGCAGTGGTATCCACATCCAAATAAAGAACTAGTAGACTCTGAATGCAAACTGAAGCATGTTTTTTTCACTTTATTAAATTTCATGGTATTTTTTCTTTTGATCTGTTTCTTCTTTCGCCACTGTGACTAATGTGTTTTACATGATAGCACATGTATAACCTATATCAAATTGACTACCATTTTAGAAAGAGGGGAGGAGAGAGTGGGAGGGAAAAATTTGGGGACTCAAAATCTCATAAAGATGAACGCTAAAAATTGTCTTAACATGTAATGAAAAAAAATAATACTATTAAAAAACCCCACCAAAATGGTTACCCTGGAGCAGCTGCTACAGGATAAAAAATTTTCAAAAGGTATCAAAACAAACAGAAATTTTGGTCCTAGCACTTTGAATAGGCTGCTCCTATCCCTGTCTGTTCTTATTCATCTCTTCATCTACTGTTCCTGTTCATATTAAGTGAAAAGATATTTTCCTAAGTCTTTTAAAAAATACTGATGATTATTTCCCATTATATTCTACCCCACAATCTAGCAATATTAAGAAGATAGGACTTAGAGAACATGAGAATGAGAGCATACCCATTATTAATTAATAACTAAAGTACACTCTACCAATAAACTGTTCTCTAAAAAAGGTAATTTTATGAGTACTAATATATAATATATACATATATATGTATATATAACTTCCCTCTTTCATTTGTTTTTCAAGTACTTAGAGCTTAGCATCCTTTTAGTGATATTTTCATTTATGTTGCTATTCTTATGTATATTCTTTTAGGTTGGGTTATTTAATTCTGTATCAGTTAATACAATCTAATGTTCCTCTGAATTCTTTGTATTCATAAATTATTACTATACAATATTCTATTATACCATAGTTTTTCCAACCATTAACCAATTGATGGGTACCCACTTTGCTTTCATTCCTTTGCTACCACAAGGAAGGCTACTCAGCCTATTTTGTTTTATATAGGAACTTTATTTCTATGTTTGACTTCTTCAGATAAATGTGCAGAAGCAGATAAAAAGGTCAAAGGATATGGAAAGTTTTGCACCTTTCTTGTATAATTCCAAATTTACGTCTAGAATGGTTGGACCAATTTGCAGTTCCACTGACAGGGCGTAAATATGTCAGCCTATACTCAACCCTGTTAACATTTCCAGCTCACTTTTTAATTGTCATTTTTGCCAATTTGCAGGGTGTGAGTTGAAACACCAGAGATTTTAATTTTCATTTCTTCTTCTTACTGTTTTGGAATGTGGTCAAACATCTGTGTGCTTAATCAGTTTGCTTGCTTACTTTATGCAAATCCTATCCCTTTGCTACTCTTAAGTTTCTTGAAAGGAAGAGAAACCCAGTCTTCTGACTTTGTCATTCCTCACAGCACCTAGAACACAGCTTACTCATTAGAAGTCAGTGTATGAACAAGGTTTGATGGAAGGAAACATTTCCTGGCAACTCCATGCTCCTGTAGGTTGCATTAGGCTTACTACTCCCTTCAAACAGAAACTCCTTAACCATTTATTAGTGGAGTCATCAGTTGTGCGCAGAATAAGGGTCACACAACCTACCTCTTCTACTATCATTGACCCTTCCCCTTCCTCTCTAGGTGGAATTGGAACTCCAAGTATTCCCCACCTATACTCCCTAGGCATGCCTAAGTTATGGTGAGGATTCATTCTTGGTCAGGTACAGCACGGTCTAGATAGCCTCTGAAATTCTTTTCAATTGTTAGTATCTGTAATTTTGTAAAATTGAAACTGTATTTGGATCCATATTTAAGAGACCTGAGTTCTTGTTCCAACTCTGCCATTAGTTAACGGAGGTCCATGGGCCAAGTTGTTTCTTGTTCTCTGGATCTGAGTGTCCTCATCTGGAAAAATATTAGTGCACCACCCCCCCATCTCTCAAATTACTTTGTGTTTGCTCAGCGTGGATTTTAACTGTACTTAATTTTACACATGCTATTTCCCTCCTCTCCCTAATCCCCTAGAGAATATAAGCTCCTTGAAGGTAGGGACTATTTTTATTTTTGTCTTTGTTTCCCTAATGTCTAGCACAGTGCCTGGCACAGGATAAGAACTTAATAAATGTTTGTAAAAATTCAGGGAATGGGACTAGATAATAGCAACAACATTTTCTGTTCAGTCATTATTCAGTCATATCTGACACTTCATAACCCCTTTGGAGGTTTTCTTGGCAAAGATATTGGAGTGATTTGTCATTTCCCTCTCCAGCTCATTTTACAGATGAGGAACTGAGGCAAACAGGGTTAAGTGACTTGCCCAGGATCATACAGCTAGTAAGTATCTGAGGCCAAATTTGAACTCAGGAAGATGAGGCTGTCTGATTGCAGGTCTGGCACTTTATAACTTACATGTGCTACTGTGCTAGCTGCTCAGTAAAAACATCTAGGACCTTAAAGGTGACACAGTGCTTTTCTTACAACTCTATGCCTGAACTCCAGGCCTGAATCACTAAAAATTGCCTATTAGAATTTCCTACTGGACATTATGAAGGCATCTCAAATTTAACATGTCCAAAGGAAAACTTATTTTCTTTCTCCCAAAGCCAACTCATTCTCTTTCCAGACTTTCCTATTTCTTTTGATACCGCTAATCCTATAGCGTCCCAGGTTCGTAACCTTATTGTCAACCTTGACTACTCACTTTTACCCCACTCAGTTGCCAAATCCTGTTGTTTCTACTTCTACAACATCTCTGACATCCATCATTTTCTCTTCACTCACACAGTCACCACTCTAGTTCAGGCCCTCATCACTTCTTGACTGACCTTTTATAGTCATTTCCTAAATGGTCTCCCTTCCTCGGGTCCCTCCACACCCCAATCTACCTCCAAAATCTCCAAGCTTATTTTCTTTCTTTCTCAGAGAATGAAGACTTCCCCCAGTGGAATGGATGAGAGCAATGTGTTCCAGTGGTCAGGAAAGTGGTTGAAGCAGACACTGCGGAGTGCTTAAAGTTTGGTCAGGCATCAAAGACACCAAGACAATCCATTACCTCCCAGGTCATTGATAGTTATCCTGACTTTTGCCTTGCTACTGGACTTTGATGACTCTGGAAGAGAGAATGAGGCTGATAACTGCAGCTCTGCCTACCTTAATTCCAATTCATATGCAAGTCAAGACATCACCCTTGATGTCATTGACCCTTTTAGAAAATGCATTCCCTATAGTCTAACTAACCCGTTATTAATGGACATCTTTCTTACAGTTGATGATAACAGACATGCCTTCTCTTTTCCCAGTGCCTTTTTATTTTTTATCCCTGATTCCTGGAATTCACTCCCTCCTCCCCACAATCTCTCAGAATCCCTAGTTTCCTCCAAGGTTCCGCTCAAAAATTAGCTTCTATATGAGATCTTTGTTTATCTTCTTAGTTACTAATGCCTTTCCTCTCAAAATACCTTGTATCTAGTTTGTAAATTTCCAGATGTGTTTAAGGTATTGCCCTTGTTTTATATGGACATTTTATTCGCCAAAAGAGGTAAAATAAAGATTTTTTTTTGGTGAAAAGCTGAGCAAAAGTGCTTGAGGAGAGACACAGATAATTGTGAGATGACCTGAGAGAAACCTCAGAAACAAACATACTTACTGATAGTAAAGATGGCAGCAGCGCATTATTTCCCAGTGGTTAATTTATATATCACCCATTTTAGGACTTTGATTCAGAGTTTTCTGGTTATAAACACCAAGAACTATTTGGGGGATTATGGGACAGTTGTATTTTGCCTATTTGTATCATATCTAACAGAAATATAGATTTTAGGTTTTTCAACCTGGAATAGACCTGGGTTATTAGGCATAAGGAGACCTTGATTTGAGGCACAGGAGACATGAGAAGTTTAGAAACCAGGAAATCAGCAATGGAAAGACAGAAGGCAGAAGTCAATGGAACCAAGAAGCCATCACATGCAAAGAAACAGAACAGAGAAGAAAGAGTAAAAGAAGGTTCTTCAAAGTGATTCTAGAAGAGCCCAGATGATTAGAAATAGATTCTGAAGTTGACACTCGGAAGCCTATCTGATTGAAGAATAAAAAGCACTACTGTTTGAGTTCTGGAAGAAAAGAGGCTGGTAGGTGGCTTTAAGAGACATCTGGCCTTGTTTGCCTTGCTTTTTAGCACCACCTATAGCTTCAGAGAGGAGTAATTCCTCAGAATTTTGCCCACGTTTCCCATTATTGCCCTCTATATTCTGAAAGTGAAAAACACTTCAAAGCCCAGTGAGCAGACATGAATAGCTTTGTAGATTCCAATCTTAAGGGAATTGAACCTGAAAGCAAAGGAGATTGCCAAAGGCAAGCTGAGCTGTGGCAGAGAACAAAAAGACTGAGGGGGACCTCAGACCCTAACAGGCATCTAGGAGCACAAGCCTCTGTCTAACGCCATCAGGTTATATATACCTTAAAAAGATTCTGAAGTCCCCCTCTACACAAACCTACCAAATCTGCTCTTTATCCAACTTCCCCTCCCCAGGCCTATCCAGTAACAGATACTATAATATACTCAGTGCTTACTTCTTTTACCTAAACATTTCTTGAATCTTGATTTTTGTTTCAAACATAAAGAGACCAAAGGTTAGCTAGAGATAAGTATAAGCTTAAATTAGGCTAGAGAGTCAGATCTCTGTCGAAATATTAAGAATTTTCCTAATTGGGGGCTCTCTGCTGTTGTATTATACCCCTAACTTTTTATCTGATATAGATTTCATAAAGCAACTTAGGTGGGAACCACATGGATATGAGGGATCATTATATTTCCCCTCACTCACAAGTGGTCTAGCTTCTACATTTTGCCATCCTTCATTATCACATCAAAATTCTACTTCATGTTTCCAGAGGGCCAGATGCCTCATGGCCTTTCCAAGCCTTCCTAGTTTTTGGGTGGCTGTTATCTGTTGTAGTTCAAATTCATTAGCCTTGGACTTCACTCCTTAATGTTCTCTAAGCTTTCCAACTTCTCACTTCAATTGTGAATACTTTATTATCTTCCCTCCCAGAAAAAAATTAACTAATTATAAATCCTGTAATTATGTCTTTAGTTGGATATTCAGAAAAGCTTGTAATCCTCTTTAATTCTTTTTTTGCAACATCCAGTAGACAAGGGTTATAAAGACTTTCATGTTTCTTGCCTTTATTCATAGATACCCGACTCACTATTTAGACTTAACGATAACATATGCCTATTCAGAAAAAAAAAAGTGGATGCTTTATTGGACCTTTTTGCTAGTCTGAATGAACATTTGTTAAAGGTGTGAAAAAAAATCAGAAAAATAAAAGATAGAAGTGACCTATAGATGGTGCTTAAGGTTGTCACAACTTCAGGCTTATTCAGGCAACATGGCTGGAAGTAGAAACAATCCACAGCAATCCTAGAGGTGGGGATTGGCCAATTTAGGTCATTAGGATTTGCAGGATTTATTGGAAACCTGGATGCAAGCCAAAAACTGACTTCGAGTTTGAAAGAATCTGAGTTTAAATTCTGGCTTTCCTATTTATGAACTGCATGACTTTGGGTAAGACATTTACCAACTGTAGATCTTGGTTTCCTTCTATGTAAAAGGTGAGGTTTGGATGTGATGACCTCTAAGGTTCCTTCTAGTTCTAAACCTGTGATATCCAACATCAATGGTACAGTTGACTTTTGCACAAAACTTAGTTTAGGTCTTTGCAATCTAATTCTGTTAACAGAAGCTGTGGTTTCCAGAAATCATTTCTGACCTGTGTGAAATTCTGCATAAAAATGTATCACTGAAAAGTTTATGGATATGAACTTTGTTACTTAGGAAAAATTACCAGAGAAAACATTCAGTTTGCTCCTAACATTCCAATTAACATTCAAAAATGCTTTAAGATTTGCAAAGCACTTTACCTACTTTATCTCCCATGATCCTGGAACTCACCCTACGTTGTTGTTGTCGGTTAGCCCTTCAGTCATATCTGACACTTCGTGACACTATGGACCATGGTCTGTCCAAGTTCATATCTATCGTTTCCATGATGCTATCCATCTCATATTCTGTCATCCCTTTTTCCTTTTGCCTTCAATCTTTCCTAACATTATAGCCTTTTCCAAGGAGTCCTGTATTTTCATTATGTGACTAAGGAATTTAAGTTTCAGCTTCAACATTTGACCTTGCAGGAAATAGCCTAAACTAATTTTTTAAAGTATTGACTGATTTGGTCATCTTGCTGTCCAGGGAACTCAAAAGTCTTCTCCAGCATCACAATTCAAAAACGTCAATGCTATGGTGCTCAGGTTTCCTTATAGTCCAACTCTCACAGCCATATATTGCTACTGGAAAAACCATAGCTTTAACTATACAAACCTTCATTAGCCAAATGATGTCTCTGCTTTTTAGTATTCTGTCCAGATTTGCATAGCTTTCCTTCCAAGGAGAAAGCCTCTTTTAATTTCATGAGTGTGATTGCCATCTGCAATGGTCTTTGAGCCTAAAAATATAAAATCTGATACTGTTTCTATTTCTTCTCGCTCTGTTTGCCAGAAGTGATGGGACTGGTTGCCAAGGTCTTAGAGTTTTTTTTAATATTAAGCTTCAAGCCATCTTTTACACTCTACTCTTTTATTTTCATCAAGGGACTTCTTAATTCCTCTTCAGTTTCTGCCATCAGAATCTGCATCTCTGAGATTGTTGATACTTCTCACAGCAACCTTAATTTCAGCTTTTGATTCTTCCAGTCTGGCATTTTGCATGATGCACTCTGCATATAAGTTAAATAAATAAGGTGACAATATACAGCCTTGTACTCTTTTTGCACTCAAAACAATCAGTTGTTCCTTGTTTAATTCTAACTATTGCTTCTTGACCCACATACAACTTCCTCAGAAAATACTCTCATCTCTTTGAGGACTTACCGCATTTTGTTGTGATTCACACAAAGGAGTTAGTGCAGTCAGTGAAGCAAAAGTCGATGTTTTTCTGGAATTCATTTTCCTTCTCCGTAATCCAGCAAGTGTTGACAAGTTGGTCCCTGATTCCGCTGCCTCTTTGAAAATTTCTGCTTTTCTGGTAATTTTCAGTTTACATATTGCTAAAGCCTAGCTTGTAGAATCTTAAGTATAACCTTGCTGGCATGTGAAATGAGTGTAATTGTTCAGTAATTTGATCCACCCTGTGAGATAGGTGTTATTATTTTGCTAATATTAGAGATGAGTTAAATTATGTGGACAGAAGTTAAATGACCTGCTCAACGTTACACAATTAATAAATATCTGAGCTCAGATTTGAACTGAATCCAAATCCAGTGCTTGATCCACTCACTATGCCAAGTTGTCTCTATGCTTATATATTTGTTGTATTAATGATTAATCCATCAAGAAGCTCTTATTTTTTATTGTGTAATAAATTAAAATTTATTAATATTTAGTCGAAATTAAATTTTATTCTTTCAATTGATAAGCATTTATTTTCTCTTCCTTTTCACCACCCTCCCCCAAACAGGTAAACAAAATCCTTGAAACAAAAAAGGAGTGATGGATTAGAGCAATTTTCAAAATGTGCAAAGATGTGTCTCATTCTACTTATTTAGTCCATCACCTCTCTGTAAGGGGGTGGGAAACATTCTTCATCATTGGTCCTATGGAATCATGGTTGGTGACTGGGTTGATCAGCATTCTTAAATCTTACTACATGGCACAGTGGATAGAGCACTGAGCTTGGAATTGGAAAGATTCATCCTCATGAGTTCAAATCTGGCCTCAAACACTTACTAGCTGTATGGCTATGGACAGGTAATTTGACCTTGCTTGCCTCAATTTCTTCATCTGTAAAATGAACTGATGAAGAAAATGGAAAACCATTCAAGAATCTTTGCCAAGAAAACCTCAACTGGGGGCTACAAAGAATTGGACATGACTGAAATAATTCAATAGAACTGTAATAGGCACAGTGATGATGATGACAATCATAAGATAAATTGAATTATAGATTTAGTTCTGGATCTGCCCTTAGTTCTTACATAATCCAACCCCTTCACTTAAAAGACTGTATAACCCAAAGAGATTAAGTTATTTCTCCAAGGTCACGTAAGGAATAAGTAGCAGTTAGATTTTGAACCTATGTTTTCTGATATCAAATTCATCTGGTACTCTTTTTATGCACATGATCTTATTTCATCTTCACAATGTCTGTGAACAGGGTAGTGCCAATATTGCCACCTACCCCCATTTTAGAGATGAAGAAATGAGGCTTTAAAAGATGAAGTGAATTGACAAAGGTCACACAGCTAATCAATAAATGGCAGAATCAGAGTTCCAGTAAGAGTCTTCTGACTCCAAGTTCAGTATTCTTTATCACACAATCTCAAAGATTAGTGGATAATCTTTGAGTGGGAAATTTAATAGGCTAGTCAAATAGAATAACAGTTCTCAAGTCTTTTATACCTTGCTCAATCAAAAAAAAAATCTGTGTACTAGTTGCCTTACTTGCCTAGAGAAATGTGCACCTGATGGGGGTTGAGGGTTTGAGGGTAAAATGTGAATACTTGGAATGTAAGAGTTTTTGAAATTGTTAAATCTCATGCAAAGAAGGCTGGTTTGAATTAGTGAAAACTCAATATTATATATAATTTTGTTAATGAAGTATTTCCTGCCTGAGGTTCTTAGGCATCCTGATTTAATGGTTAGGGAAAAATGAATTATAATGATTGTATCAATTATTTTATGTAAATAGCTGCTCTTAAAATGCTTGAATGAATTTTCTTTAAACATAACTTCTATAATTTTATTTATACTGGCTCCAACACATCCATGGTTAGGAGAATCTTTTTCTCTAATACTATCAGTTTGAGTTTCCACTGGGCATGTTCCTATCACTGTTAGTCTATTTAATCAATTAGTATAAGTTAGCTTTTACATAGGGATATTTCCTTTAAAGATATAGAAAGAACAGAAAAGGACAAAAATTTCCCCACCTCGACACCTTAGGGGCACATTCCTCCTATATTACCTCAGTTTCTAGGGAAAATTGACTCAGACTCAGCACAATTTCAACATAGTATTGGTCTCATCAAGTTCACATCCAAATGCGACTGCTGCCAGATGCATCATCTCAGTTACTAGTTCATCCTATCTAGGCTTGTCCTGAAGGATACTCTCTGGGTCACAAATTCTGGGCTAGCTACGAAATGCAGCATACATTTGACTCTTGGACCTTGGGTGACTTGTTTTCTTGACCTTAAAAAATGAACAAGGTGTTGCTGCCAACATCCTTCATGTAAAATGAAGAAAGATAAATAATAATAATGGCTAACATTTCTATAGCACTTATTATATGCCAGACATTGTGGTAATCACTTTATAATTATCATCTCATTTATTCCTTACAATAACTCTGGGAGGTAAGATAGAATAATCTCCTTTGTACAGATGAAGAAACTAAGGCAGGCAGAGGTTAAATGATTTATCCAGAGTCAAATAGCTAGTATGTATCTGGGGCCAGATTTGAACTCAGATCTTCTGAAAAATAGGCCTAGTGTTCTATCCATTACACCACTTAGCTGCCTCTGATTCACATATAGAATTGAAGTTCATATATGTTGGTCCATATATTGGCCTTGGGGAGGAAAAGGGAGAGAGAGACAGAGACAGACACGCAGGCAGGCAGACTCAGGCTCCTTTCTTTACAACACTGTCTCTCATTGGATGCCATCAGCAGAAGATCCAAACCAAGAGCAAAGGGGAAACCAAGAGTAGTGCCTAAGGATGACAACACCTTTTAAAGATGCTCTAGCTTGTTCTACAACTACAATAAACTGAAAAGACTACTATGTCTAGCAGATGGGAACCAGCTACAGGATATTTATACATGCTGCAAAGTCTCTCTCAGGTACTTCCATTACACAACAGGGCTGTTCTGGAAGCAGGCTCCCCAGCCTTCCTTGTACCCTGTGAAGGTTCACAAGGTCTGGCCTTATTGGCCAGTACCCTTTTATACATGCATTTCCCATGAACACTCTCAGGGAAGGACATTTTTTTTCTGGAAAATGCCTTAATTTGAATACCAATAACCATATTTATGAAGTATTTTATTTGCATCTTGTATTTATTTTTATTATTTTATTTTTATCCATCTTATTTTACATTATATATTCATAATTTTATTTTATGTATCTATTGAATTTGTTTTTATTTTATATCTTTTATATATTTATCTGCATGTTATAAAAAAAGAGATACCAACAGCTAAGCAGAAAAGAATGAAGTTCCTGATTTAGCTTTTCTTTCAGTATAATAAAACTTTTTTCATTGCTTTCTATTTGTCAGGGTACTCTCGAATATATTACCTCATTTGTCATTTCTGTCTTTATAGTAACTCATTTATAATTACATTTTAGATTTTGGGTTATTGTGTGTATGTGTTTGTGCACACGTTCACAATGCAATGATCTAAATCTTGTTTTGGTACTTCCTGTATACTTCCCCTTGTCTCCATTCACACAGTTACCACTCTTGTTCAGATTCTTAACACTTTTCTTCTGGGAAATTTTATTAGCTTTCTAACTGGTCTCCCTGCCTTCAATATTCACTCTAATATTCTCCAGTATTCGATTGTCCTACCAGTTACTGTGTCATTATAGCTCATTATAGCTCTTCCCTGCCTGGGTCTTCCCCAGGAAGTCCAGATAACCCAAAGCCAGATCTTCTTTAAAAAAATGACAAGATCTAAGAGTAGTATGTGGAGAAAACTTTAGAGAGAAAAGAATTAAGAAGCAATATTCTACTTATCCCTTTCTTAGGCTGGTTCCTTTTCTGTGGGGGAGGTGATGGTGGGTCTTAAAGATTCAGAATGGCTTGATCTTTGTATTGTATCTTATGCCAGTCAATTTCATAAGTCTTGTAACTGACATTTTTCCAATTATTTCTAAATTTGGCCAAGTCATGTTGACCCAGAAGACACTATTTGCCATTTTCATTTGTAAATACATTTTAGGTTTTGGGCTGTGTGTGAGCGTCCATTAATAAGCTATTAAATCTTATTTTTTTATTGCTACTTCCATAGTAATCCTTCCCCATCTGACCCAGGTATAGAGGCATCATTTCATGGGTTATACTATAAATATTCATGAGATGCCCCTGAGAAAGCTTATTAGCAATCTCATGTGGAACCTAATTTAAACCTGTTATGTCTAGCGAAGAAATATATGGGGAAATGATTTCTCCTTGACTATAGACCAAGAAGGCTGGACCTGATTTTGTCTTGGAAACAAAACAAGGCTTTTTCCTTCTTCCGCCCAGAACTGTTCAAAGACTGAGGTGAATGTATTGCTATAATTAGTTCATTTGAGTCTGCTAGGAACAGCCACTGTATTACAGGAGAATAATGAAATCAATTTCCATGAAGAAACTGATGTATTTCTGCCTTTTTCCCCATGCTGTTTCTAGCCCTGCAAGGCCTCATTCTTACATAAGGCAGCTTTTAGAACTTAAGACCTCTTCCCAAGAGAAACAGCTGGTAGAGAGTTGGCAATAACTCCTACAAGTGTTGGACTTTCACAGGACATGTTCTAGCAAACATACAAAGTCTGTTAGTCACCCAAAAGGAGACAACAGAAGTGCCTCTCTTGCATTGATTGCCATGTGTTGAAAAGAATAACATTTCAAGTAACTTCCAAAAACAGTGTTATGGAGTAGATGGGGCCAGAACATTCCAAGAAGACATCTGTGAGCAATAGAACATGAATGGACAAGGAAGTACCTGGCATACAATAAGTATACAGTAATATCTGATTAATCAGCAAAAGTGCTAAGATTTAAGAATTTTGTTGTTTTTTTTTTTTTTTTTGCAATCAGGTTAAGTGACTTCCGCAGGGTCAGTATCTGAGGTATCTGAGACCAGATTTGAACTTAGGTGCTTCTGACTCTAGAGTCAGTACTCCATCCATTGTACCAATTTAGCTGCCCTAAATAAGGAAATTCTTAAAAGTCTCCTAACTCTGGAGAGAAAATGAAGATGTTGATTCATCTGAACCCCCCAAATTCTCCCATAGCTCCTATATGTTTATAACATCATATATTTATAGGTGGAAGAGATCACAGAAATCCAGTCCAACCTCTTATTTTTCTGATAAGGAGACTGAAGTCCAGAGAGGTTAAGTATTTACCCAAGGTCACACAGGTAATAATTAGTAGGGCTAGGATTTGAACCTACGTACTCTAATGCCCCATTGGGGTCACTTTCCATTGTTCCACACTGCCCAGGGAGTGATCACATTTTGAAAAATACTCTTGGTAAATAATGCACTGACTATTTGGATGTTGACATCAAAACCCTGACCAGGGGAGTCCTGGAAAAATGCCTGCTACCTATAGATGTGATTCTTAATCACTGACCAAAGCTGTGTGAAAGAGTCAACATTGTTATAATGCTCATATTGGCTATTTTGACTTTTCCTCCCTTTTTCGATCTGTCCATCTTAATAGAAAATGTCCCCTTCTACAGGAAGCCTTTCCCAATCCCCCCTCCTCCCATGCTAGTGTTTTCCCTCTATTGATTATTCCAGTTTATCCTGTATGTACCTTGAATATACATAGTTGTGTTTGCATGTCGTCTCCTTCTTTGGACTTTGAGTTCCTTGGGAGCAAGTGCTGTCTTTTGCCTTTCTTTGTACCCTCTGCACTTAGCACAGTGCCTGGGACATAATAGACATTTAATAAATTTTTATTGTCTCTCTGACTGACTAGTGTGGTAAGGTCCTGTCCAAGGAAGCAAGACTTTGTCAGGAAGGAAAACAAATATGATTGGCTGCTGCCTCTCTACCCCCTTAGAATACCTTTTCCTAGCTCTTCTCTGGTGCTTTCCTGGATTTAAAGAACAAATGGGTTGGACAGTTCCACACTGTGAAGTTCATCCCCAAGCAGAATTATTTCTGTGAGACAGAGACATCAGGATAGACAACCTAATATGCCCCTAGGGTCATACAAGAGGAAGAGGTAGAAATAATTGAGATAGTATTTTTTTTTTTAACTAATTAAAGGCTGTATAATGTGATTTTTGAAAATTAGTCAACTAGAATTTATTTAGCACATATTGTGTGCTTATCCCTGAGGATACAAAGAAAAGCAAAAACCACTTCCAGCTCTCAAAGAGCTCACACTCTAATGGAGACAACATGCAAACAACTACACACAAGTAAAATACATACAGGATACCTTCTATATATTTGTTTGCCTGTTGCCTCTTGCCGTTATATAGATTATAAGTTCCTTGAGAGTAGGCACTGTGTTTTGACTTTTTGTTTTAATACCCCAGTACCTAGCACAGTGCCTGGTACATAGTAGGCACTTAAGAAATATTTATTGATTAATTAATTGATACATTGGTAATCTCAGAAAGAAGGCACTTCAGTTAAGGAGAATTGGGAAAGGTTTCACCTGACCACTGTAAATCTGAGCAGTTTGGTATCTGACATCTTACCTGGGATCTCATAAACTAAAAGCTTGTTGTCTAAATGGGCTTTGTAAGTCTGAGCAAAACAGTTTCCAGACCCTAGTTTCTAAAACAGAGATGACCATGTGGGTCATGGATTTCAGTTTTTCTTGGGTAGATTATCCACTCTGAATTGTCCTTGGTGATCTTAATGTCATAGGAGAACCTTTCCTAATCTGACTTGTCCCTTATCTTTACAGGACAGTGGGAAGGTGCCCTTTGATATGATCTCATGATTTACTAGCTGTTCTCCTCTTTCTATCATCAATACTGCTTTAAACTGACATATTCAGGCAGAGACAACAATTCAGCCTACTCTTACAGCAAAACAAAATATAATATCAGACTTGTTCACTCTGAAAGTCAGGAGAAAAGTCTTCCAAGGAGTCTGTTAGAGTCCAAAGTGGTCTGAGGAGCTACCCACTACTCTATGAAACCCTTAGAAAGGTCAGAACTTCAGAACTTTAGGTCCTGATTGGCTGAGGTCAAGTGTATGTGTGTGTGTGTGTGTGTGTGTGTGTGTGTGTGCGTGTAATATATACAAAAATTATATGTAATATAATGTGTGTGTACATATGTATGTAAGTATATATACATAAATGTAGGTATACATATACTTCTATATCTGTATCTATATATCCACTGAAACAAACCAATACACAGCTGGTTCCATTTCTTCATTGCTTTCAAGTCATCAAGCATTTTAAAGTTCCTAGCATATGCCAGACATTGTGGTAGCAAAAGCAAAAGATAGTTCCTAATCTCAGGGAGCTCATGATCTAATGAGAGAGACAACAGGCAAATAACAATATAGATAGGATAGACTGAAGATCAACTTAGAGGAAAGGCACTAGCATTAAGGAGCATTGGAAATAAATTCAAAGATCCAAGCTTTTGGGACAAGATCTCACTGTTTGACAAAAATTATTGGGAAAACTGGAAAGCAGTCTGGCAAAAACTAGGTCTAGACCAATATCTCATACTATAGACCAAGATGAGGTTAAAATGGGTATATGATCTAGACATAAAGAATGATGTCATAAGCAAATTAGAGGAGTGTGGAATATTTTACCTGTGAGATCTATGGATAAGGGAAGAATTTATGACCAAATGAGATAGAGTGAGCACTAAAAGGATAATTTTATTACATTAAATTTTTTTAAAATGCATAAGCAAAGCCAGTGTTGCAAGATTAGAAGGAAAGCAGGAATCTGGGAGGAAAATTTGCAGCAAGTTTCTCTGATAAAAGCCTCATTTCTCAAATATATAGAAAACTGAGTCAAATTTATAAGAATATGAGTCATTCCCCAATTCATAGTCAAAGGCTATGAATAGGCAATTTTCAGAAGAAGACATCAAAGCTATCTGTAGTCATGAAAAATGTTACAATCATTATTGATTAGAAAAAAATCAGAAAATGGAAATGACAAGTGTTGGAGGGTATATGAAAAAATTGGGACACTCATGCACCATTGGTGGAATTGTGAACTAATTCACCCATTCAGGAGAGCAATTTGGAACTATGCCCCAAGGACAATCAAACTGTGCATACCCTTTGACCCAGCAATACTAGATCTGTACCCAGGAAAAGGACACGTATGTACAAATAAATTTATAGCAATTTGTTTTGTGGTGTCAAAGAATTGGAAATTGAAGGGATGCCCATCAATTGGGGAATGGCTGAACAAGTTGTGGTGTATGAATGTGATAGACAATATATATTGTGCTACAAGAAAGGTAAACAGGATGCTTTCAGAAAAAACCTGAAAACATCGACACGAACTGATGCAAAGTGAAGTGAGTAGAACCATAAAAACATTGTACACAGTAACCACAATATGGTACAATGATCAACTGTGAATAACTTAGCTATCCTCAATAATACAATGGTCCTAGACAATTCCAAAGGACTTATGATGAAAAATGCTATTCACCTCCAGAGAAAGAATTGATGGAATCTGGATGTAAATCAAAGCATGCTTTTTTAAAACTGTACTTCATTTTTTGGGGGGAGGTCTATGTTTTCTTTTACAACATGATAAATATGGAAATGTTTCACATGACTACACAGGTATAACCTATATCAAATTCCTTGCCTTCTCAAGGAGGGAGGAGATAAAATGGGGTGGGAGAGAATTTGGAATTCAAAATTTTAAAAAGAACAAATGTTAAAAATTTGTTTTACATGTAACTGAGAAAAAATAAAAAAGAAATATTGGGAAAGGCTTTTTGTAGAAGGTGGGATTTTAACTGGGACCTTAAGGAAAATAGGGAAGTTGAATTGTGAAGATGAGGAGAGCATTCTGGACATAAAGAGTAGCCAGTGAAAATGTCCAGTGTATCTTGTGAAAGAAACAGCAAAGAGTCCAGTGTCTTAATGATTTTTTGGTGGGGAGTGGGAGGGAGAAGTTGTCAAGATCTGGGAGTTTTTCAGTGTGGAGTTCATCGTATTCCCTGTATGAAAACTCCCTCCACTGATACAGATGAGAAGTCTCTCTGTAACTTACAGACTAACTAACAATCTTGGAGGGCTACCTGGAGGCAATGAGTGGTGAAGAGTTTTATAGTCACAAAGCAGTGTGTGCCAGAGGCAGAACTTGAACCCAGACCTTTCTGATTCCAAGGGAAACTCTTTATCCATGGTGCCACACAGACTTTTATCTTCATGATTTTTTTCTTTTACCACTTTGTGATTTCATCACTAATAGGGAGTTCTCTTCTTTACCAAAGTAACTCGGCTTTTTCTACAACTTTTAGTGGTTAGAGAGTTGTCCAGGACATTGAGAGGCTAAGTGAATTGGCCAAGATAATGCATTTAGAATGTCAGTGGCATGATTCAAACCCAGGTCATCCTGACTCAAAGACTAATTCTGTATTCACTATGCATCTCATGGATACAATGAGCCACATCCATCCTTGACTTCGTTAAAATGAGTAGGTAGTTTCTCTACTATATGAGCATTCCATGCGTAAAAATTCAAGTGCAGAGAGGATTGCCAAGTGACTGTTATTAAATGGTAAGGACCTACCTATTAATACTCATGAATTTATATTCCTCACAAAGAAACTCTTTCCCAGCTAAAGTTTGCTTTCTTCCCTTTATGACAAACTTTTCTCCCATTTCCTGACTTCCTTGAGCCTCTCAGACACATGGTGGCAGTAAAGATCTATAGTTATCATTAACAGAGTTGATGACTTTACTCAAGGAAAGTCTGTTTTATTCCATTGACCTTTGGAATATTGCTGCTATAAAGCTGCTGTTATATAACTCTTCATGTTGTCTGCAAACAAAGTTCCCATCAAAGATCCGGTAGGGGCTTTGCTTTTAACTTGTTGAAGAGATCAGGAGAGAGCCTTTGACCTTATAGTCACTGTGCAGAAAGTGTGGATCTGACAGCGGAATTTAATGAAAGAAGAGTGAAATTAGAAGATAGTCCCACTGTAGGTCACTAGTGCTTTGGGGGAAAAACATTTCAGAAGATGAGGGTGGTTCAAGGGCTAACTTACGTAAGTTTGTTATTGACCCCATATGAATTTATTGTTAAATATCTACTAAAGTAGACCTGACATTTAGGTCAGCCCAAAAGGCACACATGGGGAGGTATCTTTTTCTTTCTCTTCCTTGATGATGTGTCTGTTACATTTAATGCTATTGACCAGCCTTTCCTCTTGGAAACTCTCTTCCCTCTTGGTTTTCATGATGTGATTTTCTCCTGGTTCGACCCCTACTTCAATCTCTCAGACCTCTCCTCAGTCTCCATTGCTAGCTCATCATTAATATCATGCTCTCTAATTAGGGGAGTCCCCTAAGGCTCCATTCTGGGGCTTCTTCTCTTCTCTCTTTATAGTGTCTCTCTTGATAAGAGCTCCCATGGGTTTAATTATCGTTATTCGGATGATTTGAGATCTCTATATCTAGCCCCAGTCTCTCTTGAGACCTAGTCCCACATCACAAATTACCTAGTGCATATTTCAAACTGGATGTCCCAGAGATATCTCATACTCAACATATCCATAGCAAAAATTCATTACTTTCTCCCCTTCCTGCTTAACCTACCCCTTCTAAATTTCCATATCTATGTCAAAGATACTACTTTCTTATAATCTCTGTTTCATAACCTCAGTACTAGATAATTGCTAATGCCCTATATTACTAATACCAAGAAGGCATGTATGACCAATGGAACATGAATGGGGAAGTAAGTACCTGGTACACAGTAAGTATATAGTAAATATTTTATCAATCAAATAGCAAAAGTTCTAAGATTAAAGAAATTCTTAAAATTCTTGGATTTTATTTTAAGATGGGGCAATCAATTGAGACATAGTCCCTCTCCTCCTGCCACCTCCAATTGCTGAAGTACTTGATGCTTCAGAATGACTCAGAAGCAACATGGTCCAGCTATGTCAGTAAAGCCTGCTTGTGTCAACGCAGATTGTGCGGAAAGAGGAAAGCCACTTACTTAGTAGACTTTAAAAGAAATTGACTCCAATTCACGGCCTACATTCTTCCTTCCTCCCTTACAGTAGAACATGCTAATCTCTGGAACTTTAGTGAGGGGTGGAATGAGGGCACCTTCCTCCTCCCCTCCTTTGTGTCAGGTTTGAACATTTGTGCCTCCTAGGCAACCTAGAGCCTCTGCCCTCTCCTTCTGCTTTGTGTTTCTTTCTCCAAGTATGGCAGCCTGAATAGCTATCTCAAGGGAATGTCTTCTGATGGGTCAGGTCAGAAGTTGGGGCTCTTCCCTTTCCTCTAGTAGTTTTCTCCAAGAAACTGCAGAGAACACCTCCTATTGTACACTCACTGAGGGATTTAGTAACTCCTGAACTCTTGAGATATCTACTCCTTAAAAGTCTATCTTAAAGAGTGGATGAAGGTTGCAGTAAAGAGGGGGGAAAAGGGGAAAGGTCAGTCAATTACCACCATTCCACTAGGAAAGGCATATATGATGAGTGAGACAGTATTCTAGTCATTCATTCTTTTATTTTAAAGAACTTGAAATCTGTGAGAAGAAACACCTGAGGTCAAAGCAGGAGAGGACCCTAAAGCTTCTTGAAGAGTTGAAGGGGCCAGTGACCTGGACATTTTTATCATCCAGTTCACCAGAGGAAATTATTTTGCCAGTGATTGGCATCATAGTCAGCACCTTACTCTCCTGCATCCCACATATCTATTCAGTTGCCAAATCCTGTCATTTCTACCTATACACATCTTGCAACCATTTCCTTCTTTCTAATCACTTAGCCATCGTTATATTTCAGACCCTCTTCATATCATATTTGGACTATTTCCATAGCTTCTTCCTTCCTTCCTTCCTTCCTTCCTTCCTTCCTTCCTTCCTTCCTTCCTTCCTTCCTTCCTTCCTTCCTTCTTTCCTTCCTTCCTTCTTTTCCTTCCTTCCTACAGTGAATGCCAAAGGTAACAGTTTCTCCCTGAATTTCCTTCCCGTCCTACCATGATTTAACTAGTTTTTCTCTTTTCTATTAAAGGGGCCATCCACCTGACTCCTTTTTAAAGAGGCCTATTCACTGAATGGGCATTACCTCCCTCTAGGTGAGTACCTGAAAAGATCTTAGCCTAAAAGGCCAAGGTCTCCCATTGTATCCTGGGCTGTCTCTAGTCATCCTGATGAATATCTAGTCACTAGATCCAAATGGCTCAGAAGGAGAAAGTGACACTGGTGACCTGCACAGCCCTCCCTCACTAAAAACAAAGCCAAGTGCAAGTCTTATCATCATTCCTCTGATGTCATGGTCCTCTTTGAAAATGAAGGATGAACACAGCAACATTTCAATAGCTTCCTAATTGGTATCCCTTAAGTCTCTCCCCATTCCAAACCATATTCCACATGCACCAAAGTGGTTTTCCTAAAGTATAGGTCTAGCTTTGGGTAGGAGTAATTACCTCTCTGATCCTTAATTTCCCCATACATAAAATGATGAAGTTGAATCAGATGATTTCTACTGTCCCATCCAGTTTTAATATCCCATAGTTCCTCTTTTCCTTTTTGCTTTTCCCCCTACCCTTGCCCCATCTTTTTCTACTTCCACCACTTCTTGCTAATCCCAGTCCCACTATCACCATTTGTGATCAATCAGCATGATATATGGCTCCTCTGAATCAGCACACCCTACATCTGAGACGTACTGATTGTGGGACCCCAGGCAAGTCCCTTAATCCCTCAGCACTCTAAGCAATTCTCCAAGATCATTAGTTGTAGAAAAGGCTCCAACCTGCATTGGTAGAAAGAGTTTCTTCATCTGGGAGTTTCCTATGCCAATGACATCACAAGAGCAGTCCCTATTCTTTCCCCTAAGAGTAAATGGAAGCAGAAAGTAGTTTGTTCAATTAAGACGAAATTAAATCCTCTTATGGGAATTTCTTAGATCTAAAGTAGAGAGAGCAACAAAGAAACTAAGTGTCTTGCAGATTCAATATAGGACTTGAAGATATATTTTTTGAATAAATGAGTAAATTCTTTGGTTATAGAACATAATTTTATATGACTGATGTGCTGGAGGAGGGGAGAGTTGGGTTAATCACTGATTTGACACTTAAGTACCCACATTGATCGAGTGTCTACCACGTGTTAATTATAGTTTCAGTCTCAAGTGACTGTCATCTCTTTTCTCTCCTGCCTTAGGTAATATGTTCTTGGTGAATCTGGCTTTGGCAGACCTGGTGGTTGCTTTGTACCCCTACCCCCTGATCCTCATGGCCATTCTCCACAATGGCTGGGCCTTGGGAGAGATACACTGTAAAGCCAGTGGATTTGTGATGGGCCTCAGTGTCATTGGTTCTGTTTTCAACATCACTGCAATTGCCATTAATCGGTACTGCTGCATCTGCCACAGCCTTGGCTACAAAAAGATCTATGGGGCCTGGAACACTTTCCTCTACCTCTGCCTCATCTGGTTCTTCACGGTTATTGCCCTGGTGCCCAATTTTTTTGTGGGCTCCTTACAATATGATCCCCGCATCTATTCCTGCACCTTTAACCAGGCAACCAGTGCCTACTACACCATTGTGGTGGTGGTGATCCATTTCCTTGTCCCCATCACCATTGTCACTTACTGCTACCTGCGGATCTGGGTGCTGGTGATTCAGTCCAGGAGAAAGGTCAAGTTGACAATGAAGCCCAGGCTGAAACCAAGTGAGGTCAGAAATTTCCTCACCATGTTTGTGGTCTTTGTGATTTTTGCCATTTGCTGGGCTCCACTGAACTTTATCGGTCTTGTTGTGGCCATCAACCCTTTGGACATGGCTCCTCGGGTCCCTGATGGCCTGTTTGCCACCAGCTACTTCCTGGCCTATTTCAACAGCTGCCTGAATGCCATTATATATGGTCTTCTCAACCGAAATTTTCGGAAGGAATACAAAAAAATTCTTTTGTTTCTATGGATACCAAGGCTCTTCTTTCAGGGTAATTCCAAAGATGGGACTGACAGTCAAAGGAAGAAGCCTACTGCTTTAAACAAGAACTACCCAACAGAGACCAAGACCTTGTAGTCTTTCGACAGACCACAGAGAAGGAATCACTGCATCTGGGATGAGTTCTCTGGCAGAGCGAGGAAACGACTGGTGGAGTGTTTGGAGCAAGTGGGCTCTGGGATCCTTATTTTATTTTTTAAAGCAGTAGTTGACTTGTGGAACCTCATCTTTCATATGATCATTTTTGGACAAGACTCTCAGTGGACCTGTACAGGAGCACCATGGTTAACTCATGGGTTCACTGTCCCTTTGCACCCTGACACGGGTCTCTTTCATTTTCTGTATTGTAGCCCTGGGTATTTGCATCTGAGGAAAAACTAAGGAGCTGCATAAAGCAAAGAGGGTCTGATTTCTGGTTTCCAACACCTCCCCATGTGGGATTCTGACTGTACTGACATTTTGACCTCTTGGTGCTGTGTTCTCACTGCTCCATCGAGAGACAAAAAGAAGACCTTCCTTCCTAAAATGGTGTCAAGTCTCACATTGGGGAAGGTCAGTCATCCAATCAAGGAAGTCCCTCTGAAAAAGGATCCTTAGCAAAGTTAGTAAATATCTCATATCTCCCCTCCATCTTCATTATTTAGGTGAAAACAGGTGAAAATAGATAGCTAGGGAAGTCATTGAGGGGATGGAAAAGGGCCATGCAAAGACAGCCAAAGGGTGGATAATGGAAGTAGAAAAGGGGAGAAATAATGTCCTACCTTTTGCTTTTACTTGTGAGTGTGTGTGTGTGTGTGTGTGTGTGTGTCAATTCTTGATATGTATGAAAGAGCCTCAGGTCTTTTTATTTTTTTTTAAGTACCACTAGAAAGTCACCTCCTCCCCTGATCTTTCCATAAGTCATTGATTGTTCAGTTCTTGTCAGTCCCTGGAGGATTTCCAAAGTTTGGGCTGATCGACCTGATTTAATGGATCCTGAATCTATTCCATCCTTCCATGGTTGCAGAAATAAATGTAGGAGGCATGTTCCATTTATGTAGGCTGTTCTAGTTATGTCATGATCATCTCCCTGATGTCAGTAAGGAAGGAAGAGGAAGAGAGAATTGTGGTGTGGGAGTACTAGAACCAGCTCTGGAGAGCTGATTGTTAAATTTTCATTGTGAGTACACATTGGAAATCATACAAGCTACAGATCAGGGTTTGATTAATTGTTGGTCTTGTTTTTTTTATTCTCCAGATTTAAGAAAGTGATGGAGAAAATGTTAATAATGTATATTAAGCTTAAAATTGTGTCATGGATACAAATTCCCCTCTCTCCCAGCCAATCATTGCATATTTACATTTCATCACATTCCTGGGGGGAGAGATCAGGACCATGTGTCAAATGCCCATATTTTAAACTTTCACAGCCATGACCTTCACATTCACCTCTGACCTAGCTACAAACACTAGAGTCTATGCACAAAGAACTTCATGCCACAGAAGAACTGTGGAATCATACACACACACACATACACACACACACACACACACACACACACACATACACACGCAGAAAGAAGGAACTGTGAAGGTTGGGGGAAGAACTATTTCAATTTTTTCAATCTTTGGTGTCCAACACAATGCCTGGCACATAGCAGTTTCTCAATAAATGTTTCTTGATTGATTGAGAGAGGCAGGAAATTGAGTAAGGCTAGGGATAGGGGAACACAAAGGAGAGTGGAGGGGAGGAAACTATGAAGTAAACAGCTTTGAAATGCAACCTGGGACAAAGTCTTAACTAGAGTGAGACAACTGGGGATTTGTCCCAGTGCATGAAATTTAGTACAGCACTTATAATCCTTCAGTAATATAGAAGTACTGCCTAGCAAAGATGACTAGTTGTAATAGGAAGCTACCAAAGTAATGGTTGGACTGAATTCATCTCTTGCCATCTCCTCCTCCCTACACACCTTACATTGCAAGCCAGTAGCATAATGGATATCCAGGGGGGATCTGTTTTCTAGATCTGTTTCTTACCTTTAGAAGTGGAAGACCATTGTGAGGGCAGTGTGATTTTGTGTGTTTGTGTGTGTGTGTGTGTGTGTGTGTGAAAGAGAGAGACAGAGAGACACAGAAAAAACAGAGAGGAGAGAGACAGACAGATTTCTGAATAATTTGTCCTTTGCACACAGTCCCTTTTGTTTACCTTGTCACTCAGGTGTTGCCTAATATTTGTTATAATTCACTAACCCAAACCTCTTCACTTTTTCCCGTAGGTTCCTGCTGTTGGGCCTGGAGGCTGGGGAAAGGGATGAAAATGGGGCAAGATGGGACATCTTGATATATTCTCACACATATGTATTTGTACCTGTATGTTTGTTTATATGTGTGTGCATACACACACAGGGGTTGTTTCAAGCTACAGAATTTGACTCTCAATAAAGAAAATTTTGCCTTAAACTCTCTTGCCTGGAATTGTTTCCCCAACGGGGAAACAAGAACTTATCTTTACCCACATTTTTTCTGCCTCCTGTCTCACATGTATGCTGGTTGCTTTCCTTCCCCATAGTACTCCACTCACTTTTCTATGTGATTCTTTTTTTTTTTCTATGTGATTCTTAAAGATTGTCATAATAATAACTATACACATACATTTGTACACCACTTCATATTCATTTTTTTGTAAATAGTATTTTATTTTTTCCAAGTCCATGTAAAGATAATTTTCAACATTCATTTTTATAAAATTTTAAGTTCCAAATGTTTCCCCTCTCTCCCTTTCCTCCCCTGTCCCCAAGACGGCAAGCAAAATAGGTTATACATGTGCCATCATGGAAACATATTACCACAATAGTCATGTTGTAAAAGAAAAAACAGAATGAAAAGGAAAAGCCACAAAAACCAAACCAAAAAGTGAAAATAATATGCTTCAATCTACATTCAGAGTCCATAGTTCTTTCTTTGGACATGGATAGCATTTTCCTTCATGAGTCTTTTGGAATTGTTGTCATTGTCTTGCTGAGAAAAAGCTAAGTCATTCATAGTTAATCGTCACACAGTGTTACTGTTACTGCGTAAAAATGTTCTTCTGGTTCTGTTCATTTCATGCGGCATCAATTCATAAGAGTCTTTCCAGGTTTTTCTGAAATCCACCTACTCATCACTTCTTATAACACAATGGTATTCTATTACATTCATATACTGCAATTTGTTCAGCCATTCCCCAATTGATGGGAATTCCCTCAATTTCCAATTCTTTGCTCCCCCCAAAAGAGCTGCTACAAATAATTTTGTATACGTAGGCCCTGTTCCCTTTTTTATGATCTCTTTGGGGTGCCTACCTATTAGTGGTATTACCGGATCAAAGGGTATGCATAGTTTGATTACCCTCTGAGCATAGTTCCAAATTGCTCTCCAGAATGGTTGGATCAGTTCACAACTCCAGCAACAGTGCATTAGTGTCCCATTTCCCCCACATCCTCTCCAATATTTATCATTTTCCCTTTCTGTCATGTTAGCCAGTCTGATAGGTGTGAGATAGAACCTCAGAATTATTTTAATTTGCATTTCTCTGATCAAAAATGATTTGAGTATTTCTTCATATGCCTATAGATAGCTTTAATTTCTTCATCTAAAAAGTACCTATTCATATCCTTTGACCATTTCTCAATTAATTGGGAAATGGCTTGTATTCTTATAAATTTGACTCCATTCTCTATATATTTGAGAAATGAGGCCTTTATAAGAGACACTTGCTGTACAAATTATTTCCTATCTTTCTGCTTTCCTTCTAATCTTTGTTGTGTTGCTTTTATTTGTGTAAAAACTTTATGATTTAATATCATCAAAATTATCCATTTTACATTTCACAATGTCCTCTGTCTCTTGTTTGTTCATAAATTCTTCCCTTCTCCATAGATCTGAAAGGTAAGCTATTTCTTGTTCTCCCAATTTGCTCATGATATCACCCTTTATGTCTAACTAATGTACTAATTTTGACCTTATCTTGGTATATGGTATGAGATGTTTGTCTATAATAGTGGTGACAATAGGCATTGTTATTTCATCCTGATCTTATTGGTATGCCTTCTAGCTTATCCTCATTACAGATAATGCTAGTAGATTTAAACTTTTAAATCTTTTAAACAGATACTACTTATCATTTTTTAAGGAAAGATTCATTTCTTCCTGTGCTCTGTAGTGTTTTTAATAGGAATGCGTGCTGCATTCTGTCAAAATTTTTCTGAGACTATTGAAATGATTATATGATTTCTGTTGGCTTTGTTACTTATATGGTCAACTATGCTAATAGTTTTCCTGATATTGAGCTAGACCTGAATTCCTTACCACTTCATATTCTTAGAAAGCACATTCCCATAGATGAAGTCTTCTGATCCTGGAAATAACTCTGAGAGGGACAGTTAGAGAGTGAATAAAGATCCATTCAGAATCTGATATCTTAAGGTAAAGGTTCTTAGCCTTTTGTGTGTCATGAACTCCTTTGGCAATCTGATGAACTGCATCCCTTCTCTGAACAATATTTTTAAGTACTTAAAATAAAATATTTAAGATTACAAAGGTAGCCAATGATTTTCAAATGAAGTTATTGAAATATATTTAAAAGGTTGGGTGCAGTAACAATACTTAGATTGAGGGGAATGATAATCCTGTCTGCTGTGATCAGTCCTTTCTTACTGAGTCATGAAGTGAGGACTAGAAAAAGGGAGAGAGCTCTGGCTTTCTCCAAATCATTGGTTGTTAACAATCATTTCTCTCAGACTTATACTTTCTTTAATAATAACAGTAGTAGTAACTAACATTTATAAATTTCTTACTATGCACTAGGCACTGTGCTAGGTGCTTTACAAATATTATCTCGTTTGATCCTGAGAGGTAGGTGCTTTTATAATTTCCATATTATACTTGAAGAAACTGAAACAGAGATTCAGTGACTTGCCTTAAGTGTCTGAGGCCAGATTTGAACTCTTCCTGATTCCTGGCCAGGTACTCTATCCGTTGGGGCATCCAGCTGCCCTCAGTCAGAAAACAGCAACAACAAAAAACTTTCACTTGTTTACAAGGGAGTCTTGTCAACCTACTGGTATTTGGTCAGCTTGGCTAATACTTCAAGACTGGAGCAGGTTGCTTCTTAATGGATGTGTTATGGATGGATTTCAGTTTTGATATTAATGACCTTAGTTACAATCAGTAGCAAGAAACCTTTCCAGAAACACCAGGTTTAAAATCAGTGAGCAAAACTAAGAGTAGAGAGGGTGTTTTCTTCTTATGAATGGTATTTTTTTTCCCCATTACATGCCAAGACAATTTTTGGCATTCATTTTTTGCCAGATTTTGAGTTTAAAATTTTTCTTCCTCCTTTTCTCCCCACTCCTCTTCTGAAAATGGTGGGCAATTTGATACAGGTTATATGTGTGTCATAGTGTAAAATATGTTTCCATATTAGTCACAATTGAGAAAGAAGAAATAGATTAAAAAAAGGTAAAAAACCATTAAAAGGAATAAAGTAAGTGAAAAAAGTATGTTTCATCTGCATTCAGAGTCCATTAGCATTGCATTCTCTTTCATGAGTTCTTCATAATTGCCTTGGATCATGGTATTACTGAGAAGAATTAAGTTATTTATAGTTGATCATCACACAATGTTGCTGATAATGTGTATGATGTTTTCCAATTCTTCTCATTTCATTTTGCATCAGTTACTACAAATCTGCCTACTCAGGGGGGTGGAGTCAAGATGAGGGAGTGGAGCCAAGATGGCAGAGTAGGACAGACCTCCTATAGCTCTCCCCCCATATCCCATAAAATACCTGTAAAAATGACTCTAAACAAATTCTAGAGCAGCAGAAGACAGAAAATGACAGACTGAAACAGATTTCCAACCCAAGACAGACTGGCAGGCTTGGAGCAGAGTGCAGCCCAGTCTTGGCTTTGAGACACCACAAGGACATGACTGGAGCAGGCTTCAGGGCATGGAATCATGAGTAGCAGCTGTGGGTTCCCAAATTTCTCAACCCACAAATACCAAAGACAGCTTCAAATGTCAGTAAGAAAGCTCTTTCAGCTGGGTGAGAGAGGAGTGAGGTCTGGCCCCAGCCTTGGCCACAGGGCAGCAGCAGCAGCCACTGCAGCAGCAGTTTCCACTTTTGTAGCCCTCAGCCTAAAGACCCTGGGTGAACTGAGAGGCTGATCTGAGTCTCAGTCCTGAATGACGATCCTGGGGTGAGGACAAGCGCTGCCATGGCAGAGTTGGTGGCTGATGTGGAGAGGGAATCCTACTGGCAGTTCAAGGGCAGAAAAGAGTACTTGTGGTTGTTTATAGACCAGAGCACAAGCCAGGAGAGGAGTAAACTCCTCTCCCTTAAATCTGCCACCTTGGAGGAACTGAGAACTTACAGGTCCCTGGAGATATCTCAGAGAACAGCTGCACAAAACCTCTGAAGCCTAAGGTGATATACTCTCCACTTGACAAAGGACTCAAAAGTCAAGTAACTGGATGGGAAAATGCCTGAAAAAGGGGGAAAAATAAGACTATAGAAGGTTACTTTCTTGGTAAAATGGTATTTTCTCTGATCCTTTCGGATAAGGAAGAGTAAAGCTTACCATCAGAAGAAAACAGTAAGGTAACAGTTTCTCCATTCAAAACCTCCAAAAAAAGTAAGCAGTGGTCTCAGGCCATGGAAGAGCTCAAAGAGGATTTTGAAAATCAAGTAAGAGAAATAGAGCAAAAATTGGGAAGAGAAATGAGAGTGATGCAAGAAAATCATGAAAAGCAAGTCAATGGCTTGCTAAAGGAGACCCAAAAAAATGCTGAAGAAAATAATACCTTTAAAAATAGACTAACTCAAATGGCAAAAGAGGTCCAAAAAGCTAATGAGAAGAAGAATTCTTTAAAAAGGTGAATTGGCCAAATGGAAAAGGAAGTTCAAAAGCTTACTGAAGAAAACAGTTCTTTAAAAACAAGAATGGAGCAGATGGAAGCTAATGAGAAACTAAGAAATTATAAAACAAAACCAAAAGAATGAAAAGTTAGAAAAAAATATGAAATGCCTCATTGGAAAAACAACTGACCTGGAAAATAGATCCAGGAGAGATCATTTAAAAATTATTGGTCTACCTGAAAACCTTGATCAAACAAAGAGCCTAGACATCATCTTCCAAGAAATTATCAAGGAAAGCTGCCCTCATATTCTACAAATGGAGGGTAAAATAGAAATGGAAAGAATTTACTGATCACCTCCTGAAAGAGATACCAAAAGGAAAACTCCTAGAAATATTACAGCCAAATTCCAGAGTTTACAAGTCAAGGAGAAAATATTACCAGTAGCCAGAAAGAAACTATTCAAGTATTGTGGAAATACAGTCAGGATAAAACAAGATTTAGCAGCTTCTATACTAAGGGAATGAAGGGCTTGGAATATCATATTCCAGAGGTCAAAGGAGACAGGATTAAAACCAAGAATCACCTGTCCAGTAAAACTGAGTATAATACTTCAGGGGAAAAAATGGAATTTCAATGAAACAGAGGATTTCCAATTTTCATTCTTTTTGAAAAGACCAGAACTGAATAGAAAATTTGATTCCCAAATACAAGAATCAAGAGATATGTGAAAAAGTAAACAGGAAAGAGAATCATTAAGGAACTCATTAAAGTTGAACTGTTTGCATTCCTACATGGAAAGATGTTATTCGTAACTCATGAGACCTTTTCCAGTATTAGGGTAGTTAGAAGGAATATATATATATATATATATATATATATATATATATATATATATATATATATATATATATATATACATGTATGTATCTGTACACACACATATATTTAGGTATCTATGGGTATGTATGTGTATATATGTAGATTTATATAGATGTAGGTTTGTATGTGTACATGGGTATATGTGTGTATGTACATAAATATACATAGATAGAGGGTACAGGGTGAGCTTAATATGAGAATACCTAAAAAATAAAATTTACTATTGAATGGAATGTACTAGGGGTAAGCAAAGGGGAGAGGTAGAATGTAGCAAATCATCTTATATAAAAGAGGCAAGAAAGAGCTTTTACAATGGAGGGGAAGTGGGGGGAGATGAAAGAAAATAAGTGAGCCCTACTCTCATGGTATTTGGCTTAAGGAGGGAATAACACACAATCAATTGGATATGGAAATCTATTTTACCCTGCAGGAAGGCAAAGGGGAAGGGGATAGGAGAGGGAAGATAATAGAAAGGGCAGCAAATTGAAGAAAGGGATAATCAGAAGCAACATTATTGTGGGAGGACAGGTCAAGGGAGAGAATGGAATAAATGGACAGCAGGATAGGACAGAGGGAAACGTGATTAGTCCTTCACAAAATAATTATTATGGAAGTGTTTTGCATTGTCACACATGTATGACCTACATTGAATTGCTTGTTTTCTCAATGAAAATGGGTAGGGAGGGAAGAAAGCAGAAATTATGGAACTCAAAGCTTTAATAATGAGTGTTAAAGAATTGTCTTAGCATGCAACTGGAAAATAATATATACAGACAATGGGTATAGAAGTCTATTTTGCCCTACAGGAAAATAGAGGGTAAGGGGATGGAAGAAGGGGGGTAATAGAAGAGAGAAGGGGTGGATAGGGTGCATGCTATTCTGGGGTGGGGGCAGAGAGAGATGGGGAGAAAATTTTGAATTCAAATTCTTGTGGAATATTGAGAACTGAAAAATAAATAAGTTATTAAAAAAAAAGAAATTTGCCTACTCATCATTTCCTATAGCACAATAGTATTCCATTACATTCATATACCACTGCATGCTCAGCCATTCTCCAACTGATGGGCATCCTCTCAAATTCCATTATTTTACTACTGCAAAAAGGGCTACTATAAATATTTTTGCCCATGTATATCCTTTTTCCTTTTTTATGATCTTTTTGGGATATAATAGTGGTTTTGCTAGACCAAAAGGTATACACAGTTTTGTAGCCTTTTGGTCACAGTTCAAAATTGTCCTTCAGAATGGTTGAATCAGTTCACAACTCAATCAACAATGCATTAGTGTCCCAATTTTCCCACATCCTCTCTAACATGTACCATTTTCCTTTTCTGTCAAATTAACCAATCTGATAAGTGTGAAGTGGTACCTCAGAATTGTTTTAATTTGCATTTCTCTAATCAAAAGTGATTTAGAACACCTCTTCATATGCCTATAGATAGCTTTGATTTCTTCATCTGAAAAACTGCCTGTTAGTATCCTTTGACCATTTTTCAAAGGGGAATCACCTGTATTCTTTTTTATAATTAGTTTTCAGTTTTCAAAAATTACTTCCATAAGTCTTAAATTTTCTTCCCTCCCCTCCCTCCTCCCTCCCTGAGAAGACATGCAATCTTATATGGGTTCTACACATGCATTCTTAATATTTTCACATTAGTCATGTTGCATAGAAAAATTAAAATAAATGGGAGAAACCATGAAAAAAACAAAACATGACATGAGAAAGTAGTCTGCTTCATTCTGTGTTCTGATTTCATAGTTCTTTCTTTGGATGTAGATGGCATTTTGCCTCAGGAGTCCTTTGGGAATGTTTTAGGTCCTTGCTTTACTGTGAAGGGCTAAGTCTATCAGAAACTGTCCTTGCACACTGTGGCTATTACTGTGTACAATGTTCTCCTGGTTCTGCTCCTTTCACTCAGCATCAGTTCATATAAGTCCTTCCAGGCCTCTCTAAAGTCCTCCTGTTCATCATTTCTTATAGCACAATAGTATTTCATTTCATTCATATACCACAGCTTGTTCAACCATTCCTCAATTGATGGGTATCCCCTCAATTTCCAATTCTTGGCCACCACAAAGAGAGCTGCTATAAATATTTCTGTACATGTGAGACCTTTTCCTATTTTTAAGATGTCTTTGAGATACAGTCCTAGAAATAATATTGCTGGGTCAAAGAGTCTTGTAGTCTTTCTAAATTATAAGAATTGTAGTCTTATAATTTGACTCATTTCTCTGTATATTTGGGGAAATAAATTCTTTATCAGAGACACTTGCTGTAAAGATCATTTCCTAGCTTTCACTTTCCTTCTAATCTTAGTAGCATTGATTTTGTTTGTGAAAAAGCTTTTTAATTTAATATAATCAAAATTATCCATTTTATGTTTTGTGATGCTCTCTATCTTTTGTCTGGTCATGAGTCCTTCCTTTCCCTGCAGATCTAATAGGTAGACTATTCATGGTTCTTCTATTTTCCTTGTGATGTTGCCATTTATTCCTAAATCATTTTCCCATTTTGACCTTATCTTAATATATGGTGTGAGATGTTAGTCTATACCTACTTTGTTCCCTGTTGTTTTCCATTTTTTCCAGCAGTTTTTGTCAAGTAGTGAGTTCTTATCCCAAAGACTGGGACCTTTGAATTTATCAAATGCTAGGTTACTATGGTTATTTACTACTGTGTCTTGTGTCCATAATCTGTTCTATCGATCTACCGCTCTATTTCTTAGCCAGTAAAAGATAGTTTTGATGATTACTGCTTTATTGTATAGCTTGAGATCTGATATTCTTAGGCTACCTTTCTTGGTATTTTTAAAAAATTCCCTTGATATTCTTAACTGTTTGTTCTTCCAGATGAATTTTGTTATTTTTTCTAGCTTCATAAGAAATTTTATTTGTTAGTTTTATTGGTATGACAGAGAACTTTTCTTTTGTATCAGATCTCCTCAGGAAAAAAGACAGTCAATAGTTATAGTAAGTGGAGGATGTGTGCAGCCCCTGCTAGGTTGAAGATCATCAGGGAGCATTAGTTTCAGGGGTCTAGTAGTTGGTCTCTGCCACTGGTGCTGGCACTACTGGCTCTCTCTCTTGTGGTTCCATGTCAGGATTCCTGGGGGTTATAGCTCTAAGGTCTTCAGGTCTCTTGCTGGTCCCCAAGAACACAGGCTGCTTGGGAGCTGCAGCATGAGCCTCACATCCTAGGGGATGCATCAGAAAGCGGAAAGAGTATTAATAAGAGGATCTTGATTATAATCACATCTCTACCACTTAATGGCTGTTGGACCTTATGCAAGGCAGCTAGCCCAGAAAGACTAAAATGAGAGTTGTGGGGCTAGATTAACTCTAATATCCCTTCCATCACTAAATTTACAATCTTGTAATTCTACTATGGCTTCCACAGTGGCATTCTCTCTCTCTCTCTCTCTCTCTCTCTCTCTCTCTCTCTCTCTCTCTCTCTCTTAAAAGTAAAGTTTCTTTGTTTTCCTTTCAACCTGCAAACATTTTTCCTCTCCCTTCTACTTTCCCTTTTCACATACACACACGCACACACACACAGAGAAAGAAAAACAAAACTCTTGAAATAAATATGCCTAATCAAGCAAAACCAGTCCTTTCATTGGCCATGCCCAAGAAGATCTATGTCTCATTTGGCCCCTGAGTCCATCCTTTATCAGGAGGTGGGTGGCAAACTGTATGATTGATCCTCTGGAATTTTTTAAAAAAATTTATTGATTACACATTGGTTGCCTTCTCAGTGATCATGTAGGGTAGGACACTCAAAACTTTGGAACTCAAATTAAAAAAATATGCTTAAACTTGTTTTTATATGTAATTGGGAAATAATGTATTAAGCATATGTAAACTTATCATCCTTAAAAGAATTGAAACTACCAAAAATTATTCTATCGAGTTAGAAAAAACAATAACAAAATTCACCTAGAAGAACAAAAGGTCAAGAACATTAAGAAACTCAGTGAAAATAAATGTGAAGGCAGGTGACTTAACAGCACCAGATCTTAAATTGTATTACAAAGTGTTAATCATCAAAACAATTTGGTCCTGGCTAAGAGATCAAGTGGTCGATTAGTTGAATAGATCAGGTATACAATACACAGTACTAAACGACCATAGTAATCTAGTGTTTGACAAGCCTAAAGATCCAAGCTTTTGGGGCAAGAACTCAACATTTGTCAAAAATTGCTAGGAAAATTGGAAAGCAGTTTGGCAGAAACTAGGTAGAGACCAACATCTCACACTGTCGACTAAGAAAAGGTCAAAATGAGTACATGATCTAGACATAAAGAGTGATATCATAAACATTAGGGGATCATGAAAAATTTTACCTGTCAGATCTATGGATAAAGTAAAAATTTATGACTAAATGAGAGAGTATTATGGGATGTAAAATGGATTATTTTGATTACATTACATTAAAAAGCTTTTGCACACAAAAAACTGGTGCTGCCAAGATTACAGGGAAAGCAGGAAACTGGAAAAAAATTATAGCAAGTTCCTCTGTTAAAGGCTACATTTCTCAAATATATAGAGAATTGAATTAAACTCATTCCTCAATTGATAAATGGTCAAAGGATATAAATTAATAAATGGTCAAAGGCAATTTTCAGAAGAAGCAATCAAAGCTATCGATAGTCACATGAAAAAATGCTCTAAATCACTTGATTAGAGAAATGCATATTGAAACAAGTCTGAGGTACCACTTCACACCTATCAGACTGGCTAGTTTGACAGAAAAGAAAAATGACAAATATTGGAAGAAATATGGGAAAACTGGTGTACTCATGCACTAATAGTGGAGTGGTGTACTGATTCATATATTCTGGAGAGCAGTTTGGGACTATGTCCAAAGGGCTATAAAACTTTACGTACCTTTTGACCCAACAATACCACTACTAGGTCTATATCCCAAAGAGATCAGAAAATGAAAAAGAACCTTATATGTACAAAAATATTTATAGCAATTTTTTTGTGGTGGCAAAGAATCGGAAATTGAGGAAATGCCCATCAGTTGGGAAAGGGCTGAACAAGTTTTGGTGTATGATTGTGATGAAATACTATTGTGCCATTAAAAATGGTGAGCAGTATGCTTTCAGAAAAATCTGGAAAGTCTTGTGTGAACACATGCAAAATAAAGGGAGCAAAACCAGGATGACATTGTACTCAGTGACAACAATATTGTCTCAATGGGCAAATGTGATAAACTTAGCTACTCTAATCCAGGTGATGATCCACAATGAAAAATGCTATCCAACTCCAAAGAGGCAACTGATGCATTCTGAGTACAGATTGAATCATACTTTTTAAATTTTATTTTTCTTCCTTATTTGCATTTTTCTATAATTTGGCTAATTTAAAAATATGTTTTACATTATTTCACATGTATGATCAAGATCATAATGCTTATCTTCTCAAGGAGTGGAGGAGAGGAGAGATACAATCTGGACCTCAAAATTTTGTAAAATGAATGTTCATTTTTAACATATAATTAGGAAATATTTACTGGAATATATATGAAATATTTGTTGATTGAAAGAGTAGTCCTTGTGGTGAATAAGATAATAAACTGATTAGGCAGGTGTAAAAATATTGCCTTGCTACAGTGAGAGACTGGATGAGACTATTTCATATATGTTTGCAGTGAACTTAGGTGGCATGGTTTCAAGGTTTTTTTCAGCTCTGTTCAGCAGCGAAGGAATAGACACGAAGGTGGCAGATAGTGGGGATAATGCAAGTCTGAAATTTGGATAAGAATCGATAGGACAATGTAATGGTAAAAAATGTTGAGTGGGTGCCATATAGGGTGCAGTTAAAAGAAATGGGCAAGTTCAATCTGGAGAAGATAAGATACTGGGGAATGTGACAACATGATCAAGTATTTAAAGGATTATCATATATAAAAGAAATGAAGTTTGTGCTGTTTGGCCTCTGAAGGCAAAACCAAGAGTAAAGGGTAGAAACAGAAAACTGAATATTTTGTTTGACATCAAGTCTAACCTGACCTCACAACTGGTCTGAGGCGGGTAGAGAGTTCCCTCTCTTTGGAGGACTTCCAGGGTAGGATGAATGACCTCTTGTCTAGGAATTTCTGTCAGGTATCAGTTGAATCAGACAGTCACTAAGGTTCTTCCCAATTTTAAAGTTGTGAGATTTTGTAATACTGGGCAATAATGAGAGCCCAGCTGGAGTTATTTATTTTGGGTGCTACAATCAAATCCAATGATAACTTTAGAAAACTTGAGGTTAGTGAGAATTTAACCTGTTTTACCTGGTGCAAATGATAGACTTTGAAGCCTTTCTCTTTTAAAAAAATTTTTTTTTATTTCATTAAATATTTTCTAATTATACTTTAAAAAATTTTAGCATTCATTTAAAAAAATTTCGAGTTCCAAATTCTCTCTCTCCTACCCCTTGAGAAGGCAAGCAGTATAATATTGTTTATACGTATGTAGTCATGCAAAACATATTTCCATTTTAGTCATGTAGCCAAAGAAAATACAATAGAGATAAAATAAAACAAAATATGTTTTAATCTGCATTCAGATTCATCAGTTCTCTCTCTGGAGGTAGACAGCATTTTTCATCATGTGTCCTTTGAAGTTGTCTTGGATCATTATCTTGATCATCTTGATCTTGATCATTTATGAAAGATTGTTACTCCACATCATTACTCTCACTGAGAACAATGTTCTCTGAGTTCTGCTCAGCTCACTTTGCATGAGTTCCTACAAGTCTTCCCAGGTTTTTCTGAAATCATCCTGCTTGTCATTTCTTATACAACAATAGTTTTCCTTTCCATTCATATACCATAACTTGTTCAGCCATTCCCCAATTGATGGGGATCCCCTCAATTTCCAATTGTTCACCAGAATAAAATAGCTGATACACACACACACCATTTGTATATAGGTCCTTTTCCTTCTTCTTTGATCTCTTCAGGATACAGACCTACTAGTGATATTGATCAATGGGTATGCACAGTGTTACAACCCTTTGGGCACAGTTCCAATTCTCCTTTGAGGTCTCTCTTAAGGGGATCTCACTTGTCCAGGCTCTCCAGTTATGTGCAAATTCTTCCCGATGGAAAGGAGGGCAAAATAATAACTCTTAATTTTCCTGGATTGTTTTGGAACAAGGAGTCCAATGGAAGTGAATCTTCCAGAAAACTAAAACTTTACTACTGCAAGTGCCAACAATTTTGCTTTATTTTAACTATTTAAATGGAAATATTTTTAAAATGTATGCATTCCCACTTTTATAAACAGAATATTCTGTGCTCAGTTGAATATCTTAAAAAAAAAACAACAAACCTTCTCAAACATGATTGTTAACATTCATCAGCAAAGTCCTGTGTCTGCTTTTCAGTTTCCACTTCACATCTCCTCTTTCCATGTCAGACTGTCAACTCCCTCTTCTTGCTGCTGTCACCATGCCAACCTTTCACAGCCACCCACGTCTTCCTACCCTGCTGCTTTTGGGCTGTATCAGGCAGGGAAACCATGCTGCAATAATGGTAACTAGCATTGATATAGTGATTTAAGATTTGCAAAATACTTCACTCACATTGATCAGGAGGTACGTACTATTATCTCTTTTTATTGGTGAGGAAACTGAGGCATAGGGAGGTGAAGTGACTCACCCAGGGTCATGCAGTGAATACAAGTCTGAGTCAAGATTTGAAACCTGGTCTTCCATTGTCTGAGTCCTGAATGATGTGCCCTAGATCATACTGCCTCCCAAAGTAGCCAAGTTTGTTTACCTTTGTGTTTTATATAAGAATAAATATGCACTGAGTGAGAGCCTAAAGGCTTCTCCTATGGTCTAACAGGCAGCTGTCATGCTGAGGAATTTGTGGCAACTATTTTGGAAATTTTTCTACTTTTTCTTGGTTGGGGATCACATCCTGGAGAGTTGAGGGCGTCAGAAAGTTGACCTCCACCTAAGTGGGGAATTATTGCCTTTGTCCCTTCTTGACTGTGAGCTTTGCTTCTACTTTTTGAAACTGTGTAATTGCTGTCTGCCTGGAGAAGAATGGTCCTTCAGAGAGAGTGCTGCAGAGGGGAAAAAGCCCTTTTCAACATAATTTCAATGTGAATGGATGTTCTTCTTCAAAAGCTCCTAAGCAGCCCAATTGCTGAGCCTTTCAGGTTTGTAACTCAAGGCAACTTCTGAGAAGACTCAAATGTGTTATGGTAGAAAAGTAGAGGAGGCTGGAGAGCTGGGGGTGGAGGTGGGGGAGTATCTGCCATCACTTCCCAGGCTGTAGGACTCTGACATGTTTCAAACTGTAAGAACTGAGAGCCGAGAGTCAGTCACCTTTTTTTTTGATTTGGCCTAGGCCCTATGTCTCAGGCTAGAAATTGAGGCTTTTAAAAAATTATTTCCAAGTCTTCAACAGAAAGACTGCGTGGTTTCCGTCCTGTTGAGCAAGTTACTGGCAGGAGTCTAGGGGACATGCTTTCTGCTGCTCCTTAGGACTGATTAGAAGGTATGTTAGAAGGTACAACAGGTAAATCATAATTTCACAAAGCTTACATGAAAATTAGACTTATTCCAAGAGAAATGAACATGTGTGTGGGACCCAAAGAGTTCACAATTCATACAGAAGTTCACGTATTTATAGACACTAGAACAAAGGAGGAAACACAAATCTCCAACTAAAGAGGCATGGCATGGGAAGAGTAAGGCTCAATAAAGGTGGGAAAAGGACAAAACCCTTATAGAAGGGAAGGAGCAACGTGACTGCAAAAACTCTCATTCTTTTCCCTTGGGAACCATGAAAATAGGAGGATCTTCTTATCTACAAGGGTCCCAGCTGCACAAGCCTAGAGCAGACTGTCTAGTGTCTGTCTTGACTTCTGAGGACAAACAGGGAGTCCAGCTTGGAATACAAACAACATATTATATTAATGCAGTGACGCTTTGTTCTTGACACATTCAGGGCCTTCTGTATACCCTGGGTCTGGTGTTTCTGTAAAATACGGAAATTCGAAAAGACAAATTCAGGGGTCTCCTTAACATTTCTTAACAACTGGTCTAATTCTCAAGTAACCTTAACAGTCGACTAAAGAAAGTTGTGCCAGTGACTGGTCTCTTGCCATCCCTATCCAGTTAACTGATACCTTTTAAACTGGAGAAAAAGCTTTTGTTCTTCAGCGAAGAACTGGGACTCACATGGAAATGTCCCTCTGAGAGGTCCCACAGTGGCTTACTTATATGCTCTAAACCAAGGTTTTTGTTTTGTTTGCTCTCATGAACCTCTTTGGTCTTGGTGAAGTCCTCTTCTCAATCAACCCAAACCTCTCATTGTACAGATGAAACTGAGGTCCTGGGTGGTTCCATGACTTGTCCATAGTCACAGAGTAGTAAGCATCAGAGGCAGAATGAGAGCACAGGTAAAGGAACAATGGGGAAGAGAGAGCAAGTCTTTGCCTTTTTCTTCTGTAGGTTCAGACCTATTCTCTAAATCCCAATGTATGTGGTAGATCATGTCCTCTCCATTAATGGGAATCTAGTCTCGTGGCTTATACCAAACCAGATCTGTTCTGGAGTGCCTGACTCCTCTTCCCCTGGAAGGGATAGGTTCTCCCTTTAATTCTATCCTCACCTTAGTGTAAAACTACAGGGGAACATCTATGACATAGTAATACTGATGATAATGACAGCATTGTATAGCTCTTTGGCAAGCTTTATCTTGCAAACTTTAAGACTTGCAAAGCATGTTACATATGGTAACTCATCTGACTCTTACAGCAACCCTAGGAGGTAGGTGCTTTTATTTTCCCCACTTTACTGATGAGGAAACTGAGACAAATGGAGGTTAAGTGACTTGTCCAGGGTCATACAGCTAGTAAATGTCTGAGGCAGAATTTAAAATCAGTCTTCTTGACCTCAAGTCCCTCACTTTTTCCATTATACCACCTAGCTGCCTTAGGTGGAATAAGCCTAGGATCTTCCTAAAGGTAACAGGATCCCCTCATGCAAAAGGGCTCAGTGTACAAAATGGGTGTAAACTAAATGTACAGCTAGAGGACAGCTATTTTTTTCTTCATCACAGGAAATTCTCAAGATGCAAAAAACTCATAGAGGAACATGAACAAACATAGGAAACAAAAAGTCATATAGTTCATTATAATCATTATATTCCCTCTTCCACCCCCCATGTTAAAAATCCTTTGTGGGATTGATGAATAGATATTTCACTATCATCTTGGACCTTTACTTGATGAAGCATGCTATCCACTTCCTGACAGAGAGGTGATAGTCTCAGGATGCAGAAGAAAACATATTTTTAGGCATGGCCAAAGTGGGACATTATTTTGCTTAATAATGTATATTTGTCACAAGAGATAGTTTTTCTTTTTCTTTTCCCCAAGAGGAGGAGTCTTCAGGAGGAGAGGGAATTAGGAATAGTGAAGAAAGAAAAAAAAGAAAGGAAGGAAGGAAGGAAAAAAGAGGGTTATTGAGGCTTACTTTTTAAAATGCAGAGAAGAGAATGGAAAGAAGGTCAGAAAGAATCACAGACATGCAGAAGAGCTTTGAAAGTTAGTGGCTGAATTTATACATTTATAAAGGAAAACAAGTTGTATGTAACAGAGACTTGTAACTTCAGGTACAAACTGCCCCAAGTAACTCTAAAATTATAATTTAAGATTGAGTTGCTGCATCAGTAGAGGGATCTTCCATACCAGGAATTCCCTACATGAGCAAAATTCTAGGTCTAGACCTCCCAAATACAAAGAGATTTACAAAATCCTTCCCTCACAACAATACCTTGAGAAAAGAAGTGTCCCCATTCTTTAAAACAAGAAAATATACATAACAGCCAAATGAATCTATAATCTCACTGATTTAGGTGTTCCCTCCATCGGTGCAAATTGTAGCCTGTCTGTGCCTGTCCATCATGGGGGACTCTTATCCATGGTCATCAAATGTGCTAGCAAGTCTTCCTAGATTTCTCCTGACATCCCAAGAGTATCAGTGGAACACTCTAGATGTCTTGTCTGCCTGTCATCTTGTCATGTGACTTCTTATCCTACAGTTCCTTGAAGATGTCTTTTGCTCTTATGTTTCAGAGTTTCTCATTGGTTATATGTTATAGCTTGATCACTCTTGCCAAGCATCTCACCAGTGCCCTCTGTGTGACATCAATTTTAAAAATTTTGGAGACTGTAGTACTATATGTAAATATGCACATGCATATGTAAGTATGTGTATACATATGTATCAGAGAGAGAGAGAGATCTTTTAAATACCAATATTCTATCTGTACTATTATATGACAGCTATCGCTCTAACTGATATTAAAAAAAAAAAAAAGCCTTTGCTCCTCCGGGAAACTTGAGAGTGAGTCAGTCACTAAAGGAATTCAGCAATTTCCTGAGTCAATAAAGGAATTCAACAATTTCCTGAAGACAATTTAGCACACTCTTCTCCTGTTCAACTATGCCTGCCCACCCACACCTTTTTTGGTCTATCTGTACTCTCTGTCCCAGATATATATAGTAATGGATGAGTCTTATAGGTTGTCCATCAAAGTTCATGTCATAACCTAAGCAATAGATATGCTTTACCCACTTATTCTTTCCTGTGTGACTGGTTATACCAAACTCTTCTGAGTGATCAAGCATCTCTCCCAGGAGACTGTCGTGAACTGGAACTCAATGTAACTAGCACAGAGTCATCTGCAAACAGAAGCATCTCAAGGACCCCTTGATGAACGAGGAATCTCTCTTCAATTTGGACTTTGTGCTAAATTTCCTTCATCACAGTGTTGAACGCCTTTTACAAACATAGAGTTGGATAAAAACTGGACCTGTGATATACTTGGTGAAAGGACCTCAAGGTCTTCTTCCAATGAGATCAATGCCTTTTCATGACATCTCCCCCATTACACTGTGAGGTCCTGAAGAGTCCCTTGGAGGTCTGTTTTTTGCCTTTCTTTACAACCTCAGTGCTAAGTGCCATGTCTGGTGCTTAGTAAGTAGCAGCTTAATAAATGCTTGTTGACTGACGAAATAGTCCATACATCTTATAGTCTACTAGCAGCCTCAAGGCCACATATAACCCTCTAGTCTCTCAGGTGCAGCCCTTTGACTGAATCCAAACTTGACAGAACAAATCCCCTTAATAAAAGGATCTGTTCTATTATACTTGGACTAAGTCTAAAGGTTGCACCCAAGGACCTAGAAGGCTACATGTGACTTTGAGGTCACAGGTTCCCCACCCCTGTTCTAAGAGAGTTACATCAGTGGTAAGACTTGAACTTGAATCTGTCTGAATTCAAGGCCAGCTCATCTACTATGTCACATCACCTCTATTGTGAGCACCTTTTTTGTGCCTCTCCTGATGTCTATTATCAGAAGGCTGTTGAATAGGATGATTTCTATTGTCACAACATTCAAGAACTCATTTTTATTTTTGATTGTCAGCTGCTTATATAAATAGTACAGGATTAAGTAGTTTTAACTGGATGCCATATCTTTTTCTCATTTTTATTCTTTCTTCTTGCTTATTACTAATTCTGATGCTATCCCTAATGGTTCAGGGTGGTCTGACTGCATGCACAAGCACAACTTTCCACATTGTCAAAAACTCTTTTCCTATCTATCATTTAAATCTTAGTATGAATCTCAGTCATTGTATAAGGAAAGATCCTCAGACTATTTATTAGGAAAATACCCAGAATGTAATTACAAGAAGTCACAAGAAGTTAATGAATTGAAAATGATTAGGGAGACTGTAATGTGAATTAGAGTTAAAGATCTTCCCCATTCATTAATAGTGCTCACCTGGAGCCAATTAAGGGAAGCTTGGTTAGGGGGCTTGTTTAGTAGGAACGCCCACACCTTTTGTTAATTATGAGGCACTGGGTCAAGAGGGCCTCCCTCCTCTGAAAAGTATATATATATACTCTGAGGTGAGGTTTTGCTTTAGGGGCTTAGAAGAAAGTTCCGGTGCCAGGTGAGACTCTGGTTAGCCTTCCCCCCAAACCCCTTTGAAAACCAGATGTAGGTGCTTCTCTCTCCGGTAACTCTGTATGTACATAATAAGCAGACAGTTGGATTTGTCTGTTGATTTGTGATTTATGTATTACTTATGGTCAGACAGTTAGAAGCCCTGTCAGTTGGTCTTTCTTTCTCTGCTTCTATTTTCTCTGTTGGTGAATGTAATTACAGTAGATAGTTGATCCCCTTTTAAGGTTGCTTTCCTTAGAAAAGCAGATCTAAGAACCTGTGCAGCAGGCTCTCCTGTGTATGCCAGGGTGCTTGATGCTACAGAGATGCAGCCACTTCCTGATCTCTTAATGGAGGAGGTTTGTTTGGGAATTGGGGGTGGGGAGAAGAGATACTTCTAAGACTGAATCAAGAAAGGAACAACTTAATCAACTGAGCAAAGAAATGAGCCACACCTCTGAGGACTTTAATCACTAAGCCCTATATAGATTTCAGAGTTTGAGTTAAAGACTTGGAGATATTATAAACCAATTCTTTCTGTAAGGAGTTGGGAGTGAAGGTTAGGGGGAAGTGAGGAGTGAGGAGGAGATTTTTTCTTTCCTCTCTGCCCATTAGCTATATAGCTTTGAAGGGGAGCTAGTGGCATGGAGTGTCGGGAGGCATTTAATAAATGCTTGCTGCTTGCTGTTTGCTGATGGTGATGATGATGAATACAGGTGATGATGATGAATATCAGAGGGAGGAAACAGCTTCAAGAAACCCAAATCCTGCTAGTAGAGTTAGATCATGGAAAGGAGTACCTCCTGGGAATCTACCTGAGCAACTCACCCAGCGCATACAGGATCTAAGGGGAACTTTCCAAGGATTTTAATGAAAGAAAGGACTTCCAGGTCCTGTAGCACTAGAAAGAGTGAATTGCCTTTGCTACACATGTATCTCTACTATTGTGCTCTCAGTTTGAACTCACTTTTCCCATGGATGCTGCATGTATTGGTGAGAAAGTGGAGGTTGAGGGGCAGAATGTTTTGTACCTACTGTTCTTATGATGCCACTTGAATGAAAGTCTTTGTTAAGAAGTATTTGAGTCTACTGGCTTATTATTAATGGGAAATATGCTGATGATAGGTCATGGACAAGTGTCTAAAACTTCAGATCTAGAGAACTACCCCTAGATCCTAGAACCTAGTTATTGCCTTTGGGGGACTCAATCCTGGAATGTAAGTATAAGCTTAAAGGAGTAAGTCAAAGCAGGAGTTATATTACGTAAGATTTTCTATGAGAATTTGTCTTTTAAGTTTTATCTCAAGTTAAACCACAGAATCCTAGAAATTTGGACCTGGAAAAGGCTCCAAATATTACTGGAAGCAAACCAAATAATCCTTGACCCAAATGTTATAGATGGGCAAATTGCCATATCTCTCTGGGTATCAGTTTTCTCAAGATAATACAAATAGTTAATAACAAAGCTCAGACTAGAACTCGGGTCTCCTCCAATGTTCCTTCCAAAGTCTTTATTCAAAATAATAGGTATTATACACATTAGTGAGCATGGATGGATTGGTAGTGGGTGGAATGAGGTGTCCCATCTCCTTGATATCATTGGCCAATTCTACCATATGTGGACCTTCCTTAACCACATTCACATCCAGTGGCATAAGTTTGTTGAACCCAAATAGTAATGGAGTCACAGATTGTTAGGTGTATTTTGACTTAGAAAACCACATATTAACATTTTCTGTATTCTATTGTATTTTTATTTATTGTGTTAAATATTTCCCAATTACATTTTAGCTTGGTTCCAGCTGTACTAAAGAATGAAATCCCATGTTTGACAATTCTGTTCTATACAAATGCTTAAGAAATAATAAAATATTTATATAGAACTTCAAATTTACCAAGTGATTTCTATGCACTATCTTATTTGATCCTTACAGCTATGAGGGGTAGATATTATTATCCCTAGATCATTAATATCTCATTTATTATTATTGTCATTATCTCCTCCCATCAACCCTGGAGATAGGTGCTACTACATATTCCCATTTTACAGATGAGCAAACTAAGGCAGATAGATTGAGTGACTTGCCCAGTATCACACATGTAGTAAGTGCCTGAGGCTGTATTCTTGGGTCTGCCTGACTCCAGGCCCAATGCTCTATCTGTTGTGCTACCTAGCTGCCTTGGATTTGCCCAGATTCACACAGTAAGTGTAGGGGGCGCAATTTTAAAGTTTCCCTGATCTTCTTGATCCCGAGTCCAATATTCTACTTATTATGGTGGATTCATACTATTCATTGAATTTTTCAAGGAAAATCATTTATTAACAGGTCAGATGTGAACCTAAGGCTAAAAATTGTATAATATCCATCTCTGGTCTTTTCTTCTTCCTGACTGACAATAGGTTAGCCTAAGAGCTTTTGCCTAGAGTCAAAAAAAACCTCCCCCATTCCAAGAACTCTCCAAGTTTTTCCTTAGAGACTGATTGCACTTCTGTCTCAGCATCCAGACTGCTATTAAAGTCACATCTCTCTGTTGCCTAGAAAATGGGTTTGGCCCCATTTCAAACAAAAGCTTCTTAATAAGCCATCAGTAATACATCATGGACTAATTACTTTTCCTCTGGAAGATTATGAACCATCATTAATTCCATTTGAAGAGAAAGTAAGCAAACTACTTAATCTTTTGACTTGGGAGGAGGAGTGTGAATGTCTAAATAGGCACCTCAGCCCCTTTAGTTAAAAGAAAAACTAATTATGCTTATTGTTTCTGTAGCTGGTTTTGAAAGGTCAAAGGGAAACACATTTTAAACTGTCTTTGGATTTCACATGCAAATGCACATTTCTTTTCCCTAACTTTCTAATTGTAGGACATTTAATTCCAAAATGTTCTTCACGTCCCACCTGGCTGCCGTCCTCTGGATTTCTCCACCATGCCTCAGGAACCTCTTCATTCTGCAAGATCCTATCCCTCTGGGACTTAAATCATTAATTACCCTCTTCCCTAGGATTCTTCCCTCTGAATCTCAGAGGGTGGAGAACTCCTTTGAGAGCCTCCATTTAAAGAGTGTACTTAGGTTAGCCATCTCTTTGTCACCCACCTGGCTGCCCTCCTTTGGATTTCTCCATCACTCCCAAACCCTGCAAGCACCTTCCTTTCCTCCCCTTTAGCTCCCTATAAATTTTTTTGTTAATTTTGAATTCCAAGTTGTGTCTCTCCCTCCCTCCCAACCCCACATTAGAAAAGTATATATTTGATATACACATGTGGAGCTACACAACACATACTTTCATATATATCAGTTCTTTCCTGGAAGTGGATAGCATCTCTTTTCATAAATCCTCTGTAGTGGATTTGAATGATCATATCACCCAGATTAGCTTAGTCATTCAGTTACTCTTCAGACAATGGTGTTACTGTATATAATGTCCCCTTGGTTCTGCTCATTTCACTCTGCATTATTTTATGCGTCTTTCCATGTTTTTCTAAAACCAGCCTGATCATCATTTCTTACAGAACAGTAATATTCCATTACTATCATATATTATAACTTATCCATCTGTTCCCCAATTGATGGGCATCACCTCACTTTCCAATTCTTTGCACCACGTTAGAGGTACTATAAATATTTTAGAACATATATAAATTGCCTTTATCCCTGATCACCTTGGGAAGCAGACCTAATAGTGGTATTGTTGGGTCAAAGAGTATACACAGTATTATAACTTTTGGGGCATCAAAATTGCTTCCAAAATTGTTGGATCGGTTCACAATTCCATCAACAGTATACTAGTCTCCCAGTTTTTCACATCTCTGCTAGCATTTGTCATTTTCCCCTTCAGATTTTAGTCAATCTAATAGGTATGAGATGGTATTTCACAGTTATTTAAATTTTCATTTCTCTAATTAATAATGATTTAGAGCATTTTTTCATAAGATTATAGTTTGGTTTCTTCTCCCACAAATTGCCTGTTCATATCCTTCAACCATGTATCAATTAGGGAATGACTCTGACTCATATTCTTATTAATTAAACTCAATTCTCTATATATTTGAGATATGAAGCCTTTATCTGACAAATTGGTTGTAAAATCTGTCCCCATCCTTACCCACAATTTTCTACTTTCCTTCTAATCTTAGCTATCACGGCTTTATTTGTACAAACTCTTTTAATTTAATGTAATCAGAATTATCTATTTTACATCTCACAATGCTCTATATCTCTTGTTTATTCATAAATTATTCTCCTGTTCATAAATCTAAGAGGTAATATGTTCCATGCTTCTCTAATTTACTTATGATATTTCTCTTTAAGTCTAGGCCATGTATCCACTTTCACCTTATTTTGGTAAACAGTATAATATATTGATCAATACCTAGTTTCTTTTAGACTGCTTTCCAGTTTTCCTAGCAATTCTTAACCCAAGGTCTTATCCCGAAAGCTTTTATCTTTACATTTATCAAACATAACATTACCATAGTCATTTACTACTGTGTATCATATATTTACCCTGTTCCACTGATCCACCATTCTGTTTCTTAGCCAGTACCAGATAGTTTTGAATTATGACCTTATAGCATAGTTTAAATTCTGGCACTAATAGACCTCTTTTGTTTATAGAGTTCATTTTTCACTAATTTCTTGGCTATTCATGGCCTTTTGTTCTTCTAAATTAATTTTGTCATTTTTTTCTAGCTCAGTAAAATAATTTTTCCTAGTTTAATTGAGATGTCACTGAATAAGTACATTAGGTAGAAATGTAATTTTTATTGTATTGGCTCAGCCCACCCCTGAACAATTAATATTTTTCTAATTATTTGAATGACTTTAATTTATAAAAATGTTTTATAATTATGTTCCTATTCTTCCTGAGTTTGTCTTGGCAGGTATACTGCCAGGTATTTTACATTATCTGTGACTATTTTAAATAAAATATTACTTACTATCTCTTGCAGGGTTTTGTTGGTAATATATGGAAATACTAATGATTTGTGTGGATTTGCTTTATTCTATATCCTGCTACTTTTCTAAAGTGGTTAATTGTTTTGACTAATTTTTTAGTTGAATCTTCAGGGTTTTCAAAGTACATCACCATATTGTCTGCTTTAGCTCCCTTTTATGTGTGATCTTTACCCATTAGATCCTTGAGGGCAGGAATTGTTTTCTTTTTCATATTTTTATTTCCACTGCTTAGCATAGTGCATGGCACATAGTTAATACTTGATAAATATTCTTAATAAACAATTGATTGACTTAGAGTGAATACTCTGTGACTACCTGTTAAAGATGCTCTCAGTAGGATTCATGTACCTGACATCAGGCCAAGTTATGCACCAAGCTATGTACAAATATAGGATAATTTAGAGATAATCAATAGGAAAGGCAATGTATTAAGGGGGATCAAGTAAGGTTTCTTATAGAAGGAAGGACTTTAGTTGGGACTTGAAGTAAGCCAAGAGGCAGAAAGGAGGAGGAGAGAATTCCAGGAAAATGGAAAATGGAAAACTGGGGAGATGAATTGTCTTAAGTGAGGAATGCGAGACCAATGTTACTGGATTGTAGTGTACTTGGTGGGGAGTAAAGTGCAAAAAGACTGGAAATGTGGGAGAAGACCAGGTTAAAGCAACTCTAAATGCCAGAGAGGATTTTTCACTTGATGTGGACAAGAAAACTCCTTTTCATTGTGGAGGTTGGCCCCTTCTTTGCAACTTGATAGTCTTAGAGATTCATAAAGAGTTCTGAGAGGTTGTGACTTGCTCAGGGTCGTATAGCAAGAATGTGTCAGAGGCTGGACATGAAATCAGGTCTTCCTAAATTCAAAGCTAGTTCTCTATCTACTAAGTGAGGCTATCTCTATAGTGGAAAAAGGATGGAAAATAAAGGGGAAATCTTAGAGTTGAGATAGTCTAGTACAGAGGTGGGGAACATGTGGTCTCAAGGCCACATGTAGTCCTCTAAGTCCTCGATGTGGTACCCCCCCAAAAGTTTGGATTCAGTCAAAGGGCTGCACTTGAGGACCCAGGGGGCCACATGTGGCCTCAAGACCGCAGGTTCCCCACCCCTGATAGTCCAACCCTCTTGTCTGCTTACAGAATTTATAATACATTCTTTAGAACATCCTCAGGCATCCAGTTGGCTGCTTTGAGTTGTAGCAGTTTCTTTTTCTTTAGAGAATTCCACGTAAAGGTTGAGTAACCATTTGTCTGATATGTCAGAGTGGGTATTCCTTTCTGGGTATGCATTAGAGTAGATGGTCACTGAGATCTCTTCTAATTTAATTTTTTTTTTGATTCTATGATTCTGAGACTGTGAGCATTTCAGAGTATTGAAGAGTGACTTTTATGAACTAAAAATTCATATTCAGTACAGATATTAGTGTCATTCATTTGCTCTTAAAATAACTCCTGGAATGTCATTTCTCATGATAAAATTTCCATGAAAAAATTATAACTTGAAAAGTCACAAAAAAAAGAAAAAATCAGAAAGAGAAAAATAACATTTAAAATACATTTTTAAGCTTTGTATTTTGTTAGATTTAGTTCAAGTTAGGATATGTCTTGGAAAAGATGATACCTTACAAACTGAACAGCTTGAAAGGAAAGAAAAAAGAAGATATTACATTTTAGCTCCTATAACCAAAGATCTCAGAAAGTTTTTTGATATATGGGAAGCACACATGGTCTCCAATTCTTATTAGCTACGTGACCACAGATAAGATACTCATTTTTAAAAAGAAGAAACTAAGTCTGAGAGAGATTCAGTCTTGGGATAGAAGGGCTTTTACTACCCCCTCACAGGCTTGTAAGGAAAGCATCAACTTGCATCATGTTTCTCCTGACCAAATGTAGAGATAAAGATAGAAAATATATACACATATGTATATATACATATATATATATGTATTTATATAAAACATTTCATCTGATGCTGTCACCACTTGAGGCAGACCCTCATCACCTCACACTGGGTAGCTTGTTAGTTGCATTTTCATCAGCTATCCCCCATGCCTGAAATTATTCCCATTTTACAAGACAGGAAATTGACCCAGACAGAGCTTAAGTGATTTGCCCAGGATTACAGAGTTAGTATCAGATATGGAATTTGAACTTAAATCATCCTGACTCTGTTCACTATGCTACCTGACTACCTCTGTCTCTATTATCGAATGAGAAGATATCTCCTGCTGCAGAGAAATGCCCAGAATATCTTGACTCAGAATTCTAAAGTGGAGAGCCATCAAAAATATTGGTTAAACCTACCTTCCAGGGTTGTTGTGAGGATGAAATGGATTAATATTTGGAAAGTGCTTTGAAACTTTGAAGTGCTATAAAAATGCTTGCTATTATTATTACTGAAAGGTACAATAAATATACAAAAGAAGCTACTTTAGTTAGACTTGTGGCCTCCTTTATCACTTCAGATAAGTATTCCAAAATTAGATGCATAATATTTTTATTTGACTTATAGATATGAATTGGGAATTGAAGTACATGATAGATGAAACCAGAATTAATTAATGTCATCTCCCATAGAAAAGAGTCATGATGAGACAAAAAATAAAATTAGGATAACAGATAACGCAAATTATCATTGCTCTTTCTTCAACAAACAGAAAGAAAGGCAGATCACACATATTAAAAAGCAAACAGATGTTAGAAATAAAGTCATCATTTTTTTTCCTTTTCAACCTAGTCCCACAGGTTTTCTTGTCATGAACATCACCATCCTTCTAATCACCTACATTCACAATCTTGACTTATGTAAGCTGTCAATGCTACAACAAGGGAAATGGAAGGGGAAAAAGGCATTATTCTCATCTTTAATTTAGGAAAAAGGTAAAAAAAAAAAATCAATGAGCAGCTAGGTAGTGCTGCAGATAGAGTTCTGGGCACGGAGTCAGGAAAACTAATCTTCCAAAGTTCGAATCTGGCCTCAGACACTTTCAAGCCTCCAGGAAGCTAAAGGTGCCTTCATGATAGCATGAAGTACTTGAGTAGGGTTTTGCAGAGATCTCAAGGTACATTAACCTTTGATCAACTTCCCCTCGAGCTCATCAGTTCATTTGGAATCAATAATCTCTATTTCTACTTCCTCCTCTGCAAGAAGAATTGTTCAGCTCCAACCCTGCACTCCCTACTTTACCAGACATGTAAAGCAAGTCAGTCCTGCCCAGTCATTCAAAAGTATCTGTTACTGAAATGAATTCATTCAGCCTCATTGCCCAGCCAGCATTAGCACCGCAATGAATGGGGATAGAAAACCAATAGTCAGTAGAGATTCACGAGAGAAAAGAGAAGTTTGGGAGACTGAATTATTTGAGGTCAATATTGTGTATTATCTGTTTATCTGCCCTTTTCCCCTTTAAAGTCTCTCAGTTCTAAATTGAAGGTTGATAGTAGTGATCTCCAAATTTTTTAAATCACACACCCTTATTGGTAATATTTTTGAACATGTACCCTCCCCTCAATTTGTGTATTCATTACTTATTTATACATTGTTCTGTTTGTGTGTTACTGTACTAATATTACATACATTGCAAAATGTGCATAAAATAAAATATAAATTTTAAAAGCAAGATAAAGATAAAAAAAAATTGCTCCTAGAGTGAATTTGGAACCATTGGCATTTGAGTAGGGAAGTGACCTAGTCAATGCTTTGTGAAATCACTTTGGATGCTGTATAGAGGAGGGATTGGAGTGGGGAGCAAAGCAGTCTGGATGAGAGATGATGAGTGATTGAACCAAGGTCATGATTGTATGAGTAAAAAGAAAGAGATGCATATCTCTTTGGAGGTAGAAACCACAAGATTTGGCAAATGATTGGGATTTGTGGGATGAAGGAGAGTGAGTGGTCAAAGGTGATACTAACATGTAAACTTGGGTGACTGAAAGGCTGGTGGAACAATAATAGGGTGATTTGGAAGAGTGATGCATAAATAGTATGTTTATCAAACTTGTAGATACTACAAAGCTGGGAGTATGAAGAATCTCAGATAACTGGAGAAACACATGTGTACACTGCTCCCCCATTCTAGCACAAACTGGGCAAGCTCCAAGAGAGAGACAAAAACCAAAATAAATGACCCAAAGGGAGAGATTTCCAATGTGATGGGAGGAAAGGGGCTTCCATAATCACACAATTGGAGTGTTCATGAAATTTGTGAACCAAGTTTCTCAATGTCTCATTTTGAGTAGAAGCAAGTATCCAGCTCTGATTATCAGCCAACAGGTTTATCTGCTACGATTCTTATAGAGTTTATCATAGAAAGTGTTTTTATCTTAGATGTGCCTAAAGTCATATATTTTTCCCTATCTCTTTGGTGACTTCCTCCCAAATTGTACTTGGAGATTCGTAGGTTTGCTCCCCAGACCATGGCTGCTACCTTGGTTTCTGCATTTCTAACACTACAATTCATTCTTTCCTACCCCACTACAGGTATGCTTTCTAGTAATTGTCAGCTGGTAGACTCAATTAGCTCCTGGCATAGGCATTTACTCAAATAGTAGCAAGAATATTTGACAGAAAACCTTTCCCCAATAAATCTGGCATGAACTTAACCACAAATATACCCAACACCCATGGGAAGAGTGGGCATAAGCTTAGCATAGAATGGGAGTGAGTCACATGTGTAAGACACACACAGCAAAGGCAATGAACAATTGCTGGTATTTTGGAGCCTGGAAAACTTTAATGGCAAAATATTCACAAGGCTCCCCTCAGCTGTCCCATCTCTACTCAGTGAGTTGTTCCAGGGTCTGGAGCACAGGATGACTCATTGCCAAGACAAGCTCCTTAGAACTGCTTCCTCCCTCACTTGACTCTCTTGCTGTATCTGTGTCTGTCCAGAGTATATATGTGTATGTTTTTGCTTCTGATTGAATGCAATGTCTTCTACTGGTACAACAGTTTTCCTTCAAAGATATGTGACTAACATGGAGATGTCAGCCTGTGGATCCCCTCACCCCAGCCCCATGATTCTGGCACAATTAGGGACATGGGACAATTGGAAATAAGAAGCTGTGATGATGGATCATGATGTTCCAACCATCAAACCTCAAAGAATTCAGAACCAAAATGTTATCTACCACTTAGAGCATCTGCATATCAGGCAAGACTGGTACCCATTAGCACCAGGTTTGAGTCTTCCACCAGAATGTCCTTCCCAACTTTACCATGGTTAACATGGAAAAACCACCTGGCTTCCTGAAAAAATTTTCACCTGATGGGTGCTATTTTATTGCCTTTTCTTCAGACCAGACTTGGCTGGAGAGTTATGAGTACCAGGTTTGCCATGCAGCAGAAGACCTACTTCAAGGTTATGATGGTGAAATTTTGATCAATAGCAATGACCAGAGATCAGTCAACATCTGAGGTCAACTATTTGAACATTTTTTTGTCCTGTTGTGTATTACCAATGTAGCTGCCAATGGTGAACACCTAAATTGTGACTATAGCCTCTTCACAGATGACTACCATTGTGTCATTGTGGGTTCAGCCACTTACTTCCCTGAAGAGCCTTACCCTCCTTTTTGTGAAGCATATCACAACAATAAGTCAGTGCTACCAAATCCCTACTCCCCTTTGGAGGACTATTACCTTCATGTCAGTGATCTTCACACTGGCAGTTTGTGTGACATCTGCACATTCAATTGTGATAAAGTGATGTTGTCCCACGGACAAGGGCTATACTTTTATGAGAACATATATTAGAACTTATACAAGAACAAAGTCAATCTTTCAGTATAGCAGCAGATCATTCATGTCTTACAGGTCACTCCTGAGGACACCTTGTTGATAGGCATACCACTAGAGGTACTCCTGAGGTACAGGGAGACAGCCAAATAGGCATGGCCAACCCCTACAAGCCCTTTCTTCAGTCCCTAAAGGACTGGCTGTTGATATACTTATGGCACCAGGCAGAGCAGGATGGTAGTACCATGGCTAAGAGGAGCTTCTTTGAAATTTTGACCAACTAGAACAGTTGCACTGTGGAACATGCATCTTCTAGATGAAAATCATCTCTTTATCAAATACATTAGTAAGGATGTAGTGGCAGTATCAGTCACAGACCTATCACGGATATTGGATGACATTCAACCTTATTGAGATACTTATAGTGTGGGACCACATATATCTGCCGTAGGATCTTAGGATCCTATCTGTAGCATTGGAAAGAACTCAAGAGAAGATCTAGTCTAGCCCCTGTCACTTTACAAATGAAGAAATTAAAGCCCAAGGAAATTAAGTGATTTGTCCAAGGCCACATAGATGATGAGCATCAGAAGTGGGATCTGAATTCATGTCCTCTGACTCCTGAATGGGTTCCTTCCATTACGTCTACATTTGCACCATTCATTGCCCTATTTTTCCATTGCTAGCTCAAGGGGCCTGGAGTTGTGCTCTGTTTTTGTAGTTTTAAATTTTGTTTACCTTTGGATTTACAAAAGCTAAAATCAAGTTTATATTTCCCTAGCTATGTTTATTTTCTTCAGTGGACTAGATGATCTCTAGAAATTCCTTTTTCTTCCAAAGATTCTGGGAGATCTCTATTTATAATGCCAATAGGTGGTGAAATCCTATCCTTCTGAGATATTGGTGGATATGTGTCTAATTTCATTTTGATGCTGATGGGTGATTGATTGCATTTTCAGGGTTTTCTAGAGAAAGGCCAAAAATTCATTAGCAGTTAAACTTTTGCTACCCATGGTTAATTTGTCTACCATGAGTGATTTAGTTCTGCTAATGGGGACAGACTATCAAGATAAAATGTAATGTTCCAATAATTGGAAATCTTATTTTCACAATTCAGTAATTAAAATGTCAACTCCCTCACTGGACTTTTCTATTAAGCAATTAATAAACATGATTTGATGGGGGAAAAATCCTTTTCTTTTAGGTCTGATAGTAAGACGTTATATTTAGGGTTATTGTTCTAGATCAATGAGATGCTCCTCTATTAGATCCATAAAAGAGACAGCTTCTTCTTTTCCATTAGCTTCATTGCTAGTGCTATTAAACCCAAATATTTATGCTCTAATTAAGTACAACATGTTCAAGTTCATTTCCCCAAAAGACTTAGAATGCAAAGATCTACAAACTGAATTGATTTGTTAGTTACAAACTTCATTACATTTCCTACTTGTGGTTAATAATTTAGATGAACCTTGCAGTGTATTGGGATGAATTAATTAATACATTAAAAGAATTAATGGCTCTTAAGTGTCAAACCCAGAAATATTCAAGCAGGATGGGAGGGGCAGAGGCCCCAGAGAAGAAGGAAGATTATTGCTCTGAAATCAGTGATAGGTTAGAAAAAAGTTCAAAAGAGACGAATAGTAAATAATTTAGTTGGAAGTAGCTCTGCAGATAATGACCCTGTCTAGTTAATCTGAATTCTGAAACATTAGGACAGAAACTTGATTTCCAATTCCTATAAAATGTTGAGAATATAGCTGAATTCAGTAATTATCAATAGCTCTCACTGCTTGAGGAAATTGATGATGATATATGAATTGGTGCCACTGGTGCCATGACTTATCCCAGAATGATCTGTATAGACACAATATTCATGTGCATCAATGTGCATCTGCTTTGCTGACTCTTCATTTTTGTCATGCCCAATCGCTGTGGATGATGGGCCCTTTCTTTCTCTCTTTACCCTCTCATTTGGTACTCTTATTACATCTCATGGATCCAATTAGCAAGTGATTATATGTATATACATACACACACACATATATGTGTATATATATAGATATATCATATACATATGTGTATATATATATCATATACATATGTGTATATATATATAAAATGGATTCAATTAGCAGGTGAGTGTGTGTGTGTATGCAGGTGATTGCCAGATTTCCTTACCTAGCCCCGGTCCCACATTGCCAATTACATGTTGGACATTGAGAACTAGATGGCAGAAAAGACAAAGATCAAGATAGGCCATAGGGAGTTGATTCACAAGATAAATAAGGAGATAATATGTATAACCCAAGACGGTCTGAACATGCCCAGTTTGGGTAACATGGAGACCTGTGTCCCCCACCACATGGATGGGTGTAGTTTTATTTTTTTACCTTTGTCTTTAAAATCATTGACCCTGATCCATTCACTCTTTTCTCAGTTGCAATCATTTCTGCCACTCTGCTACATTCTTTTGGACAACTCTTACCTGTTGTGTCCAGCATGTACATTATGAACCGAACCAAGGAGAGGGGAAGGACCCTCCTTCTATTTCATCATGACACCAAGAAATGACACAAAGCTTGGGGTGCTTGTTTCTGGTCTGTGTTGTTTTTCTTCAGTTTTCAGTACTAGAGGTGATTCTCACAGGACAGGGGGCTTGAACCATCTGATATTGGAGTCAGGATTGAATCAGGATTGAATCCCTGTTAACTGACCAGACCAGGATGGGTTACATATGAGAGTACCAAGCTCTCTTTGATGAATTCAAATCATCTGACTCAAATGAACTGCCTTCTTGAGTACTGAAAGAAATGGTAGATAATTACTCGGCCACTGTCACTGAACTCTGAAATGTCGTGGAAAAGGGGAAGGGTATTACATGAGAAGGGCAAATGTCCTATTTTTTTAAAGGCAAGAGAGCAGTATCTACCAACAACAGGCCAAAGAGCTTAATTTCGATTCCTGGACAAGTTTTATCATGTATTCTCAAAAAGATGGTTAATGAGTATTTTAAAAAGGAAGCAGGGGTTCCAAAGGCTGAGCATAGGTTTATGGAGAATGTGCCAGACTCACTTTCTTTTCTTTTTTGTAGGGTTGATAAGCTCGTAGATCAGGATAATGATACAGAAACAGCTTCCCTAGGTTTTAGCAAAGCATTTAACAAAATAGGTTTGCTATTCTGGTGGAGAAGATGGAGGGATTCAGGGTAGATAAGAGGTTCTTAACTTTTTTGAATTGGAGCCGCCCTTGGTAGTCTGGTAAATCCTTTTCTCATTATGTTTTGTTGCCCATATTCATAATTGAAGGAAATGCACATTTTCAGTTAGAGGTTAGTGAAAATGAAATTGTAATTTTTCCCATTAAAGTTAATGGACCCCCTGAAATGTCTGCACGGATTCTAGATTAAGAACCCCTGGGTTAGATGATAGCACACTTTCTTATTAGTTGAATGACTAAAACTAAAGGGTAGTTGTTAATTACTCAATGTCAACCTGGAGGGAATTTTCTGGAGGTCTGGCTCTGTGCTATTCAATCTTTTAATCAATGAGCTGGATAAAGGTGTGGTTAGGATGCTTACGAAATCAGGAGGATACACAAATACTTATTACACTCTATGAGAGTCAGTTTTCAAAAACATCTTGAAAGGCTAGAGCATTGAACTGAATCAAGTAAGATAAAATCTATTGTGGATAAGGGTAAAGTCTTATACTTGTGAAGCTCAGTTTTTGAATCTAATGTAAGATGGGAGAGGCATGATTAGATAGCAGGCTATCTGAAAAATGTTTAGGGATTTTAGTGCATTGTAAGCTTAATATGAATCAACAGTGTGATATGCCAAGAAAGCTAATGAGATCGTAGGCTACATTAAGAGAGACATACCTTCTAGGGAGAAAGAATTAATTATCCCACTGTACTCTTTCCTGGTCAGACCACTTCTGGAGTACTGTATTCAGTTCTTGAAGCCAAGTTATGGGAAGGACATTGATACAATGGAGAATATCCAAAGAAAGGCAATCAGAATGGTGAAGATTCTGCCATATCAGGATGTGTTGAAAAACTGAAAGAATTAATAAGCAACTGGCATGGAGGATAGAGCATTAGACTTAGGGTCAGGAAGAACTGACCATTTTAACGAGCTATATTACCTTGTGTAACTCTCAAACTCTCTTTTAATTAGAGTTATTTGAAAATAAAGATGGATACCTTTGGAGAGGTAATGGGTTCTTTCTGAGGTCATTAGGCAGAGACTGGCTAACCACTTGCTTGGTGTGTTGCAGAGAGGATTCTAAATCAGGTACAAGTTGAACCAGATGGTCACTGAAGTTTCTTTTGATATCATTATTTTAGGATTATAGATTTAGATCTGGAAAGGACCTCAGAAACCATCTAGCACCTCATTTTACTAAAAAGCGAATTGAGTCTCATAGAAGTTAAGTGACTTGTCCAAAATCACACAGAAGTAGAATTTGAATCCAGATTCTCTGACTCCAGAGCCACTGTTCTTTCCACTGAAGGAATATCCATTCAAATCTCTTACTTGAGGAAATTGAGATATAGAGAGGCTAAGTGACTTGCCTAAGGTTATATAGGCAGCAAACATTAGAGAGGAAAGCAAATCTAGGTTCTTAGTTATATAGGGCAAATGTTATTGACTGGAGCCAAAGTCACCTTTAGATCTAAATCTTATGAGACAGCTAGGTGGCTCAATGGACAGTGTTGAGCTTAGAGTAGGAAGATCTGAGTTCAAATCTGGCCTCAAGTACTTACTAGCTATGTGAACATGGGCAAATCACTTAACTCCTATTTGCCTCAGTTTTCTCAACTATAAAATGGGAGTCATAATAGCACTTTCCTCACAAGGTTGTGAGAATCAAATGAGATATTTGTAAAGTCCTGCACATAGTAGAGGCTTTACAAATGCTTGTTTTCTTCCTTATAATCTTATGAACTTCATATTGTCCATTACACTTCTCTGTCTTGTAACTACCACACAGAAATAAAAGTGTTAAGAATCGCTAGTAATTTTGATTATTGTGGTCACCCAGGAAACACATTGTACCAGTACCATTTAACTCAGAGGGTACATTCAATCAATAGAGCACAGAAGAAAACAGATTTAAATTGAAATTGGATTTGAGGAACTAATTCTGTAAGATGTGAGAGGTCTTAGATTAGATGGAACAATTCGATTTAATGTGTACTTTTAACCCTGACTTTAACCATTAAGAAAATAGAATTGCTGCATTTTTATGCATTTCCTTGGGCTATCAAGTGCTTTCATAAGGATCAAGATATTATGAGGAATTTTGCTGCAATAGAAGAGGAAAATATTGGTTTAGAAAAAGAAATCTACTTATAAGGACACTTAAAGGTTAGAGAAAAATGCATGGAAACACTTACACTTTTCATTAAGTGTCTAATGCAAGCTAAGGGCAGGGCTAGTCAGAATGGGCTTTAGCAGACCTGGTCTTGTCCTCTAGCTAATTGCGGATGAGAAACAGGCAGACTATGAAGCCGATAAAAACTGGTTTTGGTATCTCCCTCCTCCCTACAACCTTTCAAAGACTTTGCCTTCCAATTCCCTTCTTCCCTAATACCTAAGTCTCTCTTGTTAGTAGAACATTTTTTTTTTCTGATGGGTCACTAATGCTCCAGTGAGAATTAATTTAAAGGATTACTCCTCCCAGGAATATTTGCATTTTAGTGGTAAGAGAGACCAAATGAATTCGTTGCTGGGAGTGGATTTCAGACAATTTCACTAGGGATAGGCTAGATGTCTGGGGACACTGGGATTGAAAAGATCTTTTAAATCACACCCTCAGACCACTATTTATTCTACTAACCTGTATGACTAGTCCTGACTCATAGTTCTAAATTAGCATAATCTAACATCTTGGTGCAGATGACTTCTAGAACTATATATGACAGCCCCAGTTTAGATGGAACACAGAACTGAATTCCCAGGAAGGATCATAGAATCATACTAGTCCAAATTCCTTATTTTACAGATAAGGGAACTGGAGCTCATACAAGACTATGACTTGCTCAAGGTCAGATAGCTAAAAAGTATCCTAGGCAGGATTCAAACTCAGGTCTTTGTGACCTTAGGTGTAACGAACCACAAATTAAACTGTACTGCCTCTCAATAGTTCCATCAAGGTGGAGTTAACAGCTGTGTTTATGACTTGGGCATGGCAGAAGTGACCTAGAAATTAGGGAGCTAACTGTGAGGGCAATCAGCAAGTAAGGGAACCAGTCTGTTCAGAGTGAAAACCCAGAATGGAAGGAATGCTTTTGAATACAGGCAGTAGACATGTCAGAGATGTCAAAGCAATCCTTGTAGGTGACCCACAATCCTACAGGCCTGGAAACACTCACTTTTCATTCTTGTGGCCAGCCCTGGGGATCTTATTAAGACCAACTTTGACTTGTACCTCTGTGAAAATAATTTTATAAGAAAAATTCATGGAGACATTTACCCAAAGCAGGGTTGAAGTGGAAGGTAGCAGGGGGCTGAAACCTGAGCTCTTCCCATCGTAGACTGACAGATGCCACATGTATATTATGCTTTCAAGACAATTAGTGGATATATCAATTTCTTTCAAATAAAATATTTTGTTTCAGATAGTAAACTGAGTTTAAAATTCTTTGAATGTTGCAAAAAGAAGCAATCTCAGAGTTGGAAGGGACCCTAGAGACCACCTGGCCCAACCAGTACATAAACCCTACATAATTCCTGACAAACGGTCTTTCAGTCTTGCCCAAAGACTTCCAGGGAGGGGAAATCCACCTATCTCTCTCAGGAAGTTATTCCATGAATGGATAGCAGGGAGATTTCATACATGAAGGCTACATCTGCCTCACTGTAACATCTACCTACAGAGCTCATGGTTCTCCTTCCTGTGTCAACCCTTCAAATAAATACATGAAGACAACGATTATATCCCCAAGTCTTCTCCTCTCTAAGCTCCAAATCCCCATTTCCTTAGAATGATAGGAAGTTCTTTGAGGACGAGGTTGTTTTGTTTGTGTCTTTATATCTCTAGTACCTGGTACAGTGCCTGGCACACAATAAGGTCTGAGAAATGCTTGTTGATGTGAATGAACTAATCCTTATGGGCATCATCTTGAAACTCTTATCTTCTGGGGAGGAGGAAGAATTCAAAATGAAGGCATTGATCTGATAATGGATCCGTTAAAGTTCCCCTTGAACACAGTGTGACTGATTTTGTGAAAATGCTATAAAATGCTTATCAAATGGCAAATACCTACTTCTTAGGCACAGTTGACAAGCCCTCTTCTGGGCACCAATCTAAACTATGGCCTAGGGGAAATTTTGCTTTGCATTATGTATCCTCATAGTTCAGATGATGGAGGGCTAATATCTATACTTAGAAGAAGTCAGTACCTTCTCCTCATTTTCTAGGGAAGTACTATTTGGCTAGTGGTGTTTTCCTTTATAAAAATTGGACCAGGGATTTCAATGGAGCTCTCAATAACAAAATTCCTTCTTCCAGTAGAAATCCATACCATTCCTCCAACTTTTAGTCTTAAAGGAGGTCTGAAAGGTTAAGTCACTTGTCAGGGTCAATATATATCAAAGGTAGGACTTGAACCCAGGTCTTCATCCACTATGACAATACAGGAAAGAATGCTAGCTTTGTAATCAGAGAATCTGGTTTGAAATCTTTTATTTTTATCTAAAAAGTGCCTGCTTCTCGAGGTGTTCCATGCAATAACTGTTTTGCTCTTACTTTCATTGAACTATTGAATGATGCAACTGACAGAAATGTGAAGAGCTTACTGGGTCCTGTGATGGACAGATCATTTAAATCTCATCACTACACAACATGAAGACCTGTCCAGGTGGAGGGGAGAGAGGAAGGGAGCAAAAATTTATTAAGCACCAACTATGTGCCAGCCACTATGCTAAACACTTTACAAATATCTCACTTGATAGGCACAGTAAGTCTTGGAAACAAGTTATTCTCATTTTACAGTAGATGAAACTGAAGAAAACAGTCTGAGTGACTTTCCAGGGCCAGTGTTACACAAAGTTTGCTTTCTCTATACCCACCTGCACTCTTTGTACTAGTTTCTCAAGCCTCACTTCCACCAGCACCCAGAGTTTTCATCCCACCTTTGAGCCTCTTGTCCCAAAGGCAATCATTTTGATAAATTGATTCAAAGTAGAGAAACAGAGTGGTATCCCGATTCAGGACCTGAGCTACCAGGGTCCTCGTCCTAGCCCTGACCCTAACTAGATGTGTGGTGCAGGCAAGTCACTTAATTTTTAATCTGTATAATGTAGATAATACTACATAATGACTATTCCACAGTTCAAATAGGACGAAATGCTAATTTAATATTATCTTGCAGAACCCCTTTAAGCAATTTGAGAAAGATTAAAGTGTTATACAAACTAAATACATACTTTATATATAATATAGATACAAAATAAACAAATATAGAGTATTATACAAATATATACAGTATTATATAAACATATTATATAAATATTTATAAATACATTATGTTATATAAAATACATTTAGAAATATAAATATGTATGGTATACAGAGACCATGTGGTACAGTGATTCTTCAAGCCAAGAATGAATGAAAAAAAGCATTTTATTGAACACTGTGTGCCAAGTACTGGGGGTAAAATTAAAAAAAAATGAGACAGACTTGAGAACAAGGACTAATTGGGGAATTATTGCCCCAATTAGTGTATAGATGTTGTTGGTGTTGTTTTCATCCTACATTTTCAGAGAAGACCAATGACATCATGATGGGTGATTGCCTTGACCTATGCACGAACTGGATTTAAGTGAGGCAGTTTCATAAAGTCATCAGCCTCACTTTCTCTTCCAGAGTCATCAAAGTCCAATGGCAGGACAAATGTTAAGAAAACTGGCAATGGCCCATGATGTATGGATGGCCTCGGCATCTTCGATGTGTGACCAAACTCTAAGGGTTCCACAGCATCTTCTTCAGCCGCCTTCATGGCCCTTGGAGCAAATTGTTCTCATCTAACCCATTTCGTTGGGACAAGTCTTCACAAGCTTGGGGTAGGCATCTCCCTAACTCACCAATGGGTTTCAGGCCTGTTGGCTGCTCTCAACCTTGTATGTTGGTCCTCTGAGATGGTTTTCTGGGGGATGGTCCTTCCTCATGATACAGCTTCATGATACAGAGCCAGATGACAGGCAGACACCAAAGATAGGTGAGCAACCCTAAAAAGAACTCAGCAAGCCCTCTTACCACAGTTAATAGTCCTCCCTGAACACCCCATAAATCTACATACAGTTAGTATGTATATATACATACATACATATGTGTATATACACACACACACAATACACAATGATTGTATATACTCTATATACTATATACTATATACAATTAGTATACACACATGTTTGTAAATATATACGTATACATGTGTGTATATAGGTATATGTGTATAGGTATGTTTGCTTGTATGTATGTACGTATACATCCAAAGTCCTTAGGGTACATCACCAGGATAGACAATAATGCTCAGATATCTTAAGGAAGTCTTGATAGGGAATAGGTAAAGCTTGGAAAGCCTTCAGATGTAGTGGTAAGGTATGGGCATACCTTGTTTTATTGCACTTCACAGATACTGGTTTTTTTTTTTAACAAATTGGAAGTTTGTGGAAACCTTGCATCAAGCAAGTCTATCAGTTATTGCCTATTTTTCCATCAGCACGTGCTTGCATCATGTCTCTGTGTGATATTTTGGTCATTCTCATGATATTTTAAAGTTTTTCATTATTATGAAGTCTATTGTGGTGACTTGTGATCAGTGATCTTTGGTGTTACTATTCTAATTTTTGTGGAACACCACAAACCACCGCCACATAAGATGGAATTAAATAATAAATTAGATTAAAATAGATTAAACAATAAATGTTGTATATATGTTTTGACTGTTCCACTGACCAAGCCATTCCCTGTCTCTCTTCCTTTCCTGAGACCTCTCTATTCTCTGAGACACAAAAGTATTGAAAAATATTACATAAATTTAGTTAATAAAGCAGAATCAGGGGTTGGGAAGACTGACCCTGACTTTGGAAAAGAATTCTATTGTGGGTAACATACTATCAAATAGCACCATATGCTACAGAGAAACCTTTCATGAAGGGATGAGTAGATCAATGCATCAAACTTCATTGCTGTCTTATTTTAAGAAATTGTTGCGACTACTCCAGCCTTCAGCAACCACCATCCTGATCAGTCAGCAGCCATCAAAATGGAGGCCAGATCCTTCCTTAAAAGATTATGACTTGCTGAAGATTCAGGTGATGGTTAGGATTTTTTAGCATAAAGAAATTAGGGCAACTAGGTGGCATGGTGGATAGACTGCCAGGCCTGGAGTCCAGAAGACTCATCTTCCTGAGTTCAAATCTGACCCCAGATACTTATTAACTTGTGTGACCCTGGGCAAATTACTTAACCCTGTTTGCCTCAGTTTCTCATCTATAAAATGAGTTGGAGAAGGAAACAGAATACAGCTCCAATGTCTTTGCGAAGAAAACCCCAAATGCTGTCACAAAGAGTTGGAAATTACTGAAAATGACTGAATTTGAATTTTAGAATTAAGATATGTACATTTTTAGATGTAATACTATTGTACAATTAATAGACTATAGTATGGTGTAAATATAACTTTTATATGCACTGAGCAACCAAAACTTTCATGTCACTTGTTTTATTGCAATATTCACTTAATTGCGGTGGTCTGCAACTGAATCCACAATATTGCTGAGGTGTGTCTCTAGATTGTAAGGACTGGTGGTCCTCCATTGCACTTGAAGAATTGTAGTTGGTGACTCTCAGTTTATCCAAGTGGAGTGAGAAACCATGTTTCTCTTTTCATTTGGCTACTTTCTGGGTGACATTTGGTTCTGGGGAGGGACAGCCTTTTTGGAGATTCTTCCTGAGCAGGAAAGAGAAGGTGAAAAGTAGGATTTGTTTCTTGAGCTGGTGAAAGAGGTGGCCACTACCATGGCATGCTTTAAAGAGAGCCATGAGGTGACTTCCCCTCCCAGTTTCCCCCAAAAAGACCCAAGCTCAGGTGCTGCTTTGATATATTCTGGCTATGTGGAACAGGGCAAATATTTAACTTCTCAGTGCTTTAAACTTCTCTGTCTCTGGATTGGTAGAGTTTCCTCCTCAAAGAGGCCCCTATCCCTGTCCTATTGCTGGTCTAACCATAGTTGAGATCTTCCTTTCCTCACTGCTGACTTAAAAGGTCAGTGCCAGCTGGAGATCATGCATGCTGGAGACCTCAAAACTCAGCCAGGAAATAGGCCTGGTAATTAGAGAAAACTAGAGTGAAGGAAGGGGGAGAAAAGAGAAGAGACCAAGAGAGGAGAGCAGTGGAGACAAAGAGACAAAGTTTTTCAGGTTTTGATCTGTCATACTTTCAAATCAGGGAGAAGGCAGTGGGGGAGAGAGATAAAAATAGCAGCAAAAGACAGAGAACCAGAACATCCCTCCTCATCAACTGTAGTGCTTGAAACACAGCAGCATTTAATAAATGGTCATTCATTCATATGTAATGCTTTCATATATATATATATATATATATACATATATAAAATTTTAAAAATTAGTTTTCAGTTTTCTACAATCACTTCTATATATCTTAGATTTTCCCCCTCACTCCCTTTCCTACCCCCCTCCCTCCCTGAGATGGTATGCAATCATATATAGGTTCTACACATATATTCTTATTAAATACATTTTCATCTTGGAGAAACCATGAAAACAAAACATAACAAGAGAAAATGATCTGTTTCATGTAATGTTTTTCTATGGAAAAAGTATTGTTATTTTTTGTTTTCATAAAACCTTCATTTCCAACTATAACCCTTCCTTCCATCCCAACTCATTGAGTCATTATTTATAAAAGTTTTTTTTTTAAAATGGGGAAAAAGACAATTCAGCAAAATTAGCTAGCACATTAACTGAGTCTGATGGAGTATGCAATAATCCTGTGTCTCTGCAAACAAGGAAGAGTCATGAAAGAATCCAAGCTGGATCAAAATTCAATCACTTCTAGTTTCCTTTTGTTGTTTTTTCTGTTGTGTTGTTAGAGCTATTAGAGATGGTGTTTCCCTTTTTATATTGCTTTCATAGTGTATATTACTTACTTGTGCATGAGTTCCTTTAAGTGCTTTCATATTCTTAATCTCATTTGAGTCTCTCAACCCTTAGTAGGAGTTAATACAATAATCTATTTTATAGATGGGAAAATGAAGTCTCAGATTTCTTTCATCTAGACAACCTAATAGATCCAGGGTTCATACAATAGCTCGTAAGTGACTTGTCCGTGGATCTCAGATAGGAAATGACAGAATAGGTTCAAACCCATGTTTCTGAATCCAAAGTTGGAACTTTTTCCTATCGTAGTCACTGCTTCCCTGGAAGATGCAAAGTCTCTAACCATACCTTTTGCCAGGGTATTTAGGGTCATGGACCACTCTTCAAAGTATGACATGTAAGTAGCATGTCTTTTACCTGGGGATTGGTCTTTCCGTTCTCTTCTTGGTGCAGAATGGATGTAGGCAGCTCTATTTTCATGTCCAATTTTTCCTTCTCCGTAGGAGTGCTGAAAGTTGCTTCCTCAAGAACAATGAAGCTGATTGGAATCATGCAGTGCCCTTCTGCTAGAAGGATGAGAAGAAAAGGCACTGGCATCATCCATCAACAAGAATTCAACGCCCGGGGAAGGCAGAAAAAGAAACAAAAGGATTACTCTCCTACAAAGTCACTCAATACTAATTGGAATAGATGCCTTCCTGCCCCACCAAGCAATAGAAGACCCTGTGTATTCAATAGGAAAAGTCACCAAGAGGAGTGGGCTGAGATTCCAGTCAAGTGTGTAAATTTATAATTACTGGTGGAACTCTGCAGTTGGTCAAAGTTAGAATATGGCAGTCGCAAAAGCCTCTAATTGAATCAGTTAGAAAAAACCAACCTGCTACCAAATGCTTGTCAGAATCAGATTTCTATTTCACTTCAAACTCTCTCTTTGTAATATATGTACATTGATATGTATATGTATGTATAAGATTAAGTAATAGGTTAGAGAACAGGTCTAAGAACTGGGGAGACCTGGGTTCAAGTCTTACATCTAACACATACAGGCTGTGTGACCCTAGGGAAGCCACCGATCTCTCCATGCTGTAGGCAACTCTCTAACACTTAGTTATAAAGATGCAGCAATTCTGCAAGGTAGACGGATTATTATTCCCATTTTACAGATTACAAGCCATTCGTCTAAATCTGAAGAATTCTTTTGCCATATTATTAAGATACTGCACCCCAGACATCTTTAAGAACAGAATTAAACACATCTTCTAAAATGTTCAGTGAAGAAAGAACCTCAGAGATCAACGAATTATTCCACTGACTCTGCTTTCATTTTGCTTCTGCTAATTATAAAATTAAGCTATTTTTCCCTTTTTGAAGTGTTCACCCTCGATTAGTCAAGAAGTCAGAGAAGGGTTTAGAGTTTAACTGTCAAGTTTTCACTGGCTGTCCTTTGACCAGGATATGTATGCAGTATATTATGGAAGTTTCTTTTCTTTTAAAATGAGCTATTCACTGAGAGGATATAGCACCAGCATGGAAGTTACAAACATTTCCCTCCACCTCTATATTATCTTTGTTTGCTAGACTTAAAGTAGTTTCTATGACCGATGTGCCTCTGCCTTTGGCATAGCCGCTGGGTGAATTGCTATAGTTCTCTTGGCTACCTTTGAAACAGGAGCAACTATAAAATCCTCTGTGTAATTTTGAAATCCCTTCATAAGATGACCCCTTCCTTCTATTCCAGTCATCTTACATCTTGCTCCCCCAAACTTTGCAGCAATACTGGCCTCCTTGCTTTGTTCCTCATACAAAACCCAACTCCTGACTGCATTCTCACTGGTTGTCCCTCATACCTGGAATCCTACCTGTTCCTCTCTGCCTTCTAGCTTCCCTGCATTCCTTCAGGTCCCAACTAAATTCCCACCTTCTGCATAAAAGTTTTCCTCATCCCTCTTGATGATCTTGCCTTTTCTCCGATTACCTCCAAATTAAACCATCCTGTTTCTTGTTTGTATGTAGCTTTTTGAATATTATCTCCCTTTGATCGTGAGTTCTTTGAGACAAGGCACTACTGTTTTTTGCTTTGTCCCCTTTATTTTTATCCCCAATACTTAGCCTAGTGCTTGGAGTATAGTAAACACTTAATAAATGCTTATTGACTTAACTGGGTCAAATAGATCAATTGGGATTTTACTACTCAGCGTCTAGGCTAGTCATAAAATCCAGTGTTCTCCAGCTCTGAAATCTCTGGTAGTTTACCATTCATTCTGACCTTTTGAAGCTCAGAAAGTCATCATCATCTCTAATACTCTTTGCTAAAAGCAGCAAGAACAAACATAAAGACAGAAGCCGTAGCAGGTGATGGGGGCTCACACCTCAGCCCTGGGATCATGAGTCTTCTCGGTCCAAAGATCCTGGCAATAACTCATGAGTGGACCCCAGTGAGGCAAACTCTCTCTCCTGGGTACAAGAACAAGCTGACCTCTGTAGAATTTCCCTTGTATGAACAGGACCATCTTGTACCAGAAGAACTATCATGTACTAATTACTGATTCCCAGAGTTACCATATACAATCCAGATATCAAGCCATTGAGGTGTTACTGGTCACTTGGTGATGGTAGCCCTGGTGAGTATATGAAGGTCTGTGGCCTCCCACTTGTAGGTTTATAGCATCCCCTGGTTCCAGATTCAACTGGAAGTCTAGAATCATCTTCATCCTTCTAGCTCTGAGGCTCACTCTCAATTCCTGTACCTCTTATTCCTAAAATAATTTCTACTCCCATACACTAAATGAGATGTCTTCACTCAGGAAATCTCATGATGGAGAGACTTTTTCCTCCTGTGCTCCCTAGTCAAACTCAACTTCCAAGACAGTGGCCCAGTCACAAGACTCTTTTCCGGGACAACAACCATTTCCTTCCTCCCCTCCACCCAAACCCCTAGATTCTAACCTTCTTGAAGAGTGACGTTTTCCTCTCCTCATCTTCGTACTCTAGCATCAAGTCTACAGATAAATGGGATAATCATTATAAAACATTTAGCACATTTGTTGCAGTTGTTCAGTTGTTTTTCAGTCATGTCCAATTCTTCTTGACCCCTTCGGGCATTTTCTTGGCAAAGAGACTGGAATGGTTTACTATTCCCTTCTCCAACTCATTTTATAGATGAGGAAACTCAGGCAAACAGGGTTAAGTGACTTGCCCAGGGTCACACAGTGAGTAAATATCTGAGGCCAGGCTTGAACTTGGAAAGATGAGTCTTCTTGACTCTAGGCCTGGCACTGTATCCACCATGCCACCTAGCTCCCTACGTAAAAGTTATTATTAGTAGTAGTATAGAAGGAACTAGGGAAACAGTGGATCCAATGCTAGTCTTGGACTTAGGAACATCTGAATTCAAATTCAGCCTCACCTACTTACTAGCTGAGAAACTGTCTGCTTCAGTTTTATCACCTGTAAATAAATATGGCTCCTAGCAGTACCTGTCTCACAGGTTTTGTAAGGACCAAAAAGATAATATCTGTAAAGTGATTAGCTTAAAAGATGCTTAATAAATACTTGTTCCCTCTCCTCCTCCTAACCCCATCAGTGTTTATTGGTGTAGACCTGAGGTTATCATCTCCAGTTAAACGATCCTAATTTCATAACAGATCCAAATCTGCCTTCAAGCCAGAGATAGACCTTGGCATAGTCAAGGGAGGGAAATCTTTAAGGGTGTAACACACAGAAATCTTTAAGGGTATAACACACACAGTGATGCGAGGAAAGACATGATTTAGTATGACTTTTTACAGAAGCACACTTTTTCTTTTTTTAAATTTTAGACAAATACTAAAACTTAAATATACAGTAAGAAAAGAAAAAGAAACAGTGTAAACAAATATTAAACTTAAATATAAAGTAAGAAAAGAAAAAACATGTCATGTGCACAGCAGAATATAGGAGAAGATTCAAAATATATAGCAATAACTTATCATTTCAAGAAAGCCTATATATTAAATACTGTGCATTATGCTCAAAGCTGTCTATCTTTTCTTTGCTTCCTTGTAAGTTTTCTTTTGTTCTCTGCTGTACACTAGCACATATTTTCAGTGACAGAAATTTCCACTTCCATGGCATGCTGATATTTATTTTTGATGTCTGTTCTCTGATCTGCTAAATCAAATTGCATGTATTCCAGTTAAAGCTCAAAGGAGGAGGGAGTGAAGAAAGGCATATGGCAGAAATCCACAGGAGGCACAATTTTTTGTTGCATGGTGAGTGGAGAAATTTTTTCAAACCTTGTCTAGGGCACACAAACTTTGTCCTGTGGCTGCTAGAAGCTGCTTTTACTGTCTCCCTGTCTCTGGAAGAAATACAAAACAATGACCCCAGAAGCTGCTAGGAAGAAAATCGCTACGTATAACAACAGCCACTCTATGTGATTTAGAAATAGAAATACAGGAAGGCAGACTCAAAGGCTGTAAAGATCTGCCAGCCATGTTGTTGTTGGTCATCCTTTGTTGGCAAAGAGAACTAATGATGTCATCAGGGTCATGTCTTGACTTTTGAGTAAATTGGATACCAGTGGAAGGAATAGAGCTGCACAAAATCAACAGCCTTACTTTTTCCTCCAGAGTCACAAAGTCCAGTGGCAAGCAAAGGTCAGGATCAGTGGTGATGGTCTCTGCTAGCCATGTATGTACATATGAAAGGCTGGGATTTCAGAAAGGCTGGGGAAAGGCAAATGACCTTCACCCTTGAGTCTGTTTTATTAAATTTGCCTTCTGTTCCCATTCATTAGCATGAGAAAATGAGTTTTGAAATTAATTAGAGGGATTCTAGATTTTGGGAGTCCTTGGCAGTTTTTTTTTAAAAAATTTATTTATTTATTTATTTTTAGTTTTTAACTTTCACTTCCATAAGTTTTAAATTTTCTCCCCCCCCATCTCTCCTCCCTCCCCAAGATGGCATGAAATCCTATATGTGCTCTACACATTCCTATTAAACACATTTTCACATTAGTCATGTTGCATAGAAGAATTATAATGAATGGAGAAAAGCATAAGAAAAAAAACAAAACAAAATAAAACAAAAGAGAAAAGAGTCTGCCTCACTCAGCAATCCAACTCTATAGTTGGATTTCTTTCTCTGGATGTGCATGGTATTTTCCATCATGAGTGCTTTGGAAAAGTTTTAAGTCGTTGCATTGCTGAGAAGGATTACTAAGTCTAGCAAAATCAGCCCTCACGCATTGTGGCTGTTACTGTGTACAGTGTTCTCCTGGTTCTGCTCATTTCACTCACCATCAGTTCATGTAAGTCTTTTCAGGTTTTCCTGAAGTTCTCCTGCTCATAATTTCTTATAGTACAATAATATTCCATTACATTCATGTACCACAACTTGCTTAGCCATTCCCCAATTGATGGGCATCCCCTCAATTTCCAGTTCTTGGCCATCACAAAAAGAGCTGCTATAAATACTTTTGTACATGTGGGTCCTTTTCCCATTTTTATGATCTCTTTCTGATACATACCTAAAAGCGATATTGCTAGGTCAAAGGGTATGCACATTTTTATAGCCCTTTGGGCATACTTCCAAATTGCTCTCCAGAGTGTTTGGATCAGCTCACAGCACCACCAACAATGAATTAGTGTTCCAACTTTCCCACCTCTTCTCCAACATTTATAATTTTCCTGTTTTGTCATGTTAGCCAATCTGATAGGTGTGATATGGTACCTGTGATAGCAAGCAAAACAGGATCTTTTGCTGTTTTTGTTTTAGTATAATCAAGTGCCTTGGATTGAATCTTGCCTTTATCAATCACTAGTCTTTAATAGGAGTAAAGTACAGAAACAAGAGTTTCTTTAACTAGAAATAGTATATGTAATGTTAATTATTTTATGTGATTAGAGATCTTCTCCGACCATTAATGGGCCTGACCATTAAGAAGAGCTTGATTAGGGAAGATTTGTGAGAAAGACTATGCCTTTTGTTAATAAGGCACTGGTTCTCAAGAATTGTGATGCCCTCTGGCTCTAAAAAAGGTATAAATACTCTGAGTTAAGGTTTTACTTTGGGGCTTACTGACTGGAAGTGTTTTGTTTCCAGATGAGACTCTGGGAAGACACTAAGGAGCCCCCCAGCTTTGAAAACCCAGATATTGGTGCTTCCCTTTCTGGCAGCTATGATCAGACAGTTGGACCTGCCTGTTGAATTGTGATATATGTATTGGCTATGGCCAGACAGTTAGAAGTCATGTGTGTTGATCTTTGATTTACATGTGCTTGATTAAAGGAGATTGTTAACTCCTTGAAAGTTGCTTTCCTTTTATGAATGCAGATCTAAAAACCTGTGACAGCAGGTCTGTCTGTATATGTTGGGGTGCTTACTATTACAATACCTCAGAGCTGTTTTGATTTGCATCTCTCTAATCCATAGTGATTTAGAACATTTTTTCATATGACTATAGATAGCTTTAATCCTTGGCAGTTTTGATGAGAGAGTTATAATTTATCTTCATTTTCAAAGAAAACCAATGACATTATGGGGTGATGTCTCCACTCATGGGTAACTGGATTTAAGATAAAGCTGCACAAAGTCCCTGTCCTCACTCTCTATTCCAAAGTCATCCAAGTCCAGTGACAAGACAAAAGTCAGGACTACTGGCAGTGACTCGGGATGCAGCAGATCACCTTGGCATTTTCCATATCTAACCAAGTTCTAAGTGCTCTACAGCCCTTTTCAGCCACTTTCCTAGCCATTAGAATAAAATGTTCTAATTTCCACCAGAGGAAGTCTTCACATGCTTAAGGTAGACACTCCCCTAACTCACAGACAGTTTTGAGGCCTTTAGGTTACCCTCAAATTCATCGTACATGCTACAGCTTCTTGGAGCCACAGGTGAGAGTTTAGTGCCAGATAGATAACAAAGGTGGACGAGCAGCCCTTAAAAAGGCTCAGCAAGCCCTCACACGAGAGGTGCTAGTACTCCCTGAACATCCCATATACCCTATCATGGTCAGTAGAGTAGCAAGGAAGAAATTATATATGAGCAGGAAGTCAGCTCAAGAGGAGCTGTGTGATGGTATCACCAGAAGACATTAGTGGTTCTACAGCATCAGAAGCAAAGCTGCCTTTCCATGCATGCGCCCTGGCCATATATGTTCATTATGTGAGTGTCTGTAAGGCCATGCTTCTTGTATGTTTCCATTATTTCCACTGATAATGTATGTATTTGTAGGAATGTGTATCTTTGGTTCATAGGGGAATTATTTTATTACTATTTTTCTCACTATTCTATTTCATTAAATGACTTTCATTTGGATTATGTCCTCTGGTTGATTAATAAAGATAAGCATTCTCACTTTGAGTGAGAAACACCCATTCAATGAATAGACTTCTTTCTTTAGGTACTTGCTCAAGGGATGGCACCTTTAATCAAAAAATAAAATAAATCAAACTGGGAGGAGAAGACCCTCAGGGTTCCTGAGTAAAGGAGAAACAATTACTATTTAGTATTCACTCAAAGTGAGAATGCTATATGACCTTAGCCTGAAAGGGCCAGGGTCTCCCATTGCATCCTGGGCCATCTCTAGTCATTCTGATGAATATCAGGCTACTGGACCCAGATGGCTCAGAAGAAGAAAGTGAGGCTGGTGGCCTTGCACAGCCCTCCCTCACTCAACTCAAAGTCAACTGCAAGTCATGTCAGCATCTTATTGTCATGGTCCTCTTCAAGAATGAAGGATAAACACAACAAAGATAAACACATGGATGAGGGTTCATGAGCTGTTATTTTAATTGGATAAGGAACCATTGAATACTTTGAACTTAGGGAAGTCTTGTCTGGGGTACCCAAGGTGTGAGTTTGAGTGGGGAGGAAGGTAAAGGGCAAATGCTACCTGTCAATATCCTTGGAGACAGCAAGGTGAAATAAAATGAATGTTTTATCGGGAGTCAGGATATCAATTTTTTACACTTGGTAACTGTGAAAATTTAAGCAAGTCACACTTCATCTATAAAATGAGGGAGTTAAACTTTATTTCTAAGGTTAGAATTTCACACAGTCTTAGAGCTGAAAGTAATCCCAGAGGCCACATAAACCACCCTATAGAATCATCTTTAGCACCACCCCTCCCCCATGCATACATTCAAGTGGTCATCCAGCCTTTATTTCCCTTTCACCTTTAATATTCTATGGTTCTGTGTTCCAAGCAGGAACATATCCTTGCTTTGTTCAAATTCTTCCTGTGACAATATTTCAAAAATTCTTTTTTGACTTTGAAATTCATATCAAAATGCCAATAAAATATAATTGGGGGGAATCTCTTAGCTTTTGTTATTCTTTTCCTTTGGAATGCCACCCTTCTTGCTTCCATCCATCTAAATCCCATCTATCCTTCAAAGTCTAGTTCAAGCTTCACCCCCTTTCTGAGTTTTCCTGATTATTCAAGTCTTTGTAATGTTTCTCACCTAAATGAGATCCTATAGCAATGAAAGTCCAAACCATATTCAGGGGTGGGGAACCTGCAGCCTTGAGGCCACATGTGACCCTCTAGGTCCTCAAGTTTGGCCCTTTGATGGAGCTCAAGTTTTACAGAACGAATCCTTTTATTAAGGGGATGTCACTTAGGAAATATTTGTTGAGTGTCATCCTATAATTAAGCATTTGTCTAAATTTCTGAATAGTGTCTGTGGACAGTTGTGTGCATAGGACGGTAACTGCTTAAAATATACCTCTTCCCAAGATCTAGATGATCTAATCTGCAAGAGAAAAGAAAAGTGTCAAGTAATGGAGGGATTGAAAGGCAACAAGACACTTGAGACTGTATATCTGAGGTAGAAATCATTTTCTGTGGAAATGTAGAAAAATCACTGATACTGGCTAATAAGACTGCAGATGAATATAATCTCAGCATCAAAAGTATCCATAAAGTCTATAAATTGGTGGTTGTAGAGGAAAAAAAGAAGTAGAAGTGCTGTGTGTGTCTGTTGGGGAAAACACTTTGATGGCAAATAACATTAATTTTTCTAGTAGTGTCTAATTTTCCCTTGTGGCCAATTTCAGAGAAAATGAAGTTGAGTGTCTATTTGCAAATGCAGTAAGAAGTAGGTAGCCTCTGGAGCTAAGTAGTTTGCTATTTAAATGATTAATTCTCATCTTGAAAAGTAAAAGGATTCTAGATGTCAAGATATGAATTGAGGCTTCAGAAGAATACTGAACATAAATCTGGTGTACAAACCTGTTGACTTCTGATTTTGATCACAAAAGATTTCATGAGGGGAAAAAAAGTCTTATTAGGTAGGTATTCAGGGTTCTTCAGTATAGACACTGGTATGGGGCGCTCAGTATCTGCTGTGACCTCCTTAGTTTTATTTTCCCTATTGGGGCTCACAAGGACATTCCTTCTTGGTTTTTATGTTATTTTTATCTCACTTTCCCTCTTCTCAGACTGTGAAGTTCAATGTTGGAGCAATCAGCAGACATTTACTGACTATCTCCTGTGTCCCGGGTACTGGTAATTATAACCTGGACTATCCTGGAGCTAAACTGTAAAATCAGTGACATTTATCCTTGACATACTTCTCTTTTCATTTTCATTATCTTTCTCTCATCTGTTGGTACTGCCTACTTGTAGGGTTTCAGAGTTCCCATGCTAACTTCTGGTTACCTTCCCTCACTCTGAAAAACTGCAGATTTCAAGCCCACTCCTCTCTCTTTTGGCAAGGCTCTATACTCTGAAGTTCTCTTTATTCTCTCTCTGTTAATAGTCTGACTGGAACCCAAAGATAGGAAGGAGAAAAGCCAGCTAAGGAAGGGAAGACAGAGAAGGCAGCCTGAGAAAGTGACAACAGAGAGTGCTAAGAGAAAATCTGATCAAGAACACGGAGTGGTAGGGGCATCTAGATTGAGGTCCAAGCAAGTGGTCAGGATCAGGAAGACCCAGTAAGATTTATTGGGACAAGTCTCCCAGCAGGTAGGAGGAGATATGATGCCAGAGTCATCTAGAGAAAGATGGAAGGTTAAGGTCTGAGTAGATTAATATTAAAGTTGAAGGAAGATGAAGATTGAAGCAGAGATGTGATTTATAGAATGATCAACGAGAAAAAGACCAAATCCTAGAGGAATTGTCTCCCAGGAGAGGATACCGAGATGGACTTTGTTCCCTAGTTCTAGCAAAAGAGTCTCTAACTTGTTCACTGAGTACAAGTCCCTGGGACCCTATCCTCACTCTCCCATGCCTCAGGTCCAAAGGAGAACCATGATCTAGGATGACTAGATCCTAATCCAATTGATCCATATAGCTTTGCATCAATATATCTCCTCTGCCTAGGAGCCACATTGGTCTCAGAACCTGAGGCAGAGCTAAGACTAAAGTGGCCTTTAGGTCACTTTACAGAAGGTTGAACAAAACATGTCTCTGCCTGAACCTGGCCAACAGAAAGCCTTTGTTTATCCCTGTGTGTTATATAACCCCTAAATATTGAACCAACAGGCAATTAGGTAGCACATAGATAGAGTACTGGGCCTGGATTTAGGGAGACTCATCCTCTTGAGTTCAAATCTAGCCTCAGACATTAACTATATGACCATGAACAAATAACTTAACCCTGTTTTGAGACAAAACAGTTGCCTCATCTATAAAATGAGCTAGAGGAGGAAATGGCAAACAGCTCCAATATATTTGCCATGAAAATCCCAAATGGGGTTATGAAGCATTGTACATGACTAAAAATGATTGAACAATAATAAAATTGAACCAATGGGCAATAGACTGGCTGTGGAAAATCTAATTGCTAAACCTGTTCCTAGAAAATGAACTCAATATCCCATGAAAATTATTGCCTTAGAAAGGCTTCTATACACATTAGACTCATGATTTAGGAACTTCTCATGCAGCTAGGTAGGCATTTGATGGGGTCATTCCTTTGTTGTTAAAAAAAATTAATGGGAGGGGGGAGAGCTTAGGTTTCTATTATCTAATAATATACTTTTTGCTTCTATGTTATGACTCTTGTTGCCCCAGAAACCTGCAGGAGCCCTGAAACCCATACTTTGCATCGTCAACATGGCCCTAGCTAAAGGAATGCCAGAGAAGAGTCAAGTCAGTCAATTATACTCTCTCATCATTAAAATTTGTCTGTCTTTTCTCCTATTTTCTTAAGGTCTTATACTCTGATTTATTAATGGTCAATACATATCTTAATGTGTTATCTCTCACAGGGACATAGATATATTTTAAAAAAAAATTTAATTCTGCACTTAACACCAAAATAAAATAGACATTTCCATAAACATGGTAGAATGTAAAAAGAGACTTTTATGTGAAACTGTTTTGTACATGAAACTCTATTATGCACAGCTTGCTTTTCTTTTTAAGTATATAATAAATTTAATATGTAACTTTCAATACCATCCTACTTGTCTGTAATTCTTTCTGTCCTCCATCTTGTTTTCTTCCATGCACTTTAAAATAATGCTTCAAAGACCCTCTTTTCTTCTTCTGGTTGCCCAATCTCTAATAGCTCCTTCTGCCCTGCTTCCCAACTTCTCTCCCCAAATTCAAAGAAAAAATTGGGGGAAAAAATCTTTTGTACAAAGTATTCATAGTCAAGCAAAACACATGCCCACATTGACCATGACCAAAAATGTATGTCTCATTCTTTAGCCTGAGTCCATCACTTCTCTGACAGCAGTTGGGTAACATGGTGCCTCTGGAATCCTAGTTGGTCAATGCATTGATCAGAGTTCTTCAAGTATTTCAAAAGTATATGTCTTTATAATGCTGTTGTATAATTTGTTCTCCTGATTCTACCATAGAGTCACATAAACAGGAAACAATGACATTTTGGGGCAGCATGGGAAGCTGGTGGGAAAGTCTTCCCATTTTTTAATCATATCATAAGGCTGTTTACTGAATTGTCAGACTAGTCCTAAGTAAAGTAACTCCCTGGGAAATGCTCCCCTACCAGTTGTTATGCCAGAGAAGTATTGCTTCTTATTGCGGCAGTTCTATTGGTTACTCTTGGCCACATCTGAAGCTCTTGGTTCCAGTATTCAGGGAATCATAGGATGTTGGAGTTAGAAGAGAACTGAGACAGGGTTGCAGGGCAGATTATGCACTGGACTTGAAGTCAGGAAAACTTCAATTTAAATCTCCCCTTAAATACTTACTACCTATACCACCTTGGGTAAGCTACTTAATCTCTTTGAGACTGAAATGAGTTTCCTCATCTATAATAGGGATAATCCTCCTCACTGGGATAGTATAAGGATAAAGTGAGATAATGTATGCAAAGTGCACTGTAAATCTTAAAATGCTATATAAACATAACTTAGATCCATCTAGTCCAATCTCCTCCCCATACAGAAATTAGAGCTACTATATCAATGCCAGTCATCTAGTCTTTGATGGAATAATTAGTGACGGGATCTTAGTACTAAATATAGCAGACTATTCATATGTAGGTGCTATTCATTTGTTTCAGTCATGTTGGACTCTTTATGACCCCACTTGGGGTTTTCCTGGCAAAGATACTGGAGTGGTTTGCCATTTGCTTCTCTAGATAATTTTGAGGGGACTGAGGCAAACAGGGTTAAGTGACTTGCCCAGGGTCATGCAGCTAGTAAGTATCTGAGGCTATATTTGAACTTAGGAAGGTAAGTCTTCCTGATTCCAGACTCAGAATCCTATCCACTGTATCACCTAGCTGCCCCATTCCTTTATTGCATACCTCTATTTTTAGGAAGCTCTTCCTTACATCTAACCCAAAATGGATCCCTATAACTCTCACCCAGAGCTTCTAGCTCTTTCTTCTGGGGTTACTCAAAATATGTTTTCTTGTGCTGTGAGGGCTCTTGAGAGACAGAAACCTCTTCTGCCTGGAGAAAAAAATGTTTACTCATTTCTCAGATAATCAGTGAGAGTATTTTCTGTCTCTTAATTATAGATTTTTCCCTCCAAGCACTAATGCAGTCAAAGGTAGAGAAGGATAAAAACATTTTATCATGAGGAAAAATGAGACCCCCCCAAAACATCTCAGAAAATGAGGCCTGGATGCAGTGAACAAGCTTACCAAAGGGGCAATTTGTCATGTTACCATACCATGAAGGTTAACGACAAAATACTGAGGGGTTTTTCTTGTAGCAATTATGGAGGGTATGGGAGACTTGGAAGCAAGTTGTTGAAAGCATGCCATGTTTTTATATGTCAGTGACAAGTAATATCATACATGCACAAAATGCATTTTGATCTATTTCCTAGAGAAATAAATGAAAGTAAAAGCAGGAAGCTCTTAACTTGTCAAGAGAATGAAGGTGTTCTTGAAAGAAGGAAAATGTGCTTCACAAAGAATACAAGAAGAAAAAGAATCAGAAGAGGTGAGAGTGAAGGGACAAAGGCATGAAATTGGGCAGTGGGAGTTTGTGATTCAGAGAAATAGAGGACTACTGAACATTTGGAGATGAGCGTGACAGTTTTCCTGTTGTTAGTGGAGCTGAAACCTCTGAGAAGGAAGCAGTTATTTGTTTTCCTATTAATAATGATGTGGCTACATAGGTGCTGCTAAGTGAGAGAAATGATTATTAAATAACTAATTATTGAGGAGATTCAGGGTTTTTTCCCTTCTTATCTCCTCATTCTCTACTGGGTCAAGTAAATATCTGATATTGCTGATAATGAGATTGGATTAACTTTCTCCTCAACCTTGTTCATACCCCACTCAAGTGATGAAGTCCATTCGTTGAGTTTTACTCACACTTGGGGTGGGGGGTAGATCCTTTACCTAGATTACTAGAGACCAGGGGTGGTCTGGGATCAAGAGTGGTCAAAATCACATCCCCCCCTTCCCCTAACCCTTCACTAGAATATGTCTACCTCTCATTATAATATTCAGTCTTCTCATTCTAAACCAATCACAGTTGATTGACACCCTCAGGAACACCCATTCTTTCAAGGGCATGTAAGCATTGAATGGGTTCCATCAGGGATCTTTGGTATTCAAAAGTGCCATTGATCCTTTTATCCACTAGCATAATTAATGAAAATGATTAATTACACAGAAATCAGTCTCGAATTTCTTATACATCATAGTGAAAGAGGTCATCTAGTAACAGAAACAAGAGATAGATGGTAAAGATCAGTGACTCTCTGCTACAGGGTATATAAACCCCTATTTATTGACATGACATAGCCAAGCCTTTTGACTGCTTGCAGCATATGTCTCCAGGTGAGAACAGTGGAGTACAATGTAAAGATTTCTGGATTTGGAATCAGATGATCTGGGTTCAAATTCCAACTCTGTCACTAACTTTGCACAACCATGATCAAGGCACAACTTTCTGAGCCTCCTTTTCTTTATCTGTAAAATGAGGGGGTCAATAAAAGCTTATTAAGTATCTATTATGTGCCAGGCACTGTATGGCATGTGGCAGATTGTTGTTATTGTGCTTGTCCTTCATTCTTGAAGAGAACCATGACATCAAGATGATGACGACTTGCAGCTGACTTTGAGTTGAGTGAGGGAGGGCTGTGCAAGGTCACCAGCCTCACTGTCTTCTCCTGAGCCATCTGGGTCCAGCGGCCCAATATTCATCAGGACACCTGGAGATGGCCCAGGATGCAATGTGAGACCTTGGCCCTTTCAGGCTAAGGTCTTACAGCATTCTCACTTTGAGTGAATACTAAATAGTAATTATTCCTCTTTTACCCAGGAACCCTGAGGGTCTTCTCCTCCCAGTTTGATTCATTTTATTTTTTGATTAGAGGTGCCATCTCTTGAGCAACTACTTAAAGAAGTCTATTCATTGAATGAGTGTATCTCACTCAAAGTGAGAATGCAATAAGACCTTAGCCTGAAAGGGCCAGGGTCTCACATTGTATCCTGGGCCATCTCTAGCCATCCTGATAAATAACAGACCATTGGACCCAGGTGACTCAGGAAAAGAAAGTGAGGTTGGTGACCTTGCACAGCCCTCCCTCACTCAAATCAAAGTCTACTGCTGCAGATGCCAAGAAAGGCAAAAGAAGGTCACTGCCTTCAGGGAGGTCCCAATCTAATGGGGGAGACAACATGCAAACAACTGTGTACAAACAAGCTATATACAAGATAAATAGGAAATAATCAATAGAGGGAAGACATTAAATTGAGAGGGATTGGGAAAGGCTACCTGTAGAAGGTAGGATTTTAGCTTGAAGAAAGCCAGAGAATCCAGAAGGTGGAGATGAGGAGAAAGAACATTCCAGGTATGGGGGACAGTCAGAGAAAATGCCCAGAGCCAAGAGACAGAGTGTCTTTGAATTTTGAGCCCTTGGTGTTTGCTGATAATTCAATTCACAATAAAAAAAGAAATTTGCTTTAAAGTAGTAGTTCACAGTTTCTTGTACAAGCCCTTTTCTGGTTTTTCTTGTTTGCTGCTACAAATATATGAATATCTAGTTATCCATATATTTATACATCTATATTTATATAACTATATCTATATATCTACATAAACAAAGAATATGCAAAAAGTGAGCAAGAAAAAGACACTTGTGTATACATGTATATATATGCACATATATACATACATATACATATATTTACATATGCATCTACATATATATGCCAAGTGATGGTGAACAGAAGGCAGGTACCAGCAGGAGTAGCCAGTGTTGTGTTCAGTAAAGACTTCTATCAAAAACATGAATATAAGAAATGATGTTAAACTATTTGAGAAGAATAAAATTGCAAATGGTAGCATTTGGTGGCTGTGTTCTTTCATTGTTTTGAATAATGATGGAAACTGAATTAATTGGAATAAAATGAGAAGCTATATTTCAGTTTCCTTATCTACAAAAAGGAAAGGGCTAGACTGAACAATCTTCAAGGACCGTTCTTGCTCTAAATCTCATAATCCTATAATTCTGGAATGAGAATTGGGTTCATTTATTTCTACAAGATACCCACTCCTGCTGGAAAAGGCCACTTTTAATTTGGAGACCAAATTAAAAAATCAAAAGGTTGTTTGGTAAGTCAAAGGACCTAGATGTTCTTAAGAAAAATTTCCAATAACCCACAGCGGTTTCATGAATCACCCTTTTCCACTGGCAAAACTTCTGTCCAAAAATGTGGTCCTCTAAAATTAAAACATTCCTGGGGAGGTATTAAGTAAATCTTTGATAATGGATAATAATTGATCATAATCTTCAGACTCTGAGAGAATAAAAATTATTAGTTGAAACTAGGTAAATAACTCAATACTTTGGGTTCAGTTTACCAGATGCTATAAGAAGTCATAAATGTGACAAACAAGCTATTTCTGTTCATATTTGAAAAAATCTTGGAAACTGAAAGAGATGGTTTAGCCTTAGAGGTGAGAAAATGTCTGTTTTATTTTTTGAAAGGGGGAACAAGGCAACATAGGATACTTTGTCTCTGACCCTATTTCATAAGAATCAGTTAATGCTGAAACATATAGGAAATGTCTTTTTGTTTAAAATAAGTTCTCTATTCATCATCAAAGAGTGGGATATTGACACTATTGTGAACACTTTATATCTAATAGGAGTAGAAAAATAACTTTATTTTAACATCCACTGTTAAGGTATATGTGTATACACACACATATATGTATATGGCTATGTGTGTATATATATGTAAGTATTTACACAGATATATTACGTATATGTGTATATATGTATATGTGTATATGAAGAAAGCTTTCAGAAGGAATTTTGGAACATTTTGGAGAGAAAATTATCTGTAGCATAACTGGATAGCACAGTAGATAAGAGTACAGTATAAAGAGACTGGACTTGGAGTCATGAAGACTCACTTTGAAATCCAGCCTCAGCCTCTTCCTAGTTGAATGAAAATGGGAGACAGTTAGTGTCTCTCAGGCTCAGTTTTCTCATTTGTAAAATGAGGGCACCAACAGTCCCTATACCAAAGGGTTGTTATGAGGATCATAACATTTGCATAGTGATTTTTTTTTCAGATTTTAAAGGGCTATTATTTGAAAATTTGGATGTCTTTGCTTATGCTCAGAAATGTTGGGAATTATTCAGTGCTATAAAGAGGTAGAGAAAGATCCTTTATTAAAAATGAGAGAAATGGAAATGTGAAGAAACTGTTCCAAGGGCACCAAAGAGATATACTACCTTGTTGGATACCTAACGGGGGAATTATAGGTACCTTCCCTAACTTACACATTCATATTTTATAATTAGAGGATAAACATAAGAAATAGGAAATTTTTTTTTATTTGACTTTTAACATTTATTTTCACAACATTTTGGGTTACAAATTTTCTCCCCTTTTATCCCCTCCCCCCCCAAACCCAAGCATTCTAATTGCCCCTGTGACCAATCTGCTCTCTCTTCTATCCTCCCTCTCTGCCCTTGTCTCCGTCTTCTCTTTTGTCCTGTAGGGCCAGATAGCTTTCTTGACCCCTTAACCTGTATTTCTTATTTCCCAGTGGTAAGAACATTACATTTGATCCTAACACTTTGAGTTCCAACTTCTTTAGCTCCCTCCCTCCCCACCCCTTCCCTTTGGAAGGCAAGCAATTCAATATAGGCCAAATCTGTGTAGTTTTGCAAAAGATTTCCATACTAGTTGTGTTGTATAGGACTAATTATATTTCCCTCCATCCTATCCTGACCCCCATTACTTCTATTCTCTTATGATCCTTTCCCTCCCCATGAGTGTCGACCTCAGATTGCATTCTCCTCCCCATGCCCTCCCCTCCACCCTCCCCCCGACCCTGCTTGTGCCCCTGTCTCCCACTCTCCTGTATTATGAGATAGGTTTTCCTATCAAAATGAGTGTGCATTTTATTCTTTCCTTTAGTGGAATGTGATGAGAGTAGACCTCATGTTTTTCTTTCTCCTCCCCTCTTTATCCCTCCACTAATGAGTCTTTTGCTTGCCTCTTTTATGAGAGATAATTTGCCCCATTCAATTTCTCCCTTTCTCCTCCCAATATTTCTCTCTCACTGCTTGATTTCATTTTTTTTTTAAGATATGATCCCATCCTCTTCAATTCACTCTGTGCACTCTGTCTCTATGTATGTGTGTGTGTGTGCATGTGTGTGTGTGTACTCCCACCCAGTACCCAGATACTGAAATGTTTCAAGAGTTACAAATATTGTCTTTCCATGTAGGAATGTAAACAGTTCAACTTTAGTAAGTCCCTTATGACTTCTCTTTGCCATTCACCTTTTCATGGTTCTCTTCATTCTTGTGTTTGAAAGTCAAATTTTCTTTTTAGCTCTGGTCTTTTCATCAAGAAAATTTGAAAATCCTCTATTTCATTGAAAGACCATTTTTTCTCCTGAAGTATTATACTCAGTTTTGCTGGGTAGGTGATTCTTGGTTTTAGTCCTAGTTCCTTTGACTTCTGGAATATCCTATTCCATTCCCTTCGATCCCTTAATGTAGAGGGTGCTAGATCTTGTGTTATCCTGATTGTATTTCCACAATACTTGAATTGTTTCTTTCTAGCTGCTTGCAATATTTTCTCTTTCACCTGGGAGTTCTGGAATTTGTCCACAATGTTCCTAGGAGTTTCTCTTTTTGGATCTCTTTCATGCGGTGTTCTGTGGATTCCTTGAATATTTATTTTGCCCTCTGGTTCTAGAATCTCAGGGCAGTTTTCCTTGATAATTTCATGGAAGATGATGTCTAGGCTCTTCTCTTGATCATGGTTTTCAGGTAGTCCCAGAATTTTTACATTGTCTCTCCTGATTCTATTTTCCAGGTCAGTTGCTTTTCCAATGAGATATTTCACATTATCTTCCATTTTTCGAATCTTCACGCTATGTTCTGTGATATCTGTCTTTCTCATAAAGTCCTTAGCGTCCATCTGTACCATTCCAGTTTTGAAAGATCTATTTTCTTCAGTGAGCTTTTGAATCTCCTTTTCCATTTGGCTAATTCTGCTTTTGAAAGCATTCTTCTCCTCATTGGCCTTTTGAACCTCTTTTGCCAATTGAGTTAGGCTAGTTTTCAAGGTGTTAATTTCTTCAACATTTTTTTGGTTCTCCTTTAGCAGGGAGCTGATCTGCCTTTCATGCTTCTCTTTCATCCCTCTCATTTCTCTTTCCAGTTTTTCCTCCACCTCTCCAACTTGACTTTCAAAATTCTTTTTGAGCTCTTCCATGGCCTGAGCCCATTGGGTGGGCTGGGACACAGAATCCTTGATTTCTGTGTCTTTGCCTGATGGTAAGCATTGTTCTTCCTCGTCAGAAAGGAAGGGAGGAGGTGTCTTTTCTCCGAGAAAGTACCCTTCAATAGTTTTATTTCTTTTCCCTTTTCTGGGCATTCTCCCCAGCCAGTGGCTTGACCTCTGAATATTCTCCTCACACCCACCTCGCCTCCTGGTCCTCCCAGTCAGCGTTTGGGGACTGAGATTCAAATGCTGCTTCCCGCCTTAGGGCTTTTGGCGGGGGCAGGGCTGCTATTCAGTGTGAGAATTAAGTTCAGATGGTCAGGTCAGGGCAGGGCTGCCTCTCAGGCTCAGTTCCCTCAGGGGGTTTATGTACAGACCTTCCACAATGGATCCAGGCTCCCGCCCTCTTGGGGAGCCCCTGTCTGCAGCCGCCTCTCAGCTTCTATCTCCTGGGGGGGCCCACACTCCCCTCTCGACCCGCCAAAGAGACTCTCTCACCAACCCCCGTCTCCTGTGGGTGGAGGGGCTTGTGCTGCTGCTGGAGATCCCGTCTCTGAAGCCTGCTCGAATCTGTACCTCTCGGAGCCACGGCCGACACAGGTCTGGGCTGGGCTCCGCGTCTGCAGCGCGACGCACCTTTTGCGAGAGGTTTGCAGGTCCCTCTATGGGTGGAGGGACCCTCGTGGCCGCAGGATATCTCATCCCCGTAGCCCGTTTGGATATTTTCCTCACGGTGTCGCGGCCGCTGCAGGGCTGCACTCAGCTCCCAGTCCCGGCGCCCAGTCCGCAGCGCGAAGGACCCCCGCGAGAGGTTTGCAGGTCTCTCCGGGACAGAAATCTCCCTTGCTCCAATATTCCGTGGCGTCTGGGTGCAGAATTCACCGTGGGTTGGTCCCCTCTAGCCATTCTGTGGGTTGTGGGTTCGGAGCTATGTGTATGTGCGTCTTTCGGCTCCGCCCTAGAAATAGGAAATTTTTTAAAGATTTGTAGACTGAGGCACAATTTAAAAAGGACTGTCAACTTGATTGGAGAAGTGGAGAGTTGTGATTTTTAAAAGAAAAGGTAAATCATTGTGAGTCAGAGAACTTTTATTTAAAACCACTGAACACATAGCAAAGGAAGAAGGCAAACTTCCTAACAGCAGTGGCAGCAGCAGGGAGAGAAGCTGAGAAGTTGAAATCATAGTAGGTGGGCTGAAAAACTGCTTTTCCTGAGCTGTGACAGTTAGGAGCAGTCAGCTGAGAGAAGGCTTCAGTTGACTGATGCCTGGCAGGTCTGAGAAAGAACTGACTTCACTGGCCAACTTCTAATGCCAGATATTTCCCTGCACCACCATCCAGAGCAAGATAAAAGTAAAACCTAACATAAGGGCTTGTTGCTCTCTGCTGCCACCTCTGGTTTGAAGAAAAAGCAGGGAGAATTTTGCAGAGTTTTACAGCTGCTGTGGAGTCCTGTTGAGCAGCATTAAGGAGTACATATGAATTGTCTTGCTGTGAGATCCATCCTGATTGGACAGTGAGATGAGTAAATAAACTGCCTGGTCTGGTCTGTAGAGTTCAGAGACATCCATTTTGATGAGCTTTATAATTCTTTTTTAAAGAGAATTGTAATTCACATTAAGAGCTAATGTGTTCTAAACACCCTTAACTAACATTAAGGATTACGATTAATTGAAAGAGTTTGTAAAGCTCTGTGATCCAGTAGGGAAGAGGCTTTCCCCTGATGAAGAGTGATGAGGATCAACAGTCAAGAAGACCACAGAGCAGCAGTTTTGTGTGATGCAGATGTTCCTGATGGGACCAATAATATTGAAGCCTATAGTCTAGAATTGTGAGTTACCCTATGCATGTGAGCTTTCTTCCCTCATGGGTTTCCATTCAAGGGTCCTCCAAGTGTGGGTCTACTTTGATGATTGCCATTGAGTGCATTAGTGGAAGAGTGTAATCTGACATTATGTGGGTGTTGGGAAGATTTTTATTACTTATGTATTTGCTCTACTATATCAGTATCTATACTCTAAGTAAATGGTTATGTTTATGTTCTAAAAGTGCCATTATTACGAATGGTAGATTGTATAGCTAGAAAACACATTGGATGGAGGCTCAATAATTATAGTGTTGAGTAGGGGAAGTGTATTTTTCCTCAGCAGAGTTACCCCTAGGATCCTAAGAGAATCTGAGTGTAACAGGTTAGAGAAGTGATTCAAACTTAGAAAGAAGTAGAGTATTTTCATACATCTAGGAAAGAAGTGTGAGTTTATGAGAGTGTTTATACTTCATGGTGTTTGTGGTCACTAGGCACAACTTTAACACACTTGTATCATTGTGTTGTGAAAGCACTGAAGGAGATCAAAAATGCATTAGAGATTTTACTTCAGTTTCTAGACCCTTTCTATAGAACATACAGTATTACACTGTGGGGGTTTTGGAGGAGACCACCCCATTTTTCTTGTTATAGTAGATTTGTTCATTTATGCTATGATGAATTTGATTCCTGGTAAAATTATAGAAAGTAACTTTAAAGACATGGTTGGAAAACATTTAGAGAGTAACAATCAATAAAAACCAACATAGCTTAATTAAGACTATTGATCATGCCAAATTATCCTTATTTCCTTTTGTGACAATTTACTAGATAGTTGAATTTCATAGATATGGTATGTCTAGATCTCAGCAAGAAATTTGGCAAAGTGTATCAAAATATCTTTGTAGGTAAGATAGATGATAATACAAGAAGAATTTAAAGCTAGTTGAACACCTGGTCTAACTTCTCTACTCTTTGGGTCCAATTTCATCCTTAAAGGTAGGTTTAAAGGTAAAAAGGATCTGAGGTCATCTTGCCCAAACCTCTCATCTCACAGATGAGGAAACAGCTTAAGAGAGGCTAAAGAACTTACATAAAGTCACACAGAGTAATGGACAGAGCTGAGATTTGAAGTCAGAACTTCTAATGGCCAATCTTGTTTTTCTACAACCACTGTCATGTGAAAGGGGGATTACCCTCACTCTGGGTAATCCTAGAGGGCAGAAGTAGGAACAATGGATAGAAGTTACAGAGAGGTATACTTCAACTCAATGTAAGGAAAAACTTCCAAACAGAGCAATCTAACAGTAGAGTAACCTGCCTTGGAGGGTATGGATTTATTCATTACTGAAGGTCTTCAAAGAGAAATTGCATAACCACTTGTCAGGGGAAATATAGAGGGGATTTCTATTCAGATACAGATGGCTAAGGTGACCTCTTGGGCCCTTCCACCTTTGCAATGATATGATTTCATTCTATAAATGCTTATCCTGCAACTTTCCTTTTTATATTCTCCACACTGACTACCAACTCTTTTTCGTTACAATGACATCATCTTGGACTGGTTTCAGGAGTGTAACAATCTTGCAAATCTGTAAAGTGCTCTAGATTTTAGCACTTTGATGTTTTAGTAGTGAGGATTTTAGTAGTGCCATTGTTATTATTAATATGAACTCTTGATATACTCTGGCTGTGAAATCCTTGAGGATGAACTTTTAATAGTATAGATGGTAACAGCATCATAGAACTATATTGTAGTAGCTTTAGAACTGGAAGAGATCTCAGAAGACTCATCCCATCATTTTACAGATGAGGAAACTGAAAGTCAGAGGGGTTAACTGATTCACTTGCCCAAGGTCATATCAGTATTAAAAGGTCAAGCCAGGCTTCTGTGATTAAACATAGGAAAAGGGAGAGGAATTGGACCTCTCATTTCATTGGTATAACTCCTGACCTAAAGGAGTATCCTCATCCAGGAGTAAACTTCTTGAGAACTTAGTCATAGAGTTACCTAGAGCAATGAGAATTTAAAAGATAGAAGCAGGGTTCAAACCTAGATCTTCTAGGTTAAGGTCAGTGCTCTATTTACACCATGCTGCCTCTGATGATTAAATAATGTTTAGCAAAAACATGATCTTTATCAGCAGTTAGCATGACATTGCCAGTGAACTGAAGAGATCAGTAGTGAGTATAATCCATCAGTATATTTATTTAGTATTTTCTTCCTTTTGAAAAAGCTCATTTATTGTGAGAATAATACCAAAAGTAATTAGAATTCTAATTGAAGCAGACTAATGAGATGTCTCATTGCTAATGAGACAATGTTCATTGTCATCCACTCAGTCATAGCATTTGGACCTCATCAGTGATAATGCAAAGGATGAGTTCTATTAAATCCAAGAGGTGGACGACTGTGCAGATTGTAAAAGCATCAGTCAGGATAAGTGGAACAGGTCTGGGCAAAGATAGAAGGGATCTGGCTCCTTCTGAAAAGGTGAATTCTGTCTCACAGTGAGTTGGGTATGACCTCCAATGAGTCATCTGACTTTTGGCTACAATAGCAGGACTAGAGGCAATTAGGAAAGATAAGAGATATTTAATGATTTAGTTAAGAATATTTGCTAGAGGAAAATGGAAGTGCTTTGGGCTATCTGCCTCACAGATTTGCTTTGAGGAAAGTGCTTTATAAATATTAAAGACATAAAATAGTGTATAAGTGATTTTGATAACTATAATTGTTATTATTCTCATTACTGCTGCTATTACTGCTAATACTTTAGTTTCTTTTGAACCAAAGGACTGATACTTCTAATCTCACACTCATGGAATATCAAGTAGTTTTCTTTATTTGCTCCTTCAGAAAGAACAAAATGGCATGCAGTCTTATATGGGTTCTACATATACATTTTTATTAACCACATTTTCACATATATTTTAGAAATGAGGCATTTATCACTACTTTTAAAAATTCTTTCCCAGTTTTCTGCTTCCCTCCTAATCTTGGTTGCACTGGGTTTGTTTGTGCAAAAACTTTTCAATTTAATGTACTCAAAACTATCCATTTTGTACTTCATAATGTTCTCTATATCTTGTTTGGTCATAAATTTCTCCATTCTCCATAAATCTGATAAATACACTATTCCTTGCTCCCCTCATTTATAGTATCAGACTTTATACCTAGATCATGTATGCATTTGGACTTTATTCTTGTATATGGTGTCAGGCATTGATCTATGCCCAGTTTCTGCCACACTGTTATCTAGTTTTCCCAGCAGTTTTTGTCAAACAGTGAGTTCTTATCCCAGAGGCTGGGGTCCTTGGGTTTATCAAACAGTGGACTGGTATATTCATTGACTGCTGTGTTTTGAGTACCTAACCTATTCCACTGGTCTACCCCTCTATTTCTTAGCCAGTATCTAGTAGTTTTGATACTCACTGCTTTATAAAACAATTTGAGATCTGGTAGGGCTAGGCTACCTTCTCTAGCATTTCTTTTCATTAGTACCCTTGATATTCTGGACCTATTGTTCTTCTAGATGAATTCTGATATTATTTTTCTAGGTCCAGAAAATAATTTTCTGGTAGTTAGATACAAGAAACACATTTGAAACAAGGATGTCCATTATCACCACCATTATTCAATATGATACTAGAAATGTTTGCTTTAGCAATAAGAGAAGAAAAAGAAATTGAAGGAATTAGAAGTCATCACTTTGCAGATGATATGATGATATACTTAGAGAATCCTAGAGAATCAAATAAAAAAACTACTTGATATGATAAACAACTTTGGCAAAGTTGCAGGTTACAAAATAAACCCACATAAATCATCTGCATTTCTATATATTACTAATAAACCCCAACAGCAAGAGATACAAAGAGAAATCCCATTTACAGCTATAGTAGACACTCTAAAATATCTGCCAAAACAAACCCAGGGATTTTATGAACACAACTACAAGACACTTTTTGCACAAATAAAGTCAGATCTAAGTAATTGGAAAGATCAGTTGCTCATGGGTAGGCCAAGTTAATATAACAAAAATGACAATTCTACCTAAATTAATTTATGTATTCAGGATGAATATTGTTAGAACAGTTTCAATTGCCTGTTAGGACAGGAGAGCACCTAGCACTCTTTTTAGTAGGTTTAACCGTAGTGTAGTTTATCTGTTTGTCTCTTACTGTTCACCTTGTCTGAGCATATGCACCCCTACTTTTTGTTGTTGGTATTTGTCTGAAGCACAATAGACTTTGTTCTACCCCTTCATTTTAACTCTGAGTGAATCTTTGTATTTCAAGTCTTTTTCCCTTTACGTAAATTTTTACTCATATTTTCTATTTTTATTTACATTGTCCACATTTCCTCTTGCATTTGCTTCTTTCTCTTTTGCCCTCCTAGAGAACTATACCTTATAACAAATTAAAAAAGAAAGAATATAAAGAAATTTACCAAAACTAACCATTGCATATGATGACAGACTTTTTAAATGTTCTATACTCATAGAACTCCACTTCTGCAAAGCAGTATAAGAGAGGTAACTTTTATTTATTCCTTTGGCCAGCCTTGATCTTTATAATTTTATAACATTCAATTTGACTATTTTGTGGTTGTTATTCTTTCCATTTATGTTGTTATACTCACTGTATATATTGTCTTCTTGGCACTGCTTACTTCACTTTGCATCTGTTTGTAGAAATCTTTCCATGCGTCTCTGTCTTCCTCATGTTTGTTGTTTCTTATATCATTTGTGTTTCTTAAAAGACAAATATCTATTATTAGATTCTGCTTTCTCATCCATTTTGCTACCATCCTCTACTTTGTGAAGGAGTTCTTTCCGTTAATGGTAACAGTCATGATTGTTAACTATTTATTTCCCTCCATCCTCTTCCCTTCTACATTTTCTTCCGTATGTCCTATAAATGTGAAATTGGGTGGTTTTCCTGTCGGACAGTCCTATGAGCCTACATGCTGTATACACAGAAGGAGAAATTACTCCTGCTCTGTTGAGGTAGACAAAAAGCCTCCTTTGGATGACTATCAGGAGCTCTTAGAGCTGAATGCATATAAGGGAAGATGGTCTCCCTAAATGTCACTTGGCTTACAGTGCTTGCAACTCCAGAAAATGAAAAGTCTGTATTCCCCTTAAGGAGATCTCTTTGGTGGACCTGAGATCTTATGGTGACCAAAGAACTCCTTTATTCTTGTATATTCTTTGGTCTACTCAAATCTGCACAACTTCCTTGATTTCTACTTACTATTTGCTTTGATAAAGATATATGCTTGCTATTTATGGTGATATTTTTGTGTAGCAAAATTTGTGTAGCAAAATTCCAGCATTTCATTGGAGAGAGCTGAACAAGCAATAGTAAACTAAGTTTTACCCTCCCCTTGAGGGTAATGAGGGAAAAGTGGAATTTATACCGACCTTCAATATATTATATCCCTAGATGACCAATATTTAAGGTACAATGGACAGATAATTCTGGCTCAGTATCCCACTTGGGAACAGGCAAAGGAAGGAGCAAGCACTCAGCCGTGACCCTCCTCCTCCCTACAAAGATGGAAATCTCATCCTCCTTTTGGAGACAGGGTTAGTCAGATTCCAGTTCAATTATCAATTCATGTCACATGCGAGCCAAATCATCTTTACACTATATAGCAACCACACCTACATCTTATGTGAATTTGTCACTCTTCCCCTCCTGTCTTTAAGAATAGATTTAGCATGAATGGATTCATAGATTGGAGAGCTGATGGTGACCTAAAAGAACATCTAGATCAACTCACTTGTTTTACAGATGAAGAAACTGAGATTCAGAAAAGTGAAGTGATTTGTCCAAGGTCACACAACTAGTTAGTGGGAAAGGGAGGAAACTCTCTCAAGTATTTTTCCCCTTGCATCAGAGTGCTCTAAATCTTGTGTCTATCTTTTGTTCTCCATGGGAATGGTCATAGTTTTCATCTGCTCTTTGTAGAAACAAGAGAAGGTTATTGCAGGAGAGGAAAGAATCACTGTCAACTTATTCTAAGGTAAAACCTACTGAAGCTGCAGTAAATCCTGATAGATTCCCATGGAGAAAGCCAAATAGATGTTCACTGTGGAGACAAAAGTATTCAGGTAGTGAAAAGGTACACACAGAAGACCTGTGAGAGGATAAAGGACTTTTTAAAGGGACAGAATAAGAGAGACAAGAGAATCTTATGACCCAGGATGGGGGAGGAGAGACAAGGAATTCCATGGTTCAGGGGGGAAGTTTTATGGTATTCCAAGATAAGGGAAGGCTTTAAGGCACCAGGGAAAGAGCAACTCAGCCCTTAGGGTGTCTTTGTATTAAGAAACTTTAGGGCACTTTTGGAGGATAAACCAGGAAAAGGGCAGCTCAGTTTTTAGGGCACTGTAATCCACATCAGCCCTTATGGGAAACATATTCTTTCCTTTGATTTTCAGTTTGCAGTTTCATGGAATTACTTTCTCCTTCTAGTCTGGATTTTTGCACATCTCTATATTAATAGTAATTTCTTTATACTGGTTAGTGTTTTCTTTGGTTTACTCATCTCTCCAACTTTAGTTCCTGAGTTAGCTATCTGTGTCAAGGCCAGGTTTCATCCCCTGCTGCACTTTTAGGTATGATAGCTCTATTTGGTCTTGCTCTGGGTTCTCTAGGTTCCTGCACTAATCTCCATCTCCCTGGGTTAACCCCACTTGGGATCTTTGAGGTTCTGAATGCTGGATCTTTGGGGCCCTCTATGACATCTCAGGACAAAGTGCTAGGAAATGTAGAGCCCCTAGACACTTGGGGCTATCTCATTCTGAGTCCTACTACATTGCTGCACTGCTTATTGCCATTCCTAGCAGCTTCCAAGGCTCCAGTCTGGCATTCTGACCCTACCAGTGATTTATGACTATTCTGGGACTTTCTCGGTGGTACCCTCCCCTCTAGCTGCCTCTGGACATAGAGCTCTCCATACTACATAGGCCTCTGTTTATCTTGGGAAGCTACTGGCTTATTTGCCTGCTCTAGCACTTATTTTAGCCCCCTTTCCTATTGCCTGTGAGCCTCTGGCTGATTTGGGGGTGGGGGTGGGGGTTGTTCTCATGCAGAAGTCCCTTGTTTATAGTTTCTCCTTGCCTTTCTTGATCATTATTTGGTCTGGTGTGAATTTTAGGTTTCTGCTAATGTAGATAGTCTCTTGGCTGGAAGTCTCAGCAATTAATTTTCAATAAAACACTAAGGAGACTCCATTGGTACTAGCACATGCCTGTTACCTTCCCACCCCAAAGAGAAGGACATGCATTGTAGTAGTGGTGGCTACTTACTTCTCATTGAGAAATATGGAGGTAAGACTCTCAGGTGGAGACAGTCATGTAGAGAGATTTGTAGACATGGTCAATTTGAACGTATGTCTTTGGGGAACATGTATCTGAAATGTTGTAGACCCACTGACTGCTGTTCGCTTATGCCAATTCTCATGAAAACAAATGATACAGTCACAATGCATCCTTATTGACTTTAAAGCACCAGGCAAAAAACTGGGAAAAACAATGGGTCCTACAGACAGTGTCTTCAATTTCCCACCCCCCACCTAAGTTTAAAGTCATGACTTCAGAAGAAGAAGAATAGGAAGAAGGAACACTAGTTAGAGAGAGGGTACCAAAGAACAGCATCTGAGTTTCTGGATGTAGACTTCCCTGGCTTGAGTTGAGATCAGCTCAAATCTTGCTTCTGCAGAAGGTCTTTCTCCCATCCACACCTTTGCCCCCAGCTTCTAGTACCTTCCTCTTTTGGAAGGCAGAGAATTCTTACCTTTTTTTAAAAATCTTCAACACTTGTTATGTACCAGACACTGTGCTAATTGATTGGTTACCTGTATCTATCTCTCTATCTCTGCCTATCTAAAATTATTTACATGTTGTTCTCCTCCCCCTTAAAAAATCTCTCGGTAGAGCCAAGATGGTAGAGTGAGAGCAATGACTCACCTAAGCTCTTAGACAAACTCCTTCAGATACCTCTAAAAAGAGAATCTGACCAAATTTTGGAGGTGCAGATTCCAATAGGAGACAGACTGTGGCAGATTCAAAGCCCAGGACAGACTGGAAGGTCCACGGGAAGGATCTGTTCCTCAGGGATGAGCCCACAGCGCGTCCAGTGCAATGGAGCAGGAGGGCCCTGGGAAACCTGAGACAGCAGCAGGCAGAACAAGCAGAGCCTCAGCCCAGGGAGAGAGACCAGCAGAGCAGAGCCAGTGACAGCCACTGAGCACCAGATATCAGCGCAGCAGCTCCTGAGACTTTCAGCCCCAAGATTAAATGTCTGTAAGTCATCTACTTGAAATTCTGGGATCCAGGGTGGTGGAGTGATCAGTAAATGATCTCTCTTCCCCCCTTGATGACCTTGAAAGAACCATAAAATATTTCCCCAGAAAAATTCTGGATCAGTGGGAACAGCAGAGGGGCAAATAGTCTCATAACACCTGAGGCTAGGAAAATAGCTAAGGGGGATTCCTCCTACTGTGGCAGAGGCAAACCAGAAGGAAAGGGGACCCAGGCAGAGGAAACTTGCACTAGGACCCAGGCAAGCCTCAGCACCAGGAGAGGAACCCCAGGAGAGGAACCCAGGAGGGGTGGAAACTCGTACTAGGATCTAGGTGTGCCTCTGCACTCCAGGAGAAATGGGAAGACAATAGGGCAGCTGGGATCACCATCCCCTGAGCTTGCCTTTGACTCAGTTCAGCTGAGGAGATCTCCCGTCACCAGACCACCCTTCCCCCACACTTAACAAGGTAACCACAGGGCTGATCAGGGAAACAAAAGAACAAAAACCTGCTCTTAGCTTTCTCACACAAGACAGCTCAACACCAAGTTCTGCAGAAGGGACTATGAACTGCTCACATGCATAAACAGTTCTCCTGGAGCAGCTGAAGAAGGAAATAGAAGAAAAACTGGCCAATGATTTTAAAAGTATAAAAAAAGAATTCACTGATGAGAACATTTCTTTGAAAAGGAAAATTGAACAAATGGAAAAGTACAAAAATTAACTGGAGAAAATAACTCCTTAAAAGGAACAATTGGACAGATGGAAAAGGAGATGCAAAAGTTAACTGAAGAAAACAATTTGATAAAAGATTAGAATTGGGCAAGTGGAAACTAATGACTCTATGAGACATCAAGAATCAGTCACACAAAATCTAAAGAATGAAAAGATAGAAGAAAATGTAAAATATCTAATTGGAAAAACAACTGACCTGGAAAATAGATACAGGAGAAAAAATTTAAGAATTATTGGCCTGCCAGAAAGCCATGATGAAAAAAAGAGTCTGGACAACATCTTCCAGGAAATCATCAAGGAAAACTGCCCAGAAGTGCTAGATCCAGAGAGCAAAAGGGTCATTGAAAGAATCCACTATTCACCTCCTGAAAGGGATACCTGATATTTCAAGAAATATCATTGCCAAATTCCAGAACTATCAAGTGAAGGAGGAAATAATATAGGCAGCCAGAAAGAAACCATTCAAAAATCAAGGAGCTACAGTTAGGATCACACAGGACCTTGCAGCTTCTACATTAAAAGATCAAAGGAATTGGAATCCAATATTCCGTAAGGCAAAGGAGTTGGGACTACAACCAAGGATCAACTACCCAGCAAAGTTCAGCATGACATTTTGGGCAAGGAGATGGTCATTCAGTGAAATAAGGGATTTCCAGAACTTCCTGACAAAAACACCAGAACTTAATAGAAAATTCGATCTTCAAATGCAGGTATCAAGAGAGGCATAAAAAGGTAAGCAGGGGGAAAAAACCCAAAAAACTTGTTACTCAATTTGGGCAAACTGTTTACCTGTTTATAAGGGAAGATGATACCTGTTAATCTTGAGAATTGTGCATCTATTATGAAATGTTAAAGGGATATACATAGAGGAAACAGGTATAAAGTAAATGATGTCATGTTAAAAACATGATTTGAGTGTGCAAAGGGATTGTAACAGAAGCTATGAAAAGGAGGAAGCAGAAAATGGTAAATTATATCATAGGAAGAAGTACAAAATTATAGTAGAAGGAAAGAGGGGAGGGAGATGAGCATTGTTTGAGAGGTCCTCTCATCTGATTTGGTTCAAGGAGGGAACAATAAACTCAAGTTTATAATCTTAACTAGCTTTATAAGCAGTAGGAGGGGAAGGGGGAAGAAAGGGGAGGGAAGCTAAAAGGGAGGGAAAAAGCAGTAAGGGTAAAGTGGACTAAAAGGGAGGGGGGCTAAAAGAAGGAAGGGAAGGCTGTAGGAGGTGGTGGTGAAAAGTGAAAACTATTGAGGAGGGAAAGGGAGATGGGAGAGCTAAAAGCACAAATAGTGGGAAAGAGGATGGAGGGGAAATACACAGATTGTAATTATAGCTGTGAATGTGAATGGAATGAACTCTCCCATAAAATGGAGATGGATAGCAGAATGGATTAAAAGCCATAATCCAACAATATGTTATTTGCAAGAAACGCATTTGAAATGGGGGGATACCCACAGGATAAAGGTCAAAAGTTGGAGCAGAATATATTGTGTTTCAGCTGATGTAAGAAAAGCAGGAGTAGCTATCCTAATCTCAGACAAAGCAAAAGCAGAAACAGATCTAATCAAAGAGATAAGGATAGAAACTATATCCTGCTAAAAGGCACCATAGACAATGAAGCAATATCATTACTAAACATGTATGCTCCAAGTGGTATAGCATCCAAATTCTTAGAGGAGAGGTTGGGGGAGTTGAAGGAAGAAATTGACAGCAAAACTGTACTAGCAGGGGACCTCAACCTCCCCCTCTCTGCACTTGATAATTCTAACCTCAAAATAAACAAGAGGTTAAGGAGGTAAATAATGCTCTGGATAAGGTAGATATGATAGATCTCTGGAGAAAATTGAATGGGAATAGAAAGGAATATACCTTTTTCTCAGCAGTACATGGCACATTTACAAAAATTGACCATGTGCTAAGACATAAAAACCTCACAATCCAGTACAGAAAGGCAAAGATAATCAATCCATCCTTCTCAGATCATAATGCAAAAAATTATATGTAATAAAAGGCCGTGGAAAGATAAACCAAAAATCAATTGGAAGCTAAACAATCTAATCCTAAAGAAGGAGTGGGTTAAAGAAGAAATCATAGAAACAATCAACAACTTCATTCAAGAGAATGACAATAATGAGACAACCTACTAAATCTTATCAGATACTGCAAAAGCAGTTCTTGGGGAAATTTTATATCTTTGAATGCCTACATAAATAAAATAGACAAAGAGGAGATCAATGGCTTGGGCATGCAGCTAAAAAAGCTAGAAAAAGAACAAACTGAAAATCCCCAAGTAAATACCAAATTAAAAATACTGAAAACCAAAGGAGAGATTAATAAAATTGAAATTAAGAAAACTATTGAATTAATAAATAAAACCAATAGTTGGTTTTATGAAAAAACTAATAAAATTGATAAACGTTTGGTCAATTTGATTAAAAAACAGAAAGAAGAAAATCAAATTACTAATATCAAAAATAAGAGGGGTGAATTCACCTCCAGTAAGGAGGAAATTAAAACAACAATTAGAAATTACTTTGCCCAACTTAATGCCCACAAATTCGATAATCTAAATGAGATGGATGAGTATTTTAAAAAATATAAATTGCCCAGATTAACAGAAGAGGAAGTTAAATACTTAAACAACTCCATCTCAGGAAAAGCAATTCAACAAGTCATCAATGAACTCCCTAGGAAAAAATCTCCAGGGCCAGATGGATTTACAAGTGAATTCTACCAAGCATTTAAAGAACAGTTAATTCCAATACTATGTAGACCATTTTTGAAAATTGGAGAAGAAGGAATTCTCCCAAATTCTTTCTATGATACAAATATGGTTTTAATACCTAAACCAGGAAGAGACAAAATAGAGAAAGAAGATTATAGACCAATTTCTCTAATGAACGTAGATGCAAAAATTTTAAATAAGATTTTTGCAAAATGAATACAGCATCTTATCATGAGAATAATACATTATGATCAGGTAGGATTCACACCAGGAATGCAGGGCTGGTTCAATATTAGGAAAACTATTAGCATTATTGATCATATCAGCAACAAAACTAACAAAAACCACACGATTATCTCAATAGATGCAGAAAAAGCTTTTGACAAAGGAATAAAGGGAACTTTCCATAAAATAATAAGCAGTATCTACTTAAAACTTTCAGCAAGCATTGTACGTAATGGGGATACTTTAGACGTATTTACAATAAGATCAGGGGTGAAACAAGGATGTCCATTATCACCACTATTATTCAATATGGTACTAGAAATGTTAGCTGTAGCAATTAGACAAGATAAAGATATTCAAGGAATAAGAACAGGCAAAGAAGAAACTAAGTTATCACTCTTTGCAGATGATATGATGATATACTTAGAGAATCCCAGAGATTCAAGTAAAAAATTACTTGAAATAATAAACAACTTTGGCAAAGTTGCAGGTTACAAAATAAACCTGCACAAATCTTCTGCATTCTTATATATTAGCAACAAAGTCCAATAGCAAGAGATAGAAAGAGAAATCTCATTAAAAGCTAGGGTAGACACTATAAAACACTTGGGAGTTTACCTGCCAAAACACACCCAGGGACTATATGAACACAATTACAAGACACTTTTCACACAAATAAAGTCAGGTCTAAGTAAGTGGAAAAACATCAGTTGCCCATGGGTAGGCCGAGCTAATATAATAAAAATGGAAATTCTACCTAAATTAATTTACTTATTTAGTGCCATACCAATTAAACTACGAGATAATTATTTTCTAGATCTGGATAAAATAATATCAAAATTCATCTGGAAGAACAAAAGGTCCAGAACATCAAAGGGACTAATGAAAAGAAATGCTAGGGAAGGTGTCCTAGTGCTACCAGATCTCAAATTGTATTATAAAGCAGCTATTATCAAAATCGCTTGGTACTGGCTATGAAACAGAAAGGTAGACAAGTGGAATAGACTTGGCACTCAAGACACAGTATGTTAGGGGCGCTGACCACCACACCATCTGGGATGCCACACTGACAGAAATCAGGTAAACTGAGTCCGGATCAAGGAAGGGTGAACAAGATGGCACTGGAAGAGAAGGCCCCATCCCTGGTTTGTGTTTGTTACTATAGTTCCGGTTTGTGTTCGTTACTATAGTTTCAGGTTTGTTTGTGTGTGTTACCATGGTTCATTGGGCTGGCTGGCAGAGACTATATAACCAGAGTGCTTGCTTGAATAAATCAGAGTGGCTTCATAACCCGCTCTCCCACCTCATTCTTTTACTCGGGAGCTCCACAGGAGGATGAGCAGCCTGCTGGCCAGGCATAAGACTTGCTCTTCTCAGTGTGCTATGCCATTACCATAGCAACTGTAGGCAAGGAAAATAGCAACCTCCTGTTTGATAAACCCAAGGACCCTAGCTTCTGGGATAAGAACTCACTGTTTGACAAAAATTGCCGGGAAAACTGGATAACAGTGTGGTGGAAACTAGGCATAGACCCATGCCTGATACCATACACAAGAATAAAGTCAAAATGAGTACATGATCTAGGTTTAAAGATTGATACCATGGACAAACTGGAGGAGCAAGGAATAGTGTATTTATCAGATTTATGGAAAAGGCAAGAATTTTTGACTAAAGAAGAGATAGAAAGCATTATGAAATGCAAGATGGATAATTTTGATTACATTAAACTGAAAAGTTTTTGCACAACCAAACCTAATGCAACCAAAATTCGGAGGGTTGTAATAAATTGGGGAAGAATTTTTATAGCTAATCTTGGGGATAAAGGCCTCATTTTTTAATATATAGAGAACTGACAAATGTACAACAATACAAGTCATTCCCCAATTGATAAATGGTCAAAGGATATGAACAGGCAATTTTCAGAGGAAGAAATTAAAGATATCTATAATCATATGAAAAAATGCTCTAAATCACTTTTGATTAGAGAGATACAAATCAAAACAACTCTGAGGTACCACATCACACCTATTAGATTGGCAAAAGTGACAGAACATGAAAATGATAAATGTTGGAGAGGATGTGGGAGAGTTGGAACACTAATTCATTGTTGGTGGTGCTATGAGCTCATCCAACCATTCTGGAGAGCAGTTTGGAACTATGCCCAAAGGGCTACAAAAATGTGCATACTCTTTGACCCAGCAATATCGTTATTAGGACTGTATCCCCAAGAGACCATAAAAATGGGAAAGGGTCCCACATGTACAAAAATGTTTATAGCAGCACTCTTTGTAGTTGCCAAAAACCGGAAATCAAGGAGATGCCCATCAATTGGGGAATGGCTGAATAAATTATGGTATATGAATGTAATGAAGTACTATTGTGCCATAAGAAATGATGAACAAGAAGACCAGGGAGGCCTGAAAGGACTTATATGATCTGATGTTGAGCAAAAGAAGCAGAACCAGGAGAACTTTGTGCACAACAACGACCACAGTGTGTGAGAGTTTTTTCTGGTAGACTTGGAACTTTGTAACAATGCAGAACTTAAAAAAAAAAAATTCCCAATGATCTTGTAAGACAAAATGCCTTCCACACTCAGAGAAAGAACTATGAAATTCATTTGCAGAATGTAGCATATCATGTTTGTGTGTATGCGTGTGTGTGTATTATGTTTTGATTTGTTATATGATTTCTTCCATTTATTTTAGTTCGTCTACACAGCATGACTATAGTGAAAATGTATTCAGTAGGAAAGTATGTGTAGATCCTATATAGAATTGTATACTGTCTTGGGGAAGGAGGAGGGGGGTAGGTAAGGGGAAAAAAATCAAAGTTTTATGGTAGCTATTGTAGAACATTAAAAAGAAAAAAAAGAAAAAACAAATAGTGCTGACTCTCAGTTTTATTGATATTGTATTTTTACAAATCATTTTAAAGAACAGTCCTTTCATTTGTATGGTTCTGTAGTGTTTTAATGGCAAGAATGTTTTATTTTTATCAAATTTTTGTCCATCTATTGATTTAACCATATTTTTGCTTTTATTATTAATAGGTTATTATGCTCATTTTAACCCTAATGTTGAAATACTATTGCATTCCTACTTTAAATCCAATATGATTGTAACTAATAATTTACAAAAAAAAAAATCTCTCTTATTTTTGCCTTTTTTTCTTTCCATCCCCAGCACTTAGTACAGGAGCTGGCACTTTGCAGATACTTAATAAACATGTGTGGACTTGAAGTTGATTTAGGATACCAACACCACAGACTCTTGGTAGAAGTGGTGAAATAGATCCTATGAAGAGTAGAAAGAACATATTTTATAAGATTTGATCTATGATCAGGAGGACTTTAAGAGGAAGAGGGAGAATTGGGCAAAATATCCTAGATATGCTCTGACCTGGCAGGGAATAAGCATTTATTAAGCATATTCTCTATGCCAGGTACTATGTTAAGCACTTTACAAAGTATCTCATTTGATCCTCACATTAATCCTCATTTTATTATCCCCATTTTACAGGTGAGAAAACTGAGACAGACTTTAAGTCCTAGATCACACAGCTGGTACATTTCGGAGGTCAAATTTGAATTCAAATCATTGTGATTCCAGGCCCATTTCTCTATCCACTTTGCCATTTATTTATCTGCCTTGGGCAGAGGGTCTTTTATCTCCATTGTCCTGGGTCTCATCAGTCAATATACATTGATTAAGTGCCTACTGTGTTCTAGTCACTATGATAATAAGCCCTGGGAATACAATGAAAGGCAAAGGACAATTCCTTCTGTCATAGAATTCAAAATCTACTATACAAACATGAAGATGATTTGAGAATAGGGAACAGACCATGAAACTCACTCTGAACTAATGCAGGCAGTTTTCATTTTTTTTTTTTTTTGCAATATAGCCCTGAAAAACACACTTTGAAGAAGTCCATTATGTTTTAAATGGAGCTACTTGACTATGCCTTTAAACTTAAATCATTCTGGCTTTCATTAAATGGACAGTAATAGGCCCAGTCTAAGCCTCCAAACAGTGTTTAGATTTTGATGACTTAGGATAAGTGTAAATAGCACTTGCTTTCTGTTCTGGCCCCAAACTCTGAGAGTCTTTTCCTTCCAGATTGGTATCTTTGGGATGGTAAAATTAGGCCATATTTGTCTCAGTTTTTACCTAGCTCTTCATCACTGAATGGGCATGGACTCAGACAAACTGAGATCTGGAAAAGACCTTAATTTAATTAAAGGCCAAGGTCACTCACTTCATCCTACGTCATTACCTGTCCTCTTGACCTTTGTCTTGCAACTGGACTTTGATGAGTCTGTAGGAGAGATCTAGGCTCTACTTTGCTCAAATCCAATTCATGAACAAGTTGATGTCACATTTGTGATGTCACCAGTCCTCTTCGAAAATGAGGGACGAACAACTTTTTTTGGACTATGTTAGAGATACCCTTGACACACAAAAAGGTATCAAGGAAAATTTATTAAAATGGGGTTCAGAGGAGGGAGGGCCTTCTACATTCATTCCCTGGAATGAACAGGTGGTTATTTCCAGTATGGCCACCAGAAGACTACAACAGAATAATGGAAGCTTCTTATATTATTCTGAACTTTAGATCTCCTGAGTTGTCCCCTTGCCATGGGACTTTATGTTCTCCTCTCTGATAGGCTTTCCCTCAAACAGCTCATCAAACCAGGACACTAGTTTCTGACTTTTACCTGACTGTCCTAGGTCACAACCCCGATCACCCAAAACTGTAGAAACAGAGCTTGCTTGTTTCCCACTGGCAACAATTCTGCTTTAATGCTTACATTAACTTTTTGGGCTACCTTGTCACACTGTTGACATTTATTGTTTGCAATTCACAAAACTTCATCCCATCTACTCACAAATAATTTTTTCCATATGAATAGCCATAATGTCATGTCTCCCTTAACCTATATTTTGGTTCTAGCTTATCTTTTTTCTTTCCTACACTATTAAGGAAAAAAGAGAATATGGGTGAAAAACCAGAATGAGAGCATTACTATTATGATGGAAAAGGACTTGGAATCTTGCCTAATATGTAGTGTCCTGGATACAAAGAGAAATGATAAACAATATACTGAAGAACACAACAGAACTTACACTTACATGGATCTTTTAAAAACTCAGTCATACACATAGAGAAAAAGGAATCAAAACTAGAGCAACAGAGTACAAAAGTTTTTTTTCCTCTGAGCAACTGACAAACATCACAGTAGTAATTTTCTTCGAGAAATCAATGAACAGCAGCCAAGAATAAAAAATTCCACTAGCTCATTTTGATTAACAAATGTTTCTTTCCTCAAGTCATAAACCTGGAGCAGTAATGAGGTTTAATCACAGAAAAGCACACTCCATCTTACCTACTCTGTATTTTTATTGTTGGTATCTTTCCTGTGCACAGTCATGACAAAAGCCCTGAGCTATGCCTCATTCATTCTGCACCTTGGTTTGAAATAATTCTTTATTTTTACATACAGGGCACAATCCTGGTGCATTTTAAAACCTCTTGGATAATTTCTTCATTATTGACTTTTAAGGTCTGTATGAGCATCTACTATTGGAAATTTTGTGTGAGAAACTTGAACATCAAAAGAGAATCAGCTGCTAGATATGCACAGCAGTCCACTGCAACTCCTTGATGAATAACAGTTACAGCGATCTTGGTAAAAGTCTATTATCATCCTTGATTGAACATTCTTCATAGACTCTCTCCAATGCAATTTAATCACTAGGCATTGCCACTCTTGATCCCTTTCTGCAATGTTCAGCTACTTTTAACTATTTTTAACTTGTCATTTAATACCTACCTGGAGCTACGTTTACTGCCACAAGATGAATTTTGTCTACATATCAGTGACTATATCTAGAAAGATTCTTTAGAAATCTCTGAGACTATATTATCTAAGTTCATGCATACTTGCATACTCTTATCAGAGGCTAAGAAGACACATGGATTCTGTTGGCCTATTGGAAACGATGTGAGAATTGTAGTCAAAGATCCAGGTTTTAGTACTGGCCATGTCACAGACCAACTGTCAAAGACCAATCTTTGAGGCTCAGTCAGGTCAGTCATTCAATAAACATTCATGAAGTGCTTACCACACATCAGGCACTATACCAAGCCTTGAATATATAAAGAAAGACAAAATATAGTTCCTGTTCTTAAGGAACTCACAACTCAATGGGAACTCTTATCTGTTTCCTTGTCTGCAAAAAGAGACAGATTACCTATAGTACCTAATTTAAAGAACTTTTGTAAAGATAAAAATGGTACTTAGATCTGTGATTTCACTGCTGTAGGTATACTCTCCATTGCTATTGCTGGCAAACTGAATATTTTTCACTCTTGTGTGATGTATGGTCATGTTTTTTTATAAGTCCTCATGAAGCATCTACTCTAGATACCAGAGGTCATTTTATGATTCTTTTACTATCTCCAGTGTACCACTCTTGTACTTGGACTGGCCATCCATTTTTCTGTGACTTTTCCACATCCATTTCTGGTCACATATACTTATTGGTGGTAACATTTAAATAGCCACAATGATAATTTGTTGCAGCCTATTGACAATGGGCATTCATTTTTTTTCATTGTTCTTTGGACTACCTGCAATCATTTTTCTTCTGAGATTATAGTGCTCTATGAATCATAGTCATATGGTATCATGAGGAGAAAATTCCATTAAAGACAGATTTTTACAGTAGTTAGTGAGGATGATGGAAAAGGCTACAGGGTTTTCTAAATCTAATTCAACTTGATCTCTTTCTATTCATTTGTGGAACTAACCTATTGCTATATATTCAAGGGTACTGTCAAATGTGTGTGTATATGTTTATGTGTACATACATGTACATGTGCATGTGCATACACATGTATATATCTTCTGAATGTAGGCAGCAAATAAAATGAGCATTTTCTTATACATAGTAGAACAGAAAAGGATTTTAACAAGCAACTACATGTCTATATTATGTGCAGGTTTTGCTTGTCTTTGCTTTGTCCTACTCTGCATCTTGAAGCTATCACTTCTTTGTCATGAGTTAGGTAGCATGTTTCACAACCGGTCCTTGGGAATCATAACTGGTCACTGTATTGATCAGAATTCTCAAGTCTTACAAAGTTGTTTTTATTTGTAATGTTATTGTATAAGTTGTTTTCTTAGCTCTATTTACTTCTTTGTGTCAATCTACGTATGTAAGTCTTTTCATGTTTCTCTGAAATCGCCCATTTTGTCACTTCTAAATTCATAATGATAGAGGTAGAGACAAGATGGTGGAGTAGAAGCTGGGACCTGCTTAAGCTCTCCCCCAAAATATTCAAAAAAGTCTGTAAAAAATAACTCTAAACAAATTCTAGAGCAGCAGAAGCCATGAAATGACATACTGAAGACAATCTGGATGGTTGACAGGAAGGGTCTATCCCACCAGACTGGGAGTGGAGAGCAGTCCCATATGGGCCATACTGGCACAAACAGGGCTGGAGCTGAACTTAAGGTACTGAATCACTGGCAGCTTCAGAGTTTCAAACTTCTCAACTCACAAGCACCAAAGAGAGTTTTGAAGGTCAGTGGGAAAGGTCCCTCACCTGGGAGAGAGGGGAGTGGGTCTAGCCCCAGCCCCAGGGCAGGGACAGCCATTGCAGCAGTGGTGGCTGCTTCTGGAGCCCTTCACTTAATAAAGAACTCAAAAGTCAAGTAATTGGCTGGGAAAATGAGCAAACAGTGGTGGTGGTGGTGGTGGTAAATCAGACTATAGAGTCTTACTTTCTTGGTAAAAAGGTATTTTCTTACATCCTTGGTGACAAGGAAGATCAAAACATACAACCAGAAGAAGACAACAAAGTCAAAGCTCCTGCATCTAAAGCCTCCAAGAAAAATAGGAATTGGTCTCAGGCCATGGAAGAGGTCAAAAAGGATTTTGAAAATCAAGTAAGAGAAGTAGAGGAAAAATTGAGAAGAGAGTAATGCAAGAAAATTGTGAAAAATGAGTCAATAGCTTGCTAAAGAATGCCTTGAAACTGCTGAAGAAAAAAACACCTTTAAAATTAAACTAACCCAAATGACAAAAGAGTTCCAAAAAGCCAATGAGGAGAAGAATGTCTTAAAAAGCAGAATGGGCTAAATGGAAAAGGAGGTCCAAAAGCTCACTGAAGAAAATAATTCCTTAAAAATTAGAATGGAGTAAATGGAAGCAAATGGCTTTATGAGAAATCAAGAAATTATAAAACAAAACCAAAAGAATTAAAAACAGAAGACAATGTGAAATATATCATTGGAAAAACAACTGACCTGGCAAGATCCAGGACAGATAATTTAAAAATTATTGGACCTGAAAGCCATGATCAAAAAAAAGAGCTTAGACACCATCTTTCTAGAAATTATCAAGGAAAATTGTCCTGATATTCTAGAACTAGAGGATAAAATAGAAATGGAAAGAATCCACTGATTACCTCCTGAAAAACATCCCAAAAGAAAAACTCCTAGGAATATTATAGCCAAATTCCAGAGTTCTCAGGTCAAGGAGAAAATTGCAAGCAGCTAAAGACATGGTAATATTTTCCATTACTTTCATATGCCATAATTTATTTAGGCATTCAAGAACTGATGGGCACCCCCTTAGTCACCAGTGCTTTCCAATTATATGTGTTGTAACAAATATTTTTGTACATATGAGTCCTTTTCTGCTTTCTTTGATCTCTCTGAGATATAGACGGTGGTTAAAATTGTTGGTTCAGGAATAAAACAGAACCAAGACCAGAAAGTTAGGAACCAAGGAGGGTTTATTGAGTTTGCCAGCAAGGGAGCCCCACCCACAAGGTAAGAATTCCAGAAGGAATGAAAGACAAAGCTTCCATAGATTTCAATTTAGGCAGGTGAAGAACTGGGTATGAATAGGATATGAATTAGATAGGACTTGTTAGAGAGTAGTAATAGAGGATATGATATCCCTTGATTAGACAGATCATGTTGCTGGGGTTAGTAAGAGAAAAGGTTCTTTTTCAGATTAGTTATCTCTTGAAACCCCATCCTAATAGATAGCATTATTTTGATTACTTGTTTTCTCTGCTGAAAGGGAGGTAAAAGGGGCAGGAGGTGTGATACAAAGAGAATCAGAGAGGAGATAGAGGAAATGCAGACAATACAGGTTTGATTTACTTTTTTTGGTTATGTGCAAGAGCCTGTAGTTTTGTTGGTAACATACAGAAATAACAATAGTTTATGTGGATTCATTTTATAACCCGAACATTTTCTGAATTAGTTAATGCTTTCTGTTAATTTTAAAAATATTTATGTTTTATAAATATTTTGTTTTATAGTTTACAGACTTTATTTTACATATTTTAATAGTTTGTATATAACAAGTTTATACGTTTATAATATACTTATTATAGTATTTATATACTTATATATAAAATTTATATATTTGTACATAAAACCTATGTATGTATGTATATATATGTATATATACATATACATATATATATGTGTATATATATATATATATATATATGTATATATATATATAGTTTGTACGTTTTTATAGATCTTATTGGCTTCTCTAACTAGTTCTCTTTTTCTGTTCTACTATGTAAATGGAAATGTTCATCTTATTTAGTGTTTTTTAAAGTTCAAAGTAAAAATAATTTTGAACAAATCAGTACCTTGGAAATGGCCACTGCAAATATGCAATAAATTAACTCTGTGTCAAGGAGTGCACATAGTTTAGTGATTTTTTTTCAGCATATTTCCAAATTACTCCCAGAATGGCTAGATCAATTCATAGCTCTAACAACAGTACATTGATGTAGCTGTTTTCATGAAACTTCATTATATTTGTGATTTTGTTCTTGTTATTTTGTCAGACTGATTGATGTAAGGTGGAATAGTGGAATTTAATTTACATATCTGGTTATTATTTGGAGCATTTTTATATGGCTATTAATAGTTTGGATTTCTTCTTTAAATATGAATAAGGTTTTATAAAACATGGATGAAACTTTTTATCAGAGGAACTTACTGCAAAGATATTTTTCCCAGTTAATACTTTCACTTCTAATTTTGACTGCATTTGTTTTGTTTGTGCAAAACCTATTGAATTTTAATCAATCCATTCATTTTATCTTCTGTAATTCTTTCTAAGCCTTGCTTGGTTATGCATAGTTTTCCTATTCATGGATCTTAAAGGTAGCTTCTTCTTTGCCACCCATTATGTCTAAGCTATGTATGAATTTAGAATTTAGTTTACAGTACAAGATGTTTCTCTATATCCAATATCTGCCAGACTGCTTTCCAGATTTCTTAGGAGTTTTTGGCAAATAGTGAGCTCTTATTCCAGTAGCTGGGGTCTTAGGATTTATGAAACACCATGCTACTGTGTTCATTTGCTGCTTCTCTGTATTGTATGACTATTTTTAAAAGCAGTACAAAATAGTTTTGACAATTTTTGTTTTGCAGTACAATTTTACATCTGGTACTCTGAAGATGCCTTCTTTCTCATTTTATTCATTATTTTCCTTGATATTTTTGACTTTTTATTTTTCCAGATGAATTTTATTTTCTTTTTTAAAATAATATTTTTCCAATTATATATAAAAAATTTTTAAACATTAATTAAAATTTTTTTGAATTCCAATTTTTTTGTGCCCTCTCCCTAAAATGGTAAGCAATTTGATATAGGATTAAATACACACACACACACACACACACACACACATACATATATATGTAATTATGTAAAACATTTCCATATTAGTCATGTTGTAAAAGAAGAAGCATACCAAAAGAAAAAAATGAAAAAAAAGGAAGTGAAAAAAGTATGCTTTAATATGCATTCTGACTTTGTTAGTTCTTTTGATGGATATGGATAGCATTTTCCATCATGAGTTCTTTGGAATTGTCTTGGATCATTGAATTACTAAGAAGAGTTAAGGCATTCATAGTTGATCATCATACAATGTTGCTGATACTGTACATAATGTTCTCCTAGTTTTATTCACTTCACTTTGCATGAGTTCATGTAAGTCCTTCCAAGGTTTTTCTGAAATCATCCTGCCCATCATTTCTTATAGTATATTGTATTCCATTACATTCATATACTATGACTTGCTCAACTATTCCCCAATTGATGAGCATCCCCCTCAATTTCCAGTGCTTTGCCATCACAAAAAGAGCTACTATAAATATTTTTGTACATGTAGGTATTTTTCCCTTTTACGAATTTTATTTCTTCTAGTCCTATAAAATAATCCTTTGATAATTTTATTGGTATGAACTGAATGATTAAATTAATTTTGGTAATATTCTCATTCTTGAATTATGTTGGTCTCTTTTGTTGACAACATACAGAAAATAATAATGATTTATGTGGATTTATCTTTTATCTTAAAACAAGTGATTTTATTAGTTCTTTCAATTAATTGCTAGGGGATTTCTTGGGGTTATCAAGACCATCATGCCATCTATAAAAAGTAGTAATTTTATTTTTTATTTGTATATACACCTATAGATTCTTTTGATGTATTTTTTCTTGACTTATTTCCTTAGCTAGCATTTTTAATATTATGTTAAAAAGTAGTAGAGATGAGATACTTTACCTCTGTTATTATATAATTTTGGTCTGTATTCTATTTACTTCTTTATATTATTATATTATACTTATTTATACTAAGAAAAGGTCTGTTTGTTCTTATGCTTCATAGTGGAGTTTTTTAAACTAGAAATGAGTGATTTTGTTAAAATTCTCATTAGCATCTATTGATTACTATGGCCTATTACATTTATAGTTTTTTTTTTTATTATATTGAACCAACCCTGCATTCCTGGTATAAATCCAGACTGGTCATAGTGAATAATAAGTGTTGCCAATGTTTTCCTTTATTTCTGCTTCAATTATTTTGAATTCTTTATCTCTTTTGCTATGAACAATTTGGCTTTACTCTCTTTTTAAAAAAACTTTATTTTTCCAATTACATATAAAAACAATATTTAGCATTCTTTTTTAAAATTTTGAGCTCCAAATTTTATGAAAAGGCAAGCAATTTATCATAGGTTAGACATGAGAGTCATGTAAAACATATTTCCATATTAGTCATGTTGTAAAAGAAAACTCAGATAAAAAGAGGAAAATAAAAGAAAGAGAAGTATGCTTCAATCTGCATTCAGATTGCATCTATTCTTTCTCTGGAGGTGGTTAGCATTTTTCATAAGTCCTTTAAAATTGTTTTAATTTTATTTCTGAGAAGTAGATAAGTCATTCACAGTTGGTCATTGCCTCATAAAATATTTCTTTTATTGTAAACAATGTACTCCTGGTTCTTGTCATTTCACTTTGCATCAGTTCATGTTTTTTTCTGAAAGCATCCTGCTTGTCATTTCTTATAACACAATAGTATACCATCACAATCATATATCATAACTTGTTCAGTCATCATCAGATGCTATTTTCAGAGCTACTTCTAGGTGTCTATAAGTTTTCAGTTCTTCCAAGATGAGGTGATATAATTTTCTTTGATGAAAATTTCTACTTTTTAGGATTTCTTCTTTGACCTACCAATTCTTTGGGATTAAGTTATTTACTTTCCAATTAATTTTAATCATTTCTTCAAATGTTCCGTATTGAATATAGTTTTTGATTGCACTGTAGTCAGTAAGAGATGTGGTTAGTATTTCTGCTTTTCTGCATTTATGCTTGAGACTTTTAGGCCCCAGTACTTGAGACTTTTAGGCTCAATGATTAATTTTTAAAAGGTAGCATGAATGAAATATAAAAACTCCCTTCTGTTCCAATTCAATGATGCCCAGAGAATTATCATTTCTAATTTTTCTAAAGCTCTTTTTAGGTCCTAAAACTGTATTTGGCTCATCTTTTTGTTAGATTACTTTAATTCTGAAAGGGGTACATTTAAGTCCCATTATTATAGTTTCACTATTTCTCCTAACAATTTTATTAATTGTCAATAATTAATAAATTAATTATTTAGGTGTTCTGCTATTTGGAAGATATGTTAAATATTACTATTTGTTAATTATTTATGGTGCTTTTAAGCATAATATGATTTTTCTGATTATCTTATCATTCTATTTTGATATCTCGACTGTGTGTCTTATAAAAAACATATTGTTGGATTCTGTTTTCTAATCCACTCTACTATGCTTTCCATTTTATGTGTGAGTTGATCTCATTTGTGTTCATTGTTTTAATTATGTTTTTTACTTCATTCTGTACTCATACTTTTTCATCTCTTTACCTCTACTCCTCCTTTTTACAGAGAGGGTGGTGAAATGAGTTTACCTAAAGTATAAGAAAGAAATTTGTTTCTGAATTATTCTCTTCCCTTGCCTTGCCCTCCAACACAAGTTTTTACACTCTCTTATTTCCCCTTTCATACTCCCCTTCTCCCAACACTGGAGTTTATTTTTCTTGTTATTTTTCTCTTAGCTATTGAGTATTGTGTACCCAATCTATTCCAGTGATCTAACACTCTATTTCTTAGCCAGTACCAGATTTTTTTTTGATGATTGTTGTTTTATAATACAGTTTGAGATCTGCTCATGCTAGAGTTACCTTCCTTCATATTTTTTTTATTGATTTCCTTAATATTCTTGATCTTTTGCTCTTCCAAATGAATTTTGTTATTATTTTTTCCTAGCTCTATATAATTTTTTGATCACTTTTATTATATTGACTCAGACTACCCATGAACAAGTAATATTTTTCCAATTTTCTAGATAAGAATTTTAGTTGCGTGAAAAGTGTTTTGTAATTGTGTTCATATAGTTCCTGGGTTTGTCTTAGTATGTAGACTCCAAAGTATTTTATATTTTCTATGGTTATTTTCAATGGAATTTTTCTCTTTCTTACTGCTGGATTTCTTTGGTAATACAAAGAAATGCTGATGATTTATGTGGGTTTATTTTCTGTCCTGCAACTTTGATAAAGCTGTTAATGATTTCAATAAGCTTTTTAGTTGATTATCTAGGATTCTCTAAGTATACCATCATATCATCTGCAAAGAGTGATAGTTTTGTCTCCTCATTGACTTTTCTAAGTCTTTCAATTTCTTTTTCTCCTCATATTGCTAAAGCTAAAATTTCTGGTACAATATTGAATAATAGAGGTGAAAGTGGGCATCTGTGCTACTATGTATGATCTTATTGGCAAGGCTCTAGAGTATTCCTACTATAGACAATGTTTGCTGATGGTTTTAGATAGCTACTACTTATCATTTTAAGGGGAGCTCCATTTATTCCTATGCTTTCTGATGTTTTTAATAGGAATAGGTGCTGCATTTTGCCAAAAGCTTTTTCTGCATCTATTGAGATAATTATATGGTTTCTGTTGGTTTTGTTATTAATAAGGGTAATTAACCCTAATCAGTTCTGCATATATATAAATCTTATAAATCCCACCTGGTCATAGCATATCATCCTGGTGCTATATTGCTGTAATCTCCTTGCTAGTATTTTATTCAAAAATTTTTCATCAATATTCATTAGGAAAATCAATCTATAGTCTTCTTTTTCTGTTTTCAACCTTTCCCAGTTTAGGTATCAGCATCATATTTGTATCAGAAAAGGAATTTGGTAGGACTCTTTTGTCTATTTTCCTAAATATTTTATATAGTATTGGGATTAATTGTTCTTTAATTGCTAGACAGAATTCACTCATGAATTTATCTGGCCCTGGGGATTTTTTCTTAGAAAGAGGATTTGTTCAATTTCTTTTTCTAAGATTGGGTAATTTATGTATTCTTTTTCCTCTTCAGTTAATCTGAGAAATTTACATTTAAAAATAATATTCATCCATTTTATTAAGAATGTCGAATTTGTTGGCATATAATTAGGCAGAATAGCTCCTAATGATTATTTTAACTTATCTTTACATTTGTGGTCAATTCATTCTTTTCATTTTTGATACTGGTACTAACTTTTCTAGAATTCTATTCACCACCTTAACTTCTTTCTTTTTTTTTCCTTAGATTTATCTAGTTCTTAGAAGGGAAAGTTGAGGTCCCCTGCTAGTATAGTTTTGTTGCCTATTTCATTTAACTTTTCCTTTAAAACTTTAGATGCTATACTATTTGGTGTATATGTTTAGTATTGATATTACTTCATTGTCTATGGTACTTTTTTAGCAAGGTCTAATTTCCTTACTTATCTCTTTTAATTAGATCTATTTTTGGTTTTGCTTTGTCTGAGATTAGGATTGCTACCCCTGCTTTTTTTTTTTTTAACTTTAGCTGAAATATAATAGATTCTGCTCCAGCCCCTTATCTTTATTCCCCTTGTGTATCTCTGTGCTTTGAATGTGTTTCTTTTGAACAACATATTGTAGGATTCTGGTTTTTGATCCACTCTGCCATCCACTTCCTTTTTATGGGTGAGTTCATCCCATTCACATTTACAGTTATGGTAACTAACTTTATTTCCCTTCATGTTATTATCCCTTTGTTTGTCTTTATCTCTTTCACCCTGTCTCTCCTCACAAGTGTTTTATTTCTGATCTCCCCCAATTTGCCCTCTTTTTTGTCAGCCCCATCCCACTTCCTCTTTTCTTGTTTCTATCCCTTTTTACTTCTTTCTAAGGTAAGATAGATTTATATATCCAACTGAATGTGTATGCTTTTCCCTTTTTCAAGACAGTTTTGGTGATAGTAAGGTTGAAGCATTGCCTGCTACCACCATTCCAATCTTCACCTCTACTGTAATAACTCTTTCATGCCTCCTTTAGTTGAGATAATTTGCTCCGTTCGATCTCACTCTTCCCTATTTTCCCAGTGCAATTTTCTTTATCACCCCCTAATTTTATTTTTTATTAGAAATGTCATCCTGTCATAGGCATCTCATGCCTGCACCCTCTGTCTATATATGTATTCCTTCTAATTATTCTTACAACAATAGTTCTTAAGAGCTACAAAGAGCTAGTCGTGTAGGAATATAAACAGTTTAACCTTATTGAATCTCTTATGTTTTCTCTTTCTCATTTCTTCTTTACCTTTTTATGTTTCTCTTGGGTCTTATATTTGAAGATCAAATAGTCATTTGTTCAGCCCTGGTTATTTAATTAAGAATGCTTGAAAGTATTTTATTTCATTAAACATACATTTTCCCCCTGAAGGCTTATACTCAGTTTTGCTGGGCACATGAATCTTGGTTGTGTTACTAACTCCTTTGCCTTCTAGCATATCATATTTCAGGCTCTCCTGTTCTTTAATGTAGAAGCTGCTAAACTCTGTGTAATCCTGACTGTGGCTCCATGATATTTGAATTATTTCTTTCTGACTGCTTGCAGTATATTCTCCTTGACCTGAAAGCTCTGGAATTTGGCTGTAATATTCCTAGGAGTTTTCATTTTGGCATCTTTTTTTAGGTAGTGACTGGTGGATTCTTTCAATTTCTGTTTTGTCCTCTGGTTCTAGGACATCAGGTCAGTTTTGTTTGATAATTTCTTAAAGTATGATGTCCAGGTTCTTTTTTTGATCATGGCTTTCAGATCATCCAATAATTCTTAAGTTATCTCTGCTAGATCCATTTTCTAGGTCAGTTGTTTTTTCCAATGAGAATTTCACATTTTCTTCTATTTTTTTTTATTCCTTTGAGTTGTTTTATTATTATTTTTTGAAGTGTCATGGAGTCATTAGCTTCCACTTGCCCAATTTTTAAGGATTATTTTTTTCTGTGAGTTTTTGTATCTGCTTTTCCATTTGACCAATTCTATTTTTAAGGAGTTACTTTCTTAGGTGAATTTTTCATATCCTTTTTCATTTTTTTGTGTTTCCTTCACTGTGCTTGTTGACTCTTTTTCATTATTCTGTTGCATTAGTCCATTTCTTTCCCCAATTTTTCTTCTACTTCTCTTATTTGGTTTTTTAAAAATTTATTTTTAATTTATGGAATAAAAAAGCATTTTTATAGCACAGTATGATAAAAAAGATGATTGTACATGAAACTACAAATCTCCTATGCACAACTTGTTATTCCTTTGAAATGTACAACAAAATTGTCATGTACATTTTCTTTTTTCCATCTTTTTTTTCCTCTTTCCCATAGAAATGGCTACCATTAGACACAAATAGGCACATATGTGTATGTATACACACATATGTATATATATATGTAAAATTATTCTATGCATCTATTCATCAGTTCTTTCTCTGGATGTAGATAGTATCTTTCTTCATATGCCCTTTATAGTTAATTTGGGTATTTATAATAGTCAAAATAAATTATTCGCTCAGTCATTCTTAAAACAATATTGCTGTTACCATGTACAATGTTCCCTTGGTTCTGCTCATTTCATTCTTCATTATTTTGTGCACATCTTTTCATGTTTTTCTAAAAATCATTGACCTCATCATTTCTTATAGCAAAGTAACATTCCATCACAGTCACAGTCATAGACCACAACTGATTCAGACCCCAGGATTCTTCTTTGCCTTTCCTTCCCTTCTTTCTGCCTATTTTGGTGGGTTTTCACCAAAAAATGAGTGTTTTCAATTGAAGTTAGGCCTAAGAAGTGAGAGTGAATGAAATTTAAGCCTTCATACAATCCAAGTCATGCTTTGGAATGATCAGATATTTTCATTTTCCTTGTAAGCTTTATTTTCCAGTCATTCTTGTTGTTTGTTCTCTTTATTATTCTGTTCTAAACATCTTCACAATTTTCACATGACTGCAGAGGTATCCTGTGTCTCAGCAACATGCCTTTCTGTGCAAAGGAAGAAAGCAACCTGCTTTGCATTGGGCTCAGATACTGTTGTATAGAAAATTCCCCAAGTGGCCAGTTCATCAGATCTTCCTTATAGACTGACAATTTGACCAAAGCACATTTAAACATAGCATACTTTGGATTATTATGCTTTAAAAATCAAGTAGTGGGTTTCTTCTCCTTTTTCTCTCCAGACTAATGTTTTTTTTTTCCTTCTCCTTTATGCCCCATCAAAGTTTTGATCACTCAGACAAAATAGCAGCTACTTTATGGTATAAGACGACTCAACTGAGAGGTTCATTTGCTTTTCTCACATCGTCTTAAGTATTCCTCACTGTACAGCAGGATAACTGTATTTTAATAGTTTATATAGCATTTAATTAAGAACTAAAGTATAATGGGATGTGGTTTATGAGACTTATAAACCATGCTCTGGAGAGTCTAGTTGACCTTGTGATATGTTTTATCATCTTTCTGTGTGAGTCTTTTAAGTGAATCTCATCTTCAGAAGACCTTTGCCAAACTATTTTATTGTTTCCACTCTATGAGCTTAATGAAAGGACACTGCATTTAAAAGTCACAATGAATATCTAAGATAAGCTCTTTTTTTTTTTTTTGCACTGAGTGTGGTGACTTTATTGATGGTACGCAATACAGGACTCTAGGCTTCTCCCCTCTACTACAGGGGTGTATTGGGACAAGGATGTGAATGGGACAGGGTATCCCCAGTAGAGGAACATAAGTTAGGAGTGTAGGCTCCCCAGTGGTGGAACTCCTTTTTTGACTGGGGATGAAGATCCATGGCTTTCCACTTTACTCCTTGGAGGCCATGTAGACCATGAGGTCCACTACATGGTTGCTGTAACCATACTCATTGTCATACCAAGAAATGAGCTTGACAAAGTGGTCATTAAGGGCAATACCAGTGCCAGCATCAAAGGTGGAAGAGTGGGTGTTGCTGTTAAAGTCACAGGATACAACCTGGTCCTCTGTGTAGCCCAAGATGCCCTTCAAGGGTCCCTCCGATGCCTGCTTCACCACTTTCTTGATATCATCATATTTGGCAGGTTTCTCCAGGCAGCAGGTCAGATCCACAACAGATACATTGGGAATAGGAATGCGGAAGGCCATGCCTGTGAGCTTCCCATGCAGCTCAGCTATGACCTTGCCTACAGCCTTAGCAGCACAAGTGGAAGCAGGGATGATGTTTTGGGCAGCACCATGCCCATCACGCCACAGCTTACCAGAGGGACCATCTACTGTCTTCTGGGTAGCAGTAATGGCATGGACTGTAGTCATGAGTCCTTCCACAATGCCAAAGTTGTCATGAATGACCTTGGCCAAGGGGGCCAAGCAGTTGGTAGTGCAGGAAGCCTTACTAACAATCTTAAGAGAATTATCACATTTCTCATGGTTCATTCCCATCACAAACATTGGGGCATCAGTAGAAGGGGCAGAGATGATGACCCTCTTGGCTCCACCCTTCAAGTGAGCCCCAGCCTTTTCCATGGTGGTAAAGACTCCAGTAGACTCTACAACATACTCGGCTCCAGCATCTCCCCATTTGATATTGGTGGGATCCCTCTCCTGGAAGATGGTAATGGCTTTTCCATTGATCACCAGCTTCCCATTCTCAGCCTTGACAGTGCCCTTGAACTTGCCATGGGTGGAGTCATATTGAAACATATAAACCATGTAGTTGAGGTCAATGAAGGGGTCATTGATGGCCACAATGTCTACTCCACTTGAGGTGAATGCAGCCCTAGTCACCAGGCACCCAATACGGCCAAATCCGTTGACTCCGACCTTCACCGTGTTGTTTCTGGGATGTGACTGAAGTAGCAGATCCTGGCACCGAGGTTGGGAGAAAAGCCGAAAGCCTAAGATAAGCTCTTAAATAGACTCTCCACTGATGATATACCTCAATCATAGAATTGTTTTGTTTTTTGAAATTAATGATGACATTTCACATCCCAGGCTCTCAAAGAAGAGAAGCCACTCCCTCCACCTCCAGCATGGTGCCACCATGTGTTTTTCAAGGCTATTTGTGCTAATTTATTAGTTGAAGGTTGAGAAACAGCTCCTATTTGAACCATGAATTATTTGTTACGCAGATGAATCAGTTGAAGGCTAGGCATATGTCTTTAGCTTTAACGAGGGGGAGTAGACAAGTAGACAACTCTACAATGTCATAAACTTTGCCTTCATCTACTTTACTCTTCTTGGCCCATGATTCCTTAGTCTCTTTGAGATATATATATATATATACATGCTACATACTTTTACTAGCATTTAACAAGAGTGGGTATAAACAAAGGTGTGCTGGAACCAGCTTCTACCAGCTAGAGAGCCAACTGTTACATTTTCAGTGTGAGTATTTACACCTTGGAAATTGGCCGTTTCTAAAAATCAGAGGAGCCAACTAGGTGGTTCAGTGGATAGAGCAGTGGACCTGGAGTCAGGAAGACCTGAGTTCAAATTTGGCCTCAGACACTTACTAGCTGTGTGGCCCTGGGCAAGCCATTTAACCCCTGTTTACCTTAATCCATTGAAGAAGGAAATGGCAAACCACTCGAGTATCTTTGTCAAGAAAACCTCATGGACAATATAAATGTGCTTATGCTCCACAGGTCACAAAGACTAAATAACATAACTGAACAATAAATCAGAGCTTGCCTTATTGTTTTGTTGATTGTCTAGATTTAAAAAAGTGATGGAGAAAGTGTTGATGATGCAGATTAAATTTTAAAGTGTGTCACATATGCATTTTTTAGGAGCAGTCTGTTAAACATTTCCCAACACTCACCTTATCATAACCAAAGATTATAGGCAGTAGATATATTGTATGGCTTAAGTACAGTATCCAACAGGACCACAAATGATGAAGGAGGAGGCTAGAAATTTGGTGCAATGAGTTTATAGTTGGATTGTTCAGATACAAGCACAAGTTCATCATTCCTGGTATTTGGGAGATCTTTAATGCACCTAAATGTGTTGTATGAGGATAACAGAGTAGAAGAGGTTAGACTGAGGTTTCAGAGGCACCAAGGAGGCTTTGACAGCAACAGTGGTAGAAGCTACAGAAGTGGTGATAAAAGGAAGTGGAATTCTCCATTATCATCTTAGTTTTTTAGACATAGTAAAGATTTATAAGTGGGGAAAGTATTGCATAGAATCTCATAATTATAGCAGCTAGAAGGGAAAATACATTTGGTATATCTGAATCAGGAATCAAATAGCAGTATTTCAACAGATCTAGAAATATTAATGAAAATAGCTTTCATTCTATAAATAAATAGCAAATAGGAAGTAGAAAAGGGTTTTCAAGATTTTTTGAAGCAATAGATATTGCATAAAATAGGTCATGGATAATTTAAAACATGGACCCAGGGCATTGTAATTGTCACCATAATTATTGATAGGACCTCTAATATCTACAGGAATTGAAATAGTTTGAATCTGTCTGACTTATCCTTCCCGAAACCTCTTTTAGGAAGTATTTGCATATAATTGAGTCATCACTAGAGGGTACTGTTCTCATAAGTGATAACTGATTTACTCATGATTACCTCATGAGTAAATTCTTTGAGTACATATTGCTGGAATTCCAGACATATTATTCTTAATACAGTTATCAGAACCTTAGGACAATATTGGGTTGATCTAGGAAAAGAAGGGCGTTCACATGCAGCAAGCTGGAAGCGACTTGTGTATCTGTACATTCCTGAAGATATTTAAGAGAATGAGGGAAGTAACTGGGGTTGGTGTTGACTTTGGAAATGAGATACTAACCTTGCAGTACTGAACAAGGAAATGTGAATGAGCACTAAGGATTATGCTGAAAGGGCTTTGTGTGCAATGGTGTCTGAGTACCAATAAGAACAATGAAACCCACAGGCAAAAACTTAAAGATCTTAAGGACACAAGTAGTGCTTTCATCAGTACTGATGATCTAAGGCATTAGAAGAAAACCTGCGGAAGTGAATAACCGCTGGTTAAGAAGTGGTGCTTGAGAACAGATTTTGAATTTCTGGACCACAGCTTAAAATGTAGGAATGGTGGATGGTGAAAATAAAAGTTATATATTTACATATATATATGTATATATATGCCTAGATTTTTTTCAGATCTTATAAAAAGGACTTTTTTAAAGGCCCACTATATTATATGTAGCGTTTTAAGGTTTGTATATCACATTACACTTATTATATTATTTGATCCACTCATCTAGATAACAGAGAATATCTATGATTTAGAGATATGAATAGCAATGGAGGTATCTAGAAATTCACAAAGGGCTACATCTAAGAAAGAAGCCAACAACAAAGAAATCCCGTGGCCCTGTACTTCTACATTCAAGTGCACAAAATAAAGGGAAGAAGCAATATGAACCTGAGTACCTTCAGCAAAGAGGAAAATTTGACTTAATTGGTTTCACTGAATCCTATAGGGATGGGGGATGGGATATAGATGGTTGCAACCTGGGACTGGAACATATCTAGGAAAAGGAATACCTCATTCAAAGGGCAGAGGGTAAGCATGAGCAGATTTCAAATATATAATTGGAAAACATTTAACAAAATAAATAAAAACATAATAGAACACAGATAATGTTAATATGGGGCAGCTAAGTGGTACCGTGGATAGATTGCAGGGAAGACTCCTCTTCCTGAGTTCAAATCTGACCTCAGACCTTTAATGACTGTGTGACCCTGGGCAAGTCACTTACCCTGTTTGCCCCAATTTCCTCATCTGTAAAATGAGTTGGAGAATAAAATGGCAAACAACTCCAGGATCTCTGCCAAGAAAAACCAAATGGGGTCAACAAGTGTCAGACATGATTGAAAAACAGCTGAACACACAATGTTAACATGTGGTTTTCTAGGTCAGTAGGTGGTCTACAGGGATCCTCATGTCTGGTTTATGGCCCCTTTTCTATTTGAGTCTGATACCACTGGTCTGAAGAAAGTCAAGGATACTGATTTTTTTTCAAAGAGAAGAATTTTTTCTTTTGTTTTATTGATGACCTTTTATACAATCATATCCCAAAATATTGCCACTACCTACCACCGCTTTCAACATAGACAATTTCCTTTTGACATAGGTGAGGAATTCTTCTATTTGGCCTCAGATAGCAGAATTAGGAAAAATGGGTGGAAGTAGCAAAGAAGGAAGTTTGATCTTGATAAGGGCATACTTTCTAATAATTAGAACTATTCCAAAGTGAAATGGACTGCTTTTGGAGATAAGGGTCTTGATGGGAGCTAGGTAGACAGCAGATAGAGTGCTGGGCCCACAGTCAGAAAGACCTGAGTTCAAATTCAGTCTCAGACACTTAGTAGTTATGTGACTCTGGACAAATCTCTTAATCTCTGCCAAAATTTTCTTCAATTGCTGGCAAATGATCAAAAAATATTAATAGTCAGTATTCAGATGAAGCAGTCAAAGTTATCTACAGCCATATGAAAACATGCTGACTGGGGATGGGCAAATTAAAACAACTCTGAGGTACCACTTCACACCTATTAGATTGGCCAATAGGACAGAAAAAAAAAATGACAAATGTTGGAGGGAATATGGGAAAATGGAGACACTAATGCACTATTGGCAGACTTGGGAACTGATTCAACCACGTTTAGAGCAATTTTGAACTATGCCCAAATATTTATAGTAGCTCTTTTCTCTGGCAAAGAACTGGGAATTGAGAGGATGCCCATCAATTTGTGAATGGTTGAACAAGTTGAGGTGTATGATTGTGACGGATAATACACATTGTGATATGAGAAATGATGAACTAAGTGCTCTCAGAAAAACCTGGACTTACATGAGCTGATGCAGTGAAATGAGTAGAACCAGGAGAACATTGGATATGGTAACAGCAATATTATAAGATGATCAACTGTGAATGACTTAGTTCTTCTCAGCAATTCAATGATCTGATGTATTTATGATGAAAAATGCTATCCACCCCCAGAGAAAGATCTGATAGAGTCTGAATATAGAAGGAAGGCTACTTTTTAAAAATTTTATTTTTCTTGGTCTATTTTTTGGTCTATATTTTGGCCTTTTATTTTGGTTCACATTTTCTTTTACAACATGACTAATATGGAAATATGTTTTGTATGACTACACATGTATAACCTATATCAAATTGCTTGCCTTCTCAATAAGGGGGGTAGGGAAAGAGGGAGAGAATTTGGAACTCAGTTTTAAAAATGAATGTTGGAACTTGTTTTTACATGTAATTGGGGGAAATAAAAACTAAATTTTAAAATAATAAAAAATAAATAAAATTTCCTCAATTTCAAAATTTGGGTTACAATAGCCCCTATCTCTCAGGATTGTTGTAAGATCAAATGAGATATTTGTAAAGTGCTTTGCACTGTTCCTGGAACATGGTAGTTGCATAATAAATGCTTGTTTCCCTTCCTTTCCTTGTCAAGTATTTTAGATGGATTAGATGGTTTCTAATATCTCTTCTAATTCAGAATATGTGATGCTAGAGAGAGCATAGCATGGTTTCCTAGGGAATTGTCTGTGAAACTGTGTGAGAAAGTGAGAAATTTGCCATGGGGGAGAGGAAAGGTCAACAGGCATGGAAGAGAAGAGACCCTCCTCACCTTCTATACTTCTATGCAATATCTACTAGTGTGAGGTGAGCTAGGACAAAAAACAAGATAGCTTAGATATAGATTTGTACCAACTACCAAAATGGTATGTTTGAGCTTCTTCCAGCTTTTGTTCAGGGAAAGATTGCCAGAAGGTTTACAGGGAGGACATAGCAAGATGTAGGGATTCAAGTATCACAATATTTCTGATAGTTCTATGTCAAAATATTCTTTAACAAAACAACTAACAGCACTACTCCTTTGGATATATAGAATATAAAAATGTTATTTGGAACAAGAATTGAAATAAAAATTGGAATGTAGTCTCATTGAGTCAGTTTTTAATGTAGAGGGTATCTAAACAAATCCCGTGTTACCTCAGAATTTTAATGTACAAGATGCCCCAAAAATCTTAATTCAATTGTAAGTTTTATTAACTCTAGAATATAAATCCTGCAGTCTTTACCCCCCAAAATTAATTGAACATGTAATTCTTTTAATACTTTTACACTTTAGTTTTGTGAATTTTGAAAAATAATTTCTAATTTTATTTTTTCAAGTTTAAGACTAGGATTACAAATTCATTTCTTTCAGGCACTATGCAAGAGCTGATGAAAGTTTTTATAAAGTTTTAAAGTCTACTGTAGAAATGTACAGCATAAGGTGGTTACGTTAAATTTTAACCAAAAAAATCAATATTTAAAAATTTTAAATAATTAACCTTTCCAATTTTTTGTAAATTTGTAGCACTTGTAATTCTAAAGTTATTAAATCTCAAAACTGCACTAATACTTTGGGGACATCCTACATACTCTAATTTAGAACTCTACCCAAGTGAGAAGCATTTTGCACGTTAGCTTGGCCTAGTGTGTTGTTTCAACCATGTTCTTGACTGTCGCTGGGGTTTATAATTAAAGCCTACTTGGTTAAGAGAACTTGGGCAGGCTATTTAACTTCCAAGGACCATGGTTTTCTCATCTGTCAAATGAGCAAATAGTATTATTCTCCAAGGTCTCTTCCAAATCTAAATTTAGAAAGCAAAGCTGTTTCCCCAAAATGACCCTTGCTCTGTGACAGTATTATCCCCCTGCTGGGGAGAAAATGACCTGAAGTTGAAGGTGTTTTATGGTCTTATGGTGCATGTTTAGCTTGTTACTAGGGTTGTCAATATATCAATGTTTGATAGCTTAGGCTGATATTTTACCGCAGAATCAAGATGTATCATTCCTATGTGTGGTCTTACGGCTGGTTAATTTTCCAGTTTGGAAAACCTATTTCTGACATCCTTGCAATTACTTCACAATTTGCTCTTTTTCCTCCATTTGGACCTTTGTGCTGCTTTGAAGCTTCTTTTGTCTATAATGTAATGTGTTTCCCAACCCTTTGACAAGTAACCTTGAAGGTCAATTTTAACTGGTTGTTGCTGATGGTAACTGTTTAGGCCCATCTCTTTTAAACATAATGCTTTAAAATTCTCTGTATTCTCTGTACATTTGCACTTTCCACCGAAAATAGTAGAGCAAGGTGAAAAGGGCCAAACTTCTTACACATCTCTCAAACCACGCTTTAAATAGAAGTACCAAAGAAAAGGGGAGAGACAGGTAAAATTTACAAGAGAATTCTTAAAAGGTTGCCACAATAGAAAACATTAATTGGTTAACGCTGTAGTTTTATTTATTAATTTAGCTTTGTCCACTGCTTCCTTGGGTAGCAAGGAGTTTTTCGCATACACCAATCCCCCAGATGTAATATCTTTAGTTTTATACTACAGGTAAAGTCTAATCAAGACCCACATTAAAGGAGCTGCATCCAAGTCTGCAAGCCAGACCTGCTTATGTGAGAGTAGGTTGGAAGAGTGAACCAAATCTAGTGAGAACTAGGGATGTTTAAGTTCCCAGAGATAGAACAATATCACAATTATATTCAAACTCCCTTAGAAGCCTGGGACAATTTTATTGATGGGAAATATAGTCCCCTAGTCACCATTCTTGAGTCTCTATCCAATGAATTTTAATTACCATTCATAAAAGATACTTTCAGATCTTAAACCTAACCACTTATATAATAATAAGGCAAAAGCAATATTACAGACACTAATGTAGTAAAGCAAATACATAAGTAAAAAATACATCACAACACTCAGAAAAACCCAAATCACACATGACTGCTTCTCTGCTCTCTGCTTAACCATTAATCCTCCCCATTCTTCATCTAGGGAAATCCTCTTCTGTATTTGAACATAGCGTTTGCAAGCTCTTCCAATTCACTATCACCCTTAAAGGGTCTTTAAGAAGTGTGGGCTCTAAATGTGAATATTTCCCTTCAAGTCAAAGAGTTATGAAATTCAAACTGACCCTCTCTAGGTTATATGGACCAGTCCAGGCAGTTCTTCAGTCATTTCATGCTGTTCTATTTTTATCAGAAGGAATTTATAACGTCATAGCTCAGATTAACTGTTTAAGACTGCTCCTCAGAGTGTCACCACAGTTGCAAAGCCCCCTCTGCTTTTCCTTCTCAAGAAGTGTTAGCAGAGAGCATCAAGCCCTTATAAAAAGCTTCACCTTTCTCTTACTCCAGGTGGTGCTAGAGGGCAATAGTTGTCGATCAGACTCTTGGCCAATGAACTCATTTATCTAATCAAACAGTAATGAACCTCTCAGCTGAAGCCTGCTTTTACATGACTCCTTCTTACTGTTTCAGTGTAGAGTGAGCAGTTTATGAGCACTGCCCCATCTTCCATTTTTCCTTCAAGCTCTTCCTTTCTTGCTCCTCTGCCACTGATCCTGCTGTGTTTGCTCTTCTATCTCACTCTGCTAACTTTCAACCAGTGCTCAAGTTTCTGACTGAGGCTGTACACAGATGAGAGAATGAAGAAGAAACTGATTAATAATGATTGCAATAATTGATATAGCACCTACCATATGCCAGGCATAGCAAGCCACTTTGCAGACCTTTATGACAGATTTCAAGGTGTTATTATGTCTAATGTTCCCTCTTTCCAGTGAATCATTTTCACTTCTAACTGGTTGGGGTGAACTGGGCAAAAGCAGCTAACTGGAATGTACCCTGAGCAGCCCTTATTCCAAATCTATTATATTTGCAATCTTTTCTCCTCTCTCATGATTATCATCATCACCGTCTCCTCTCCCATCTCCCAGTAGAGATTGGTGAAGGAGCTGAAATCAGCTTCATTATGATCTTTTAGCATTATTTACTTCAAAAAGAAGCTATGAGAAGCTATTATGTAACCTTTTCTTTTTCTTTTCTTTCCCATTCCCCCAGGCTCATTGGACATGATTCACCTTCTGCCCTCTGTGATCCCAACAAACTGACCTTCTCTCTGTTCCTCACACAGGACACCATACCTCCTCTCCCTATGCCTTTGCACTGTCTTACCCATATGCCTGAATCACATTTCTCCCTCACCTCTGCCTCACAGAATCATTCTTCAAGATATCACTCAAGAGAGCAAAGAGGGAAAAGTAGAGGCAGATACCTAGTCAAATTCTTCCAACATATCACTCCAAAAACCTTTGAAATAATGTCTCAAATCAAATTTTGGAGCAGCAGAGCCAACAAAAAGTCAGAGTGAGTCATTTTTTCAGCCTAAGGTAATTTAGGAGGTTGACAAGATAGGTCTGTGACACAGGGATGGAGGCTGGCCTGGAGCACTTATGGTGGCAAAACCAGCAGCAAGCCTTGGAGGCAGTTATGACAATGGCAGTTGCAGCTTTAGGAGCTTTCAGCCCAGGGAGGGTAAAAGAGTTGGACAACTGGTCAGAAAGAGATTACAATGGATCTTTTCCAGATCTTTTCCTGACACTGCACTAATTGGCAGCTCTGTATTCTATGCCTATCTATAATTCTGAGTCACAGTTCCAGGGCAGAAAGGAATGCCTATGGTCAGTCACAAGGGAGTGGGGGACTATGGTCTCAGTTCTAGGGCAGAAAGGAGAACTAGTGATTATGGCTACAGGAGAGTAGGGGGCCTGATAACAGTTCCAGGAACAAGAGGAGCAATAGAGCTTGCAACTACAGGAGAGCAGGAGTCCTTTCTGGGTAAAGACCAGGATGCAGACCAGAAAAGCAGTGACCATACCACTTCCCTGATCAGGAGAACAACTGACCTGGAAAATAAATCAAGGATAGATAATTTAAGAATTATTCAACTACCTGAAAGTTATGATCAAAGAAAGAGTCTAGACATTATATTCCAAGAGATTATCAAAGAAAACTGCATTGCTATCTTAGATCCAGATGGTAAAATAGAAATTGAAAGAATTCAGTGATCACTTCCTGAAAGCGATCCCAAAATGAAAACTTCTAGGAATATTATAGTCAAAGTCAAGAGTTTCCAGGTCAAAGGATGGAAAATCCAGAAAGAAATAATTCAAATATCATGGAGCCACAGTCAAGATCACACAAGATTTAGCAGATTCCATGTTAAAGGAGCAGAGGGCTTAGAATATGACATTCTAGAAAGCAAAGGAGCTAGGATTGCAAACAAGTATAACATACTCAGCAAAATAGAGTACAATCCTTCAAGGGGAAAAAATGGATATTTTTTCAAGCATTTCTGAAGAAAAGACCAGAGATGAATAGAAAATCTGACATTCTAACACAAGACCCAAGAGAAGCATAAAAAGGTAAACAGGAAAGAAAAATCATAAGGGACTCAAAAAAGTTAAACAATTTTTCCTATAAGGGAAGATGACACATATAACTCCTAAGAATTTTACTATTGTTAGGGCAATTAGGAGTCTACATAGACAGAGGGCATTGGTGTGAGTTGATTATGTTGGGATGATTTTTTTAAATGGAGTGAGAAAGAGAGATGCACTGGGAAAAGCAGGAAGAGAGAGGAAGAATGGGTAAATTTATCTCATGTGAAAGAGGCATGCAATGAAGAGCTTTCAAAGTAGAGGGGAAAATAGGAGGATAATGGGAACCTCACTTATAAGAACTGCTTCAAAGGGGGAAAATATATGTACATATTCAGTTCAGTATAGAAATCAGTCTTAGTGAATAGGGAAGTAGGAGGGGAAAGGGATAAAAGAAAGGTGGGGAATGATAAAAGAGAGGATAGGGAGGGGAGGCAGTGGTCAGAAACAAAACAAACCTTTGAGGTGAGAAAGGATAAAAACATAGAGAAAGAAGGATAAACAAAAGGAAATGGGATGGAAGGAAATATATTATATTCATAACTGTGAATGTGAATGTAATGAGCTCACTCACAAAAACAGAAGCATATAGCAGAGTAGATTAGAAACTAGAATCCAATAATATGTTTTTTATAAACAACATACCTGAAGTAGAAAGACATATGAAGAGTTAAAATAAGGATGTGGAATAGAATCTATTATGCTTCTTTTTGTTGTTTTTTAATTGTTTCAATCATGTAGAATTCTTTGTACCTGAATTTGAGGTTTTCTTGGCAAAGATATTGGAGTGGTATGCCATTTGTTTCTCCAGCTCTGAATAAGTCATAGATATGATTGTGATGGAATACTATTTTGCTATAAGAAATAATGAGTGGAATGGTCTCAGAAAAACATAGGAAGCGAAGTGAAGTTAGAGCAGAACCAGGAGATCATTCATTGTACACAGTGGGAGCAACATTGTAATGATGATTAACTATGAAATACTTTGCTACTCTAATCAACACAATGATCCAAGAGCCAAGACAATTCCACAGGATTCATGATGAAAAAAGGCTATCCACCTCCACAGAGAGAACTGATGAACTCTGAATGCAAATTGAAATGTTTTTCATTTTTTTTCCTTTTTGTAATATGGAAATATGTTTTGTATGATTTTAGATATATAATTGATATCATATTTATTGCCTTCTCAGCCAGTGAGGGAGGGGCAAGAAGGAGAAAGAGAATTTAGAACTCCAAATATTAAAAAAGAATATTAAAAATAAATAATAAAATTTTAAAGCAATGAATAAATTAAAAAATACAACTTTAAAAAATTATGCAGTTCAAACATCACCTTCTACTTGAAGCCTTTCTTCATCCCCTTAACCACTAGTGTCTTCCCTACCTACCTTGTATTTAACTACTTTGTATATATTTCTATTTATTTTATATTTACACTGTATATACTTATGTCCTTCTCTCCTTTATTAGTATTAGAACTCTTTGTGAGTAGTGATTGGTTTAATTCTTTTTACTTGTATCCTCAGCACATGACCCAAAGAAGGTGTTTAATAAATGCTTATTTGTTTATCATTTTATTTATAGCAAGAATATCAAGATTGCCATGATGCAGGGGTTTGGGGGTGTGTTTGTTCTTTTTAACTGTATATACTCACTGGTCATTGGGTAGAGATTTCACATGTAGGCTATCAACAGTTTAGCTGGCATTTGTGAGTTATCTAAAATCTGCTATGCTAAGTACCCTCTGCCCCTTTTCTGTCTTTCATAAAAGAGAAAGGAACTGCTCTGGTCTCAGGGATGTTTAGTATTTTTTCTCTGGTTCATTGGTTATGATGGACTTTGTTACCAAGTGATCACTATACTAGTGATGAGCTTTTTATTTTTTTAGGTTGGTCCTCAGAGTGGTCTGTTGGCAAGACATAATCAAAGCTTTTTTGTGTTGGCAAAGCATTTGAGAATTCACCATCAGGTCTAAAAGTAGGACTCTAAGAGGGATCATATTATGTGGAGACCCAGATATATACTTTGAGGACTGCAATGTACTGAAGTGTACCAACAAACTAATATGGAAATAGTCATGGATCAAGTATGAAGGAGGGGAGCGTTGCATAGGGCAACAACCTGAGCGAGCACCATACCTCTTTAGTGATGGAGAAAAGTGACAAGTTGTTTTTAAAGGATCTGATGTGGGATTTATTTTTAGTTAGAGGATTTTAGTCACATTTTTAACTTCTGATATAACATTCCCTTCTCTGAAAGAGAATCATAGGAAAAGAAGCAAAAGAACAGTAAGCTGGAAGAAGATTCTTTATGAAGACTTTGAAAGTTCCTCAGAAAAGTTTCACTTTTTGTACTCTTTTTCCTTTGATTGATCAGGTCATAGGAAGAAGTTAGTCTGATTAACACAAAACACAGACAAAAACAAGACAGACAAGTAGAAGCACTTGATAGCAAAGCACTTCTTACCATCCACTGAAAGTTTAATTAAAAAAAAAAAAACTCCATCAGAGTAAGTCCCTCCTTGATATTATCAATAGCTAGGAGAGATATTTTGAAAATTCACCCTTCTTCTCTGATTTTTCCCTACAAAGTGGTTTCTTAAGAGTTTCTTAATAGTCTCTCCTATTTTTTAAACATTATGCCTCTGCCAAGACCTTCTTAGAGTTCTGTCCTTAGTTATCCCCTTCTGAATGGGAGACTTCCACTGTTCCCAGGCCAATAAGAAGTTCCCTAAGAGGATATCCTATGCTCCTTTCAGCAGGAGCCTTTCACCTCTGAAGAGATGTCATCTAGATGTGACTCAGAAGAATTTGGAGATCTGGGGGCAGGTGGTTGTTTGCCAAGGAAATCTATCAGTAGAAATACTACCAGAGCATCCTAGGGTTTTCCTTTAGCAAAGGTCCAATTATCACATGTAGAATTGGAATCCCAATCCCTTTGTGATCACCATAACTACTATAGTGGAATAAAATACTTAGTAGTTACATCTGGATAAGTATTTAGCAATGCATGTGATTGCAGAAACAAATCAGGTCCAAGGCTTTTGGTGGCCAAGGTCACTGACCATTGGTTTCTCCTCAGCTAATAGACATTTGGAGTCAGTGAAAAGTAGGAAAAACAGGATTATGGGGATTGGGACACCTGGTTTTATATTGGTGGAGAGGATTGGGATACACTAAGGTGAGAGGAAGGTAGGTGGTTTTGTTACATTCCTTAAACTGAATGACAGTTGGAAGGGGGAGTAATTTTGTGACTCTCCAAATCAGATGACTTCCAAGAAGTTGAAGCTTTACTTCATAAAATGGTGGTTAAGGACAAAATGGAGTCAGTAAGGCTATTTTAATATGACATATCCTTTTCATCTCAAAATCCCTTCATATACTTCATACTCTCCTTTTCTTCAGTCTTTCATGTGGGTTGACTGCTCTTTTTCCAAGATCAACTCTTCTATGTATTTCCTTGAGCCCATACCCTACCTTCTCCAGCAGAATGTCCTTTTTTATCCCTTCTGTAGTATTTAATCTCTTCCTTTTTATTGACTCCTTTCCTACTGCCTTCAACCTGCCCAAATCTCCTCTGTACTCAAACTATCATCCTATAACTTTCTTCTCTTTCTCAGCCAAACTTACAGAAAAAAACCCCCCAAAACCAAATACTTTGCTCATTGCTTCCTCGTCTCTCAATATTCAACCCTTTGGAGAAGATATTTGTAATTGGATTAGAAATTTGGAAGCCATATTTCAGTTACCAGCTTGCAAAGTTACCAAGCATTTCTTAACTGCCAAATCTAAAGCTGTTATTCAGTCATTCAGTCATGTCCAACTCTTTGTCATTCCATGAACCATTATGCATCAGGCCCGTCTATCCTCTGTCTCTCAAAGTCTGTCCAAGTTCATGTTCATTGTTTCCATGACACTATCCATCTCATCTTCTGCCTTCCCCTTTTCCTTTTGCCTTCAATCTTTCCCAATATCAGGATCTTTTTTAATGAGTCCTGTCTTCTTATTATGTGACCAAAGTATTTAAGTTTCATCATTAGTATTTGACCTTCCAGTGAATAGTCTGAATTAATTCCTTTAAGTATTGACTGATTTGATCTTCTTGCTGTCCATGCAACTCTCAAAAGTCTTCTTCAGCACCACAATTTGAAAGCATTGATTCTGCAGCACTCAGCTTTCCTTACATAGTCCTACTCTCATAGTCATACATTGCTATTGGAAAAAACTATAGCTTTGACTTGTTAACAGGATTTTACTGAGACAGTCTTTAACCTGAGAATGACAAAACAGCAGGCCAGAGGCAAAGTGCAAGTAATCAGGTAGCCACTTAATTAGTTTCATTATGAGGAACATATTTGCAAATCAGGAATTCTCCTGATCAGAATTTCACCTTGCTGAAATGAAGACAGAGATTATATACAAAAATCAGAAGTGGCAAGGGTGGGGGAAAATAGATTACAAACAGTTGTTCCCAGGTCCAGAGTAGCTTCCCAGGACAAACCCACAAATGGAAGGCAATACAACAGTTCTGGAGTCCTGTGGGAACAATATTGCTCAAGTCCCTGGTGGGTCACAGAACCAGAGTTCTACACAGGTTCTACAGTTTTTCATTCATTTCATATCAAGTATGTAAGCAGAAGGATGTCAATGATTGTGATTGTCAAAGTAGGATTGATCAGTTCAAGCTGAATTGTGAGTCTGATTCACAAGCTGGAAAAGGCAATTCTGAAAAAATCTAATCTATTTGTATATTCATTACACATAGCATACCAATTATTATAAAAATCAGAATTTCCTCCACATACTATACAGGCCTTTGTTGGCAAGGTGATGTCTCTATCCAGACTTGCCATAGCTTTCCTCTCAAAGGGGAACAATCTTTTAATTTCATGGCTGCAGTCACCATCTGCAATTATCTTTGAGTCCAGGAATGAATAGTTTTGACACTGCTTCCATTTCTTCTCCCGGTATTTGTACCAGAAAGTGATAGGACCAGTTGCCAAGATGTTAGTTTAATAAAAATTATGTTAAGACTTGAGGCAGCTTGAATGTCATATTTCAAGCACTTCACTCCTTTAATGAAGAAGCTGCTAAATCTTATGTTATCCTGACTATGGTTCCACAGTATTTGAATAGTATCTTGCTAGCTGCTTGCAAAATTTCTTCTTGACCTGGGAGCCCTAGAATTTGGCTATAATATTCCTGGGAGTTTTCATTTGAGGGTGTTTGCTAGGATGTGATCAGTGGATTCTCTTAATTTCTACTTTACCCTGGGGTCCTAAGATATCAGGGCAGTTTTCCTCTATCATTTCTTGAAAAAAGACATCTATGCTCTTTTATTATTATTATTATTATTATTATTATTATGGATTTCAGGTAGTCCAATAATTTAAAACTATCTTTCCTAGATCTATTTTAGGTCAGTTTTTTCCCAATGAGATATTTCACATTTTCTTCTATTTTTTAGAATTCTTTTTATTTTGTGTTATTATTTTTTGATGCCACATGAAGTCATCGGTCATTAGTCACTCACCCAATTCTGAATTTAAAGGAATTATTTTCTTCAGTGAACTTTTCTACTTCCTTCTCCATTTGTTCTATTCTATTTTTTAAGGAGCTCTTTTCTTCAGTGCACATCTTTTTCTACTTGGCTAATTCTTCTTTTTAAGGCATACTTCTCCTTAGTGGTTTGTGTCTCTTTTACCATTTGGCTTGTTTTGTTTTTTAAGCTGTTATCTTTTTCAGTATTTTCTTGCCTTCTTTTTTTTAAAAACAATATTTATTTAGTATTTTATTTTTCCTAGTTACATATAAAAACAATTTTAACACTTGTTTTTAAAAACTTGAGGTCCAAATTCTCTCCCTTCCTCCCCCCCCCCCATTAAAAAGGCAAACAATTTGATACAGGTTATACATGTATAGTCATGCAAAACACATCCATAATAGTCATGTTGTGAAAGAAAATATAGACAAAAAACCCTCAAGAAAAATAAAGAAAGCAAATGAAGTATGCTTTAATCTGTATTCAGACACCATTATCTCTTTCTCTGGGGATGGATAGCATTTTCCATCATAAGTTCTTCAAAGTTATCTTGGATCATTATATTGCTGAGAATAGCTGAGTCATTCACAGCTGACTATCTTACAATATTGCAGTTACTTTGTACACAGTACATTTCACTTTGCATCAGTATTTTTAGGTTTCTGTAAGAGAATTCTTATAATTTCAGTAGTATTCCATCATAATCACATACCACAACCTGTTCAGCCATTCTCCAATTGATAGGCATCTCTTCCCTCAATTTCCAATTCTTTGCCACAAGAAAAAAAAGCTGCTATAAATATTTTTGTACATATAGGTCCTTTTCCTTTTTTTTTTTTTTTTTTTATGTTTTTTGGGATATAGAACCAGTAGTGGCACTGTTAGGTCAAAGGGTATGCATGGTTTTATAGCCTTTTGGGATAATTTCATATTGCTCTACAGAATGGTTGAATCAGTTTACAATTCCATCAGCAGAGGTAATGTCCCATTTTCCCCACATCCCTTTCAACATCTGTCATTTTCCTTTTCTTATTAACCAATTTAATAGGTTTGAGGCTGTACCTCAGAATTGTTTTAATTTACATTTCTCCAATTAATAGTGAATAGAGCAGTTCTTTCATATGGCCACAGATAGTTTTGATTACCTCATACCTTTTGATCATTTATCAGTTGGGGAATGGTTCTCATTTTTATAAATTTGACTCACTTCTCTATATGTTTGAAAAATGAAGTCTTTATTAGAGAAACTTGCTTCAAATTTTTTTTGTTTGTTATTTCCCTCCATCCTATTCCTTCCCCTGTTTATTCTATTCTCTCTCTCCTTTCACCCTCTCCCTCCTCAAAAGTATTGGGCTTCTGACTACCTCCTCCCCTAGTCTACCCTCTCTTCTATCACACCCCACTCCTTTCTCTTATCCCTTTCGTCTTCTACTTTCCTGTAGGTTAAGATAGATGTCTATACCCAATTGAGTGTGTATGTTACTACCTCTTTGAGCCAATTCTGATGAGATTAAGGTTCACTCACCCCCCTCACCTTGCCCATCTTCCCCTACACTGTAAAAACTTTTTCTTGCCTCTTTTATGTGAGATAATTTACCCCATTCTACTTCTCCCTTTCCCTTTCTCCCAGTATTCCTTTCTCAGCCTTTAATTTTAATTTTTAAAGATCTCCTCCCTTCATATTCAACCCATACCTGTGCCCTCTGTCTATATATACTCCTTCTAACTGCTCTAATAATGAGAAAGTTCTTATGAGTTATGACTATCATTTCCCCATATAGGAATGTAAATAGTTTAAAGTTATGAAGTCTCCTATGATTCCCTTTCCTATTTACCTTTTTATGCTTCTCTTGAGCCTTGTATTTGAAAGTCATATTTTCTATTCAGCTCTGGTCTTTTCATCAGGAATGCTTAAAAGTCCTCTATTTCATTAAATATCCATTTTTCCCCCTGAAGGATTATGTTCATTTTGCTGAGTAGGTGAGTCTTGGTTGTAATCCTAGCTCCTTTGCCCTCCAGAATATCATATTCCAAGTCATATGATTCTTTAATGTAGAAGCTGTTAAATATTGTGTTGGAGCTGCTTTCACAGTAAAGTGGTAGGGTGTTGTTTGCATGTAATTAACATGTTTCTGGCTTTCACATTAAAATTTTAGTGTGTATGAACATGTTATAGCTTTTGACAAATTTATGTCTGTAATTGGCATCATTTTGGCATGTAATTGATCTTTTGCTAACTTTGAAAGTGTTGCTGGTGTTGCCGGTGCTGGTGTTGCTGGTGGTGGTGTTGCCAGTGGTGCTTCGGAACTTGCTGCTCCTGGATCTGCTGCTTCTCCTGCTGTTTTTGCTGATCCTGGTGGTGGTGCTGGCTTTCCCAGTAAAGTGTTAGTATGTTATTGGTATGTAGTAGACATGTTTTTGCCAGCTTTCACATTAAAGTATTAGCATGTTGTTGGTTCATATTAGTGTGTTGTAGATTTTGACAAAGTTATATCTGTGAGTTATTGGCATCTTGTTGGCATGTAATTAGCGCTGGATTGAAGGTACTGGAGCTTCTGGTGGTGGTGGTGGTGGCACTACTGCTGCTGCTGGTTTTGCTGCTTCCCTTGCTGCTGCTACTATTTTTGCTGATTGTGGTGGTATTAGTGCTTTTGTTGCTGCTTGTGCTTGTGTTGATGTTGGTGCTGGTGCTGATGTTGGTACCACTACTGCTGCTCTTTTGCTGCTGCTTCTGCTGCTGCTGGTGCAATTTTTTTTCTGGTGTTAGTGATGTTAGTGTTTCTGCTGCTGCAGGTCGGGGTAGCACTGGTACTGGTTGTGCTGATGCAGCTTTTACAGAGTATAATTAGTGTGCTGTTGGCTTTGACACTATAAAATTAGTGTGTAATTGGCATGTTGGCATGTAAGTGGTGTGGTGCTAACTTTGGTGTTGCTGGTGGTGATGCTTCTGAAACTGCTGGTGCTGGAGATGCTGGTGGTGGTGGCTTTCACAGTAAAGTGTTAGCATGTTGTTAGTGTGTATTAGCATGTTGTAGATTTTGACATTATATCTGTGAGTTCTTGGCATCTTGTGGGCATGTAATTGGTATACTGCTAATTTTGAAGCTATGGGTGCTGATGGTGCTGATTTTGCTTGTGCTGGTTTTGCCACTGCTTGTAGTGCTTGTGCTACTGACCTTACTGCTGCTACTGCTATTTTTGCTGGTGCTGGTGTTACTGCTGCTCCTGCTTGAGTTTTTGCTGCTGGTGCTAGAGCTGATGCTTATGGTGGTGATAGTGCCACTGGTGCTTTTTCTGGTGGTTGTGGTGCTTTTGCTGTTGGTGGTGTTTGTGGTTGTGGTGGTGCTGCTGCTGGTGTTGGAGCTGATTCTGTCTGCTTGCAATATTTTCTCCTTGATCTAGGAACTCTGGAATCTGGCTATGATATTCCTGGGAATTTTCATTTTGGGATTTCTTTCAAGAGGTGATCAATGGATTCTTTCAATTTCTTTTTTGCCTCTGGTTGTAGTATAACAGGGCACTTTTACTTGATAATTTCTTGAAAGATGATGTCTCGGCTCTTTTTTGATCCTGGCTTTCAACTAGTCCAATAATTTTAAAACTATCTATCCTAGATCTATTTTCCAGGTCAGTTGTTTTTCCAATAAGATATTTCACATTGTCTTCTATTTTTTCATTATTTTTATTTTGTTTTATTGCTTCTTAATTTCTCATAAAGTTATTAGTTTACATTTGCTCAATTCTAATTTTTAAGAAATTATTTTCTTCAGTGAACTTATCTGCTTCATTTTCCATTTGGCCAATTCTTTTTTTTTTGACATTTTTCTCTTCATTGGCTTTTTGCATCTCTTTTACCAGTTGGTCTACTATGCTTTCTAAGGTGTTATTTTCTTCAGTATTTTTTGTGTGTCCCCTTTACCAATCTATTGACACATTTTTTCATTATTTTATTGCATCACTCTCATATTTCTTCCCAATTTTTTCTCTGCTTCTCTTACTTGATTTTCAAAATCCTTTCTGAGCTCTTCCATGGCCTGACACGAATTCATAGTTTTCTTGGAGGCTTTGGATGTAGGAACTTTGTCTTTGTTACCTTCTTCTGAGTGTGTGTTTTGATCTTCCTTGTTACCATATTAACTTTTTATAGTCAGAATTATTTTCTGTAGTTTAGTCATTTTTCCAGCTATTACTTGACTCTTAATCTTTGTTAAAGTAGGACTCTGCTTCCAGGGTGGAAGGTGCACTGTTCCAAGATTCAGGGGTTTTGTGCAGCTATTTTCAGAGAAAATTCTAGGGACCTATAAGCTTTTAGTTCTTCCAAAGCAGTACGATTGAAGGAGAGATGCTTACTACTCTCCTGGCCTATGCTGTGGTCTAAGAGTGACCAGAAACACTTTTTTGCCCTGGAACTGTGACAAAGGTCCTTGTTCCAGTGTGGCCACAAACTGGAATGTGATAGTGTTCCTCCTTGTCCTGGGACTACCACCCAAGACTGTGATCCTGATGTGAGTATAAGCAAAGCAGCATAGTTCTGTTTCAGTGTGAGCAAAAAGACCCCTGTAATCTCATTTCTGATCAGTTGTTCAATCCCCTTAATGTTTGTGGTCTGAGAGTTCCAGAAGCAGGTGCTGCTGATTCAATGATTCCCAAGGGCTGCTCCTAGTTTGTTGGGGCTAGGATTGTGTGGGCACAGACTGTACTGGATTGTGCTTCAGACCCTTCCTGCTGACCTTCTAAAGTATCTTTGGCAACTGTGAGATGAAAGGTCTGGAAACTACCACTGCTGCCACTTATTCAGTCAAACCCAATGCTTCCTCTGGGTTTGCTGGGGCCTAGTCTGTCCTGGCACAATCTGGGCTGCACTGTGCCCCTCTGACCCTGGTGCAACAGACATTTTCTGCCAACCTTCTAAGTTTTCTTGGGCTGGGCCATTTTTTACTCTGTCTTTTTGTGGGTTCTGCCACTCTAAAATTTGTTTAGAGTCATGAGAAGTGCTAAGCAAATCACATGATGCAAAACTCATCAACTCTGCTTTTATTATCTTTGTCAAGAATTAAATGGTATATCTAAATGTTTTGCCTAGGGGCATGAGAAGGGAATAACCAATTCAAGAGCATCCCCACAGATATATATGACAGAAAGAATAAAGACAAGAAAAATCTGAACCAATATCTCCACCATGCACCTGAACAGGGCTTATACCTCTGAGACATCTTTCTCCCCTACTCTACATCACAATTAGCCATAACAGACTCCAGTCTTAAAGATTTAGTTTTGCTTTAGGGATAAATATATAATACCTTAAGAGATGGATATCTGTTAGTCTGAAGATTTGTAGTAATTCATCAGTGTTTTCCTCACAAATTTTTTAAAGGAGATAATTACATATTCACTATCTATGTGGAATTGCAGAATGTAATTATTTTCTTGATTTCTAATGATTTATTTTTTTTCCACAAGGATGAGTTTAAACTGGGGAAGAAGAAAGAAAAAATGAATGCTGAGTGAATTTTTTTTGAAAGGTCTGTTAAACCTTTATTGATAACTAACCTACTATACTTGAGAAGGAAATGGCAAACCACTTCAATATCTTTGCCAAGAAAACCCCAAAAAGAGGTCATGAAGAGTAGTATACAACTGAAAAATGACTGGAAACTTATTGCAACAACATGAGAGTAATAATGACTGTACCTAGCCCTAAGCTATGATTACTGAAATTTTGCTATTTGAGGTGGAATCTCATGGGATTGTAACCTGACATGGTTCTGAGTTTTGAATTTAGGTATAATTGTCCAAATGATTAGTCAGTTATCCACCATTGGAGGGAAATGCCATTAGTTGCTCAAGGGAGTCCAGCCTGAAGACTACTAGAAGTGAATGTCTGTATCAGGGAAAAGTTGAGGAGATGCCCTTGGCATGGACTAAGATAGGATCTCCTTGATTCAGTTTCCCCAATGTGTTATTTCCTTTCCAAATAAGCATGTTTCTTACCTGGGTAATGTTGAGGCTGGCTATGATACCCTGTGAATGATATGGAATTTTACTTTATGATTGGCTATTCCAAATGGTAAATACAATTCTCAACTGAAATCAAACAGAATTAAGGATGCTTTATCTATTCTGTGCCCTTAGGCTTGGGTCAGAAAGAACAGTTCTGATGTTGTCATAACTGTGTTCTTTCTTCTTCCTTTCATATCAATCTCTCTAACCAGGGCATGTAAAATTGTTAATATAATGAATTTTGTTGTTGCAATATCCCAGCATCTCTGCACTACTATACAATAGGATGCAAGGTCCTTCAAATATTTTAGAATCAAATGGTAATAATTAGACATAGATTAAGAAGTTTGTGGGACAAAAATATAAATCTATTAGTTAGTAAGTTTGAAATCAGAAACATCTTTTGTTTGGTTATAAGGAAAAGAATTTCCATGCAATCAGTTATCTTAGAGGAGACTAACTTTTGAACTGTCTTGTGTAACCTCAAAGAGAAGTCCAATTTTACTCAGATTATTTAATTTGGGATTAACACCTGTGTAGAGCATTCCTGAAGCACAGATTACATACAGACTGATCACTTAAGATATAAACTGCTCTCTGTATACAATTTGAGATAAAGTACTTAGTATATATACACATCCCATCCCAAGGTTTTTGTCATCTGTTACAGTTGAAGCTAAATAAGCATCTTTTATGCAAGTCCATTTGTATAACCAATGAAACAAAAGATAAAAGTCATCTATTTACAGAGTACCGATAGCTATGTATTCATGTTCAGGATAAGATTCCTAAAGTATCTCATCCAAGGGGAGAATTAGCTAGAGTGGAAAATTGGGGAAAGCAATAAGATCAGATGATATCAAATGTAAATGTTTCTAATGGGATATACAGGTCTTGAGCATGTTCTAATAATAAGTCCTAAACACTGGGTTTGGGACTGTATAAATAAAATTGTATTGATTATCCTCTGTACATGCTAGGCATTTTCTGTTCCGTTTTGGTTTTTAGTGCTTATTTTTTAAAGTTTCAGAGTTCTGCCTTCTGTGGTACTTTAAAATGTTTAGTTTTAGATTTCTCTGTTGTTATTTGAATTTCTTAAATGTATCAACGTAACAATTTACTAACTTACATCATGGACAGTTATAAGTAGTAAAACTGAAATTTTTCCCTTTATGAGGTTTAAATCTGAAAGAAAGAACAAAAAAAAGAATGCCAGTCTTAAAAAGTTAAAAGATAAAGAGTTAATTCTAATTTAGCAAAGCACTATTAACCCTTGCTTACATGTCTACTTTGGTAAATATTAAATCTTCAACCTGAAAGACTCATTTCACAACTCAGATCCTCATGGATTACAGAATGAAATGAAAATGGAAAAATGGAAAAACTTATGGAATATGGAAAAACTTAAATTCTCTTTTATTTCAAGTCAATTATGATTTTCTCATTTGATGTTCTTTCCATAGCTGTTGTTAATAGAATGATTAACTCCGATGGGCTGCAGACAAATCCCATTGTCTGAAGACTAATGCCATCACCTAAGAAGCTTTGTCTTGCATCGCATCTTGGCTGTGGTTAAAGAGTTTTAAAATGGAAGATCCAAATGATGTAATCTCAATTCTATGTCATCAATAGCCAATCAGAAGAAGACACATCTATATTGCTCAAGATTTTGCTTTGTCATTTCTTTAATTGCTTATAAAAGACTCTCTCAGGATTCAACCAAGATCTATGATACTCAAGAAAGTACACTGACCCAATTTATTGGTTACTGTTAGCCTAATAAATTGATCATGCTTGGAAATGTGTGCCTCACTTTACCTTAACCTTTATTGTAATGATACCTTTGAGACCACTAACTTTTCTATAAGACTTAGGCTCCTACAGGAAAAAAAATCACAATAGCTCACATTTACATGGTGATTTAATGCTTACAAAGGATTTTATAAATATTGTCTCATTTGATCCTTTCATGGACCCTTAGAGGTAGGTACTATTACTATCCCCATTGTATATAGGGAAAACCCAAGCAGGAATAGATTAAGTGATTTGTCAAGGGTCACACAGCTAGTACGTAAAAGAGACTGAATTTGAACTCAGGTCTTGGGGGATTCAAGGATAACCTTCTATCCACTGTGCCACCCAGCAGCCTAATGAAATCATTACAAAAATAAATGACCAACAAATACCAAAACATTTATACCAGGATTTCTTGTGCTACATAACATCATGGCAAAAAGTGAGTACCAATCAACTGGGGAATGGCTAAAAAAATTTATATTATAGGAAGGCCATGAAATATTGTGGAAAAAGGAAAAATCTTAGGATTTTAGAAAAAATTCAATTGGTTTTTAGGAGTTTATGCACAGTATGAAATGTTCAATGTTTAATGACATCTGTGCTGTAGGAAGTGGTCTCCCCACCTTAATTAGATCCACAAGTTTTATCTTCCATAAGATTTTTCCAATGAACACACAAGTATAAGCTCCAGTTGAAGGTCTTCCAATAATCCTTGCTATTATAGCTTCTTTCTAGTATGAATATTGTGATATCTAGTGCCCTACATCTTCCAGCAAAAGGTTGGAATTGAACACATTCATATGTCTTCTCTGCACTATTAATCCTATGATATAAAGTAAGAGATGATCACTCGCTGAAGGCCTTCCCACATTAAGTCCATATAGGGCTTAATCACAAGATGAAATTTCTGTTGTCTAAGAAGTTCTGTACTCAATCTGAATGCCTTTGCACATTCATACCAGGAATATTATTTCTATCTCAGGTGAATTTACTGATGGGAAATAAGGGATGACTTTAGCCTGAATGCTTTTCCACATGGATTATATTAATGAGGCTTTTCCTCTAGAATGAATTCTCTGATGTTCAGTAAGGGAAGAATGTATATTAAAAGCTTTACCACATTCTAGGTACTCACAAGAATTCTCTCATATGTGGATTCTCTGATGTACATAATAGGAAGAGTGGTGGGTAAAAGTTTTACCACATTTGTGACATTCATAAGGTTTCTCTCCAGTGTGGATTCTCTGATGTGCAACAAGATGGAAGCTCATTCTAAAAGTCTTTCCACATTGATTACATTCATAAGGTTTCTCTCCACTGTGGATTATCTGATGTTTACAAAGAGTGGAAAGGCATCTGAAAGTCTTTCCACATTGATTGCATTCATAAGGTTTCTCTCCAGTGTGGATTCTCTCATGTACAACAAGATTGGGCTTGTGTGCAAAAGCCTTTCCGCACTGATTACATTCATAAGGTTTCTCTCCAGTGTGACTTCTTTTGTGTGCAGCAAGATTGGACTTATTTGTGAAAGTCTTTCTACACAGATTACATTCATAGAGTTTCTCTCCAGCATGGATTTTCCAGTGTAGAATAAGACTAGACCCAAGTCTTAAACCTTTTTCATGTTGATTGTATTCATGTTTCTCTGCAGTGTGGATTCTCTTATGCCTAGCAAGACCAACCCTGGACTCACTATATTTAGAATAGTCATTCCATGAGTTCATTTTCAGCTTTACAGCCATCTCCTTCACATCAAACCTGGTCTCTGCATCTGATGGAAACAAACAGAAAGACACAAATGGGTCAACATATACTCTTCCTTCTGTTTGTTATTGTCATTTTCAGTCATGTCTGACTCTTCATGATCGCCTTTTAGGGGTTTTCTTGGTAAAAATACTGGAGGAGTTTCCCATTTCTTTCTGCATCTCATTTTACAGATGAGGAAATTGGGCAAGCAGGGTTAAGTGACTTGCCCAGGGTTACATAGCTAGTAAATATCTGAGACTTAATTTGAATTCAGATTTTTCTGGCTCATATTTGTAACTTCCAACCACTCCTTCTGGTTATGTTCCCTGTAGCCAAACAAGAAGTCCAATTCCCACCCTTCTCCACTACTCCATCCCCACCCCCCATCCCCAACCACACACTGCAGCCTTTCCAATACTTGGAGACAGTTATCTCCACCTGTCTTATCTTTTCTCCACTTTCAATTATTCCTCATATGGCATGACCTAAAGACCCTTACCCATCTTGCTTGCCCTCCTCTGGACACTCTCCAACTCATTGATGTGTTTCTTAAAGTGTGATTCCCAGAACTTGACCCAGTTCTCTAGATGAGGTCTGATGATGGCAGAGCATGTACAATAGAATCTCATTTCCTTTTTCTTTGAAGCTGTATCTTTTGATGCAGCCAAAGAGCATATTCCTTTTGCTGGCTGCCATACTATGGTGCTGGCTCATTTTGAACTTTCAGTATGTCTACTGAAAGCCTCAAATTCTTTTCAGAAAGATTGTCTATGCTTGCCTCTCCCATCTCATACTTGTGAAATTGATTTATTTTTGTATCCAAGTACAAGACTTGAAATTGATCCCTGGTGGATTTCATCTTCTAGGTCCAAATTCATGTGCTAACCTATTTAGAGCCCTGTGGCTTTTAACTCAGTCATGTGTCAGATGTGTGGCATCTATATTCTTGTCATCTATATCTTTATCCAAGTCATTGAAAAAAATGTTAAATAGTGATCCTTGTGGTACTCCAATGAAAATGTATTACAAGTTTAGCTAGCTTTACTCCTAGAAAAGAGGTGAAGGTAGTCAAAGAATGACTCTCCACCCTCCAGGAGAGAAGAGACAAGAAGAATTTCACACACACACCTCAGCCCCCTAAAAATGAAGCATAGTTTCAACATGAAAAGACAGAAATATAAAGATACAAAGAGGTTGAAGGGAATTCTGTCCTACATCAGAAGCTTGGAGAGTGGCTACATCTCACACAGGAGGAAAGGAAGATAGACTATTGAATAGAGGTGTAAGAAAAAAAAGAAACTAAGGATCTTTGCAAAAAAGAATGGAGCTGGTGCTCTGAAAGAAGTAGTTGTTTATTCTCAATGGAATTATAAGGTAGATACACAGGGGCTATCAGATGAGAGATCATCCCGCAAATGCCAGAGGAAGAAGAATATTGTATTGATGAATGGTGATTCCATGAGACAACTACTGACTAACCCAATAACAATAGAGTGGTCTCCTATCTTCCTGGAGTACACCTCCATAACATAAAATGACTTCCCAAGAATTACTCCAAGAGTTGATTAGCTACCTTGGAGAATTCACATGTGCACAAAAGGATACTGCCAGAAGTAATCTAGAAAACACTGCCAAACATTGTGAAGTGTAATGTTGATTGTCCAGAACATGAACGTGCTAATACTACTGGCCTGCTTCTAGGTGACACAGGGGGAGCTTGAGCAACTTGCTTGGGCCTGTACATAACTCAGGAAGTTTGGAAACAACAGCGTCAGCAAAGACAAGTCATGACAAATTGGAATCATACACTGTGGGAATGCTGTATGCATAACTTAACTACTTTTAGAATAATATTTAATAAAATATTTTGTGCTCTTCTTTTAAAGAGAATGGAGAGATGTGGACTAAGTGGTAATACAATTAGATAGATTCAGAATTGATAAAATGGCCAGGTTTAAAGAAGAGACATTAACAGATTAACTTTTAAAGAGGTTTCTAGTAGAGTGCCTCTGAGATCTGGGCCTGTACTGTAACATTGATTTGAATAATGATAACAACAATATGTAGCATTTATATGGTACTTACTGAGAAGATTAATTTTAGATTGTTTTCTTATTGATCCAATTTACAAATAATTGATTTTTTCCTGTAACTGCTTAAATCATAGTTCTTTTTCTCTTAGCTTGGTTCAGAGATTCAACTGGCCAGCAATAGGTTAATTTTAAAAATCTAGCTTTCCTGTTAATAATCAATCTATTCTTGTGTCAAGGAATATAGCTGATCTGAAGGGTAGCATATAAATATCAAGGTGACAGGTCTTTAAAAAGGATAGTTTGTTGTTCAAAATGAACTGGTTTATTATCTTTTGACCTCGCACCTAGATGCCAACAATGAGCACTTCTTGAGGGAGGGGGGAGAGGTTGTTGCTAGCCCCCATTACCAAACTTCCACCCAAATATATTTTTACCTGTGCCTCAGTGGCCCTCAATCCTATGTCACTTACCTGTTCTGTTCTTTATTCTGTACTCACTAAAATCTATAAAGGGAGAACTATCCTTTTGTTTGACATCTTTGGCCTAAAAGGAGGCAAGTCATTGATCCATTTATTAATAGGCAGCATACCTATTAATGTTAATTTGCTCAGAAAATTGCCTCAGTTTATTTTTTAATTCCACTTGTGCCAGGCACTGTGATAAGCACTTTACAAATAATAACTCATTTGAGTTTTATTGTTATTATCCTCATCTTATAATTGAAGAAGCCGAGGCAAACAGGATGGAGGATATGGCTCAGTCTGAATCATGAGTGACTCATAATGAAGCACTGTTCCAGACCAAATCAGTGTAGAGAGACAAAGAGGTCTGTGGACACTGGGGAAGGGGCCTACCCAGCATTGCTAGCACTTCAGCTGAGAGATGCTGCTCAGCAGGCCAAGAAGAGGTCCCAGAGCCAGTGGGACTTTAACTTGTGTAAGGTGAAGAAACAGATGACATCTGGCAGTCCTATCACTTACTAACCAATTTGAGATTGGGCAAACTGAGGAGACCTCCCTGAGAGATGGCAGCTTCAGAGCAAGTGCTAATCCTCTTAAGCATACAATTAAGAAGCAAGCAGCAACCATATGATTCTGATTTGAGGAACAGAATACAGTCTCAAGTCCAGCATACAGTCTAGTCTGAAGCTTGCAGAGGAATAACCAGGGAAAGAATCTAAAACAAAAGACGACCTTGCAATTCTGTCATTCTGACTAGTACAGTTTTCTAGCTAGCTTATAGTGACAGAGCAATTTACTGAAAGTTGTAATTTCTACTACAATCTACTGAAGTTTACAGTCAGTGAGTAATCTATTGAAATTCCATATGTGGCAAGCCAACAGATGTATTGCTCAGACCCAAACAAAAGTCAAGAATTTGCAGAGTTCAAAGAGAAAGATGGGTAGTGAATCAGACCACTTTGGCAGTACTGAAAGGTTGCAGATATCCAGCCTGAGCTGACCCCAAGATCCTGGAATAATATAACACCCAATACCACAAGAAAGCAGTAACAGGACTACCCTAGACATTCATTCTAGAAGTGTAAAGGGCCTGGCCCTGACATCAACCTGAAAGTCAGCAATGAATCTGAAAGAGAACAAACAATATAGAATCCCACCACTAAAGCCATAGGGGTGACAGAGATAATCAGGACACAAATCCAAATGAAGAGAATTAATTCAAAGCACCACTAAGGAAATCCTCAAAGAAAAGCACAAAAGGGGCATAAATTTAGCTAGAATTGATGGAAAAGATCAAGAAAGCGTTAAAAGAGTTTCAAACGTTTTTAGAAATAACATGAGTACACTAGAGGGGAAAGTTGGAAAATAAATGAGTGCTATGAAAGAATCAAAAAGGGAGTTAAGAGCTTGGCCCAAGAGCTGCAGAACCTTGTCAAAAAATATATGGAAATATATAACTGGTGAAGTGAAACTATATATCCATGAGAAAATAAAAAATACCAAAATAAAATTAAAAGACTAAAAAAATAGGAGAAAATATAAAGTATCTTACAGGAAAATGTACTTACCTGGAAATCAGATTAAGGAGAGGGAATTTAGGAATCACTGGATGACCTTAAATCATAAGTCTTACTTCAAAAAAATTTTTTTTAAACACTGCTAGTTCTCTTTAGAACTAGAGGTCAGACTAGAAATAGAAAGAACACACTGGTCAACTCTGGGAAGAAACACAGAACTGAAAACTCACAGGATCACCACAGCCAAAATTTAGGTTAAAGGTTTAAAAAAATACTGTTAATTGTTTGTCCTTCATTCTCAAAGAGGACCATGACATCGAGAAGGTGATGTCATGACTTGCAAGTGAATTGGATTTAAGTGAGGCAAGGCAGTTCAAAGTCACCAGCCTCACTCTCTTCTCCAGAGCCATCTAGGTCCAGTGGCAAGATCCAACTCAGTAGGACTGGAGATGGCCCTGGATGCAGTGGGAGACCTCTGCCTTGTAACCATAATAAAAGAAGGTAGCAGTAATAAGATAGAAAGTCTCAGAGTAATTTTGCTATGTCTTGGTGTTCTTAAAAGCATGGAAGATTACTGGAATACACTGGGCTGGGGAACAGCAAGGGTTGGGAGAAATTATCTCACATAATTGAGATGTGCAAATAGAAGTCTATATAACAGAGGAGAATCAGGTGGGAGGAGAAGCTGTCTCATCTGAACTAGTCTATAAAGGGACTTCAGAGGACAAATGATGATATATGCTACCCCCTCCCAATATAGATTAAGAACTCAGAGTGTAGAATGAGACATATGTTTTTTGGATATGGACAAGGCAGGAATGTTGTTGATAGTAATTCATGTTTGTAATGAGGGATTTGGTTTCCTTTCTTTCTGAATTAGAGGCAGACACAAGGAAAAAGGGAATTTTTGCTGATTGATTGAAAAAAAATAAAATTCATTTGAAAACTGTAAGAATACACACTGAGGTAACTTTTGCAATAATGGCCAAGAAAATTCATAATGTAAGATACATTTAAAAAATTTTGACTACATAAAATTTAAAAGATTTTAATAAAATAACAGAAACTATCAATATTTGATTTTTTATTTTAAAATTCAGAGCCATGATCAAAAATGATCACTGTATATGTGTATACACATCTGTATGTATATATATATATAATAAAACAGAAAAAGATGATTGCATAGGAAACATTTATTATTTGTTGCTTGATTTTCATTTTCAGATATAAAAAACTTCAACATGGCACTTTCAAATCTGTCCTGATTCCTTCTGGCCTTCCTCTTGTTCTATTGGATGAGTAATAAAAATTTCTAACTATTTCCTTTTCTTCCATTTTTTAGTGGTGAGGGAGGGCAATCCTATTTCTACTTTCCATCAAAATGCCAAATTTATCTACAGAAAATTGACAAAAATATTTGAAATAAAAGCACTTTGTCAAGCTAAATCAACTTTCACCTTATCCATATCCCCAAATGTACTTTTTAGTTAACATTTTGAATCCATCACCTTTTTGTCAGAAGACAGGTAGCACAGATTTTTATATGTCCTCTGCAATGATAGCTGGTCATTATAATGATCAGATTTGTAACATTTTCAAAGTTCTTAGTTTTTAGTAATATTGTTATTGTTAACAATTACTCCCTTATAGCTATTCAGTTCACTCTGCCTCAATGCTTATAGCTCTTCTGTTTTTAATGAAATTTCATATCTTAGATGGCATAATTGTTTTCAATTCCATTCATATACCAATCTTTGTTCATCTGTTGCCCTAAGTAGAACATCATACCTTGGTTTACACACACACAGACACACACACACACACACACACACACACACACACACACACACACGATTTTATTGAGTCAAAGAGTACGAGTCACTTTTGGGGATTCACACCTTCACCAACAGTAAATTAATTAAAGAGCCTATAATTATTAGTGAAAACAACAATAGCTCACATTTACATAATGATTTAATGCTTGCAAAGGACTTTATAAATATTGTTTTAGTTGATCTTCTCATGGACCCATGGAAGTAGGTATTATTATGATCCTCATTGTGCAAATGGGGAAACTCAGGCAGGAATGGGTGAAGTGACTTGCCATGAGTCACATAGCTAGTAATTATAAGAGACTGAATTTGGGATCTTGGGGATTCAGGGACAGCCCTCTATCCACATGCCACTCAGCAGCCTAAAGAAATCATTACAAAAGTAAATGTCCAAATATACCAGAGGCAGAGTCAAGATGGCAGAGAAGAGGCAAGAACTTGTATAAACTGCCTTCCAAACAACTTTGAAATAATGCCTCAAAACAAATTGTAGCATAGCAGAACCAACAAAAGAACTAGGGGAAGAAATTTTCTATCCCAAGAAAACTTAGAAGGTTGAAAGGAAAGATCTGTCTCACTGTAAAAACTGAAAAGGGTAAATACACAACCAAAAATAAAAATGAAATTAAAGTAATCATTAGGAGCTATTTTGCCTAATTATATGCCAATAAATCAAACAACTTAAATGAAATGGATGAATATTAACAAAAATATAAATTGCCCAGATTAACAGAAGAAATAGAATACTTAAAACCCTCTATTTTATAAAAAAATAAAATAAAATTGAACAAGCCAACAATGAGCTCCCTAAGAAAAATCCCTAGGACCTGATGGATTTACAAGTAAATTCTACCAAATCACTAAAGAATAATTAATTCGAATATCATAAAAACTATTTGAAAAAATAGGCAAAGAAATCCTACCAAATTCCATTTACAACACAAAAATTATACTGATACCTAAACTAGGAAGAGCCAAAACAGAAAAAGAAAACTATCGACCAATTTCCTTAATGAATATTGATGAAAGAATTTTAAATAAAATATTACCTAAAAGATTACAATATGTCACAAAAACCACATACCATCACCAGGTAGGATTTATACAGGGAATGGAAATCTACTTCAATGTTGGGAAAACTATCAGCTTAATTGACCACTTTAATAATAAAGCCAATGAAAATCATATATTTATCTCAATGGATGAAGAAAAATCCTTTGATAAAACACAATACTTATTCCTAATAAGAACACTAGAAAGCATAGGAATAAATGTAGGTTTCCTTAAAATGATAAGTAGTGTCTATCTAAGACCATCAGCAAGCATCATCTGTAAGGGGGATAAACTATAAGCTTTTCCAATAAGATTAAGGGTAAAGCATTATCACCATTATCATCACCAATACTATTCAACATTTTCCCAGAAATGCTAGCTCTGACAATAGGAGAAAAAAATTAAAATAATTAGAAGAGGTCATGGGGAAACAAGATTATGATTATTTGAAGATGATGTGATGGTATACTTGGAGAATCCTAGAGAATCAACTAAAAAACTAATTGAAATAATTAACAACTTTAGCAAAGTTGCGGGATATAAAATAAACCCACATAAATCATCAACATTTCTATATATTACCAACAAAGTCCAGCAGCAAGAGATAGAAAGAGAAATTCCTTTTACAATAACTGCAGACAATACAAAATACTTGGGAATCTACCTGTCAAGACAAACCCAAGAACACAAGTACAAAACACTTTTCACACAAATAAAGTCAGATCTAAACAAATGGAAAAATATTAGTTGCTCATGGGTAGACTGAGCCAACATTTAAAAAATGATAATTCTAGCCAATTTAATCTACTTATTCAGTGAAATACCAAAGTACCAAAAATTATCTTATAGAGTTAGAAAATGATTAAAAAAATTCATCTGAAAGAACAAACATTCAAGAATATCAAGGGAATCATTAAAATAAAATGTGAAAGAAGATGACCTAGCAATACCAGATCTTAAACTGTATTACAAAGTGATAATTATCAAAACAATCTGGTATTGTCTAAGAAACAGAGAGGTGGATCAGTAGAATAGATTAGGTACACAATACACAGTAGTAAATGACCATAGTAACCAAACATAGTGTTTGACAAACCCAAAGATTTGGGGACAAGAAATAAGTATTTGACAAAAACTACTGGAAAAATGGAAAGCAGTTTGGCAGAAGCAAGATATAGACCAACATCTAACACTGTACAACAAGATAAGGTCAAAATAGGTACTGATTTAGACAAAAATAGTGATACCACAAGCACATTAGGGAAGAATGAAATAGTTTGCCTGTCAGATATATGGTAAGGGAAGAATTGTGACCAAATAACAAATAGAGAGCATTACAAGTCATAAAAGAGATAATTTTGATTACATTAAATTAAAAAGGCTTTACACAAACAAAACCAATGAAGCCAAGATTAGAAGAAAAGACAGATGTGAAAAATTATTTTGTAGCAAATGTCTCTGATGAAGGTCTCACTTCTCAATAATACAGAGAGAATTGAGTCAAATTTATAAGATTATAAGTCATTCCCCAATTGATCAATGGGTCAAAGGAGCTTTCATATGCAGAAATTAAAGTTATCTATAGTCATAGGAAAAAATGCTCTGAAGCACCACTGAATAGAGAAATATAAATTAAAACAACTTTGAGGTGCCTCTTCACTTCTATCAGATTGCCTCATAAGAAAGAAAAAAATGTTTAATGTTGGAGATGTGGGGAAATTGGGACACTAATACCCCATTAGTAAAGTTCTGAATGGATCCAACTATTAGAGAGCAACTTGCAACTATGCCCAAAGGGCTAGAAAACTTTATACTGTTTAACCCAACATACTATTACTAGGTCAATATCCCAAAGGGATATAAGAAAAAAAATGGAAAAGAACATTTTTGCACAAAGATATTTATATCAGCTCTTTTTGAAGTGGCAAAGAATTGGAAATTGAGGGGATGCCAATCAATTGGGGAATGACTGAACAAGCTGTGCTATATGATTGTAATGGGATACTATCATACTATAAGAAATGATAAGCAGAATACTTTCAGAAAAAAAGCTGGAAAGACTTTCGTGAACCAATGCAAAGTGAAGTGAGCAGAACCTGGAAAATATTGTATACCATAACAGCAATATTGTACAATTATCAACTGTGAATGACTTAGCTGTTCTCAGCAATGCAATGATTCAAGACAATTCCAAAAGACTCATGATGGAAAATGTTATCCATCCCTGAAGAAGAAACTGGTGGAGTCTGAATGCACATCAAAGTATACGATTTTTCACTTTTTTATAGCTTTTTTGGCCCGTTTTCTTTCACAATATGATAAATATGGAAATTATTTTGCATGACTGCACTTGTATAACCTGTATCAAATTGCTTGCTCTCTCATGGAGGAGATATGGGAGGGAAAGAATACGAAAATCAAAATTTTAATAAATGAATGCTAAAGATGATTTTACATGTAATTGGCAAAAAAATAAAATGATTTTTAAAAATATCCAACAGATACCAAAATATTTATACCAGGAATTTTTGCAAGATAACATCATGAAAAATAGTGAGTACCAATTAACTTGGGAATGGCTGAAGAATTTATGCTATAGGGGAGCAACTAGGTAGCATAGTGGAAGGAACACCAACCCTGGAGTCGGGAGGACCTGAGTTCAAATGTTGTGTGACTAGATGTGTGACTCTAGGCAAGTCACTTAACCTTGACTGCCTCAAAAAAAAAAAAAAGTTATGCCATTGGAATGCTACAGAATATTACAGAAGAGTAATGAGAAACCTTGGGATTTCAGAGAAATATTTAATCCACTTTGAGGCCTTTATGTATGAAATTTGTGATGTAGGAAGAGGTGTTCCCAGGTGTTTCCATTAATTATTCCATAAATTTTATCCCCAGCAAGATTTTTCCAAAGTACTCACATCTATGAGTTCTAGGTGAAGGCCTTCCCATAATTATTCCTTCTATAAGGCTTCCTTCTAGTGTGAATGTTATGGTGTCTAGTGACATTCATCTTCCAGCAAAAGGCAGGTCCTCATTGAGCATATTCATAAGTTTTCTCTCTATTATGAATCCTTTGATATAAAGTAAGATATGATCTCTGGCTGAAGGCCTTTCAGAAACTTCATCTTGGGAACAAGCCCAGTATGGACACATGAAAATTTCTGATGTTTAACAAGCCCTATGGTCCATTTAAATGCCTTTACATGGACATTACAGGAATATGATCTCTATTATGTGAATTCTCTGATGGGAAATAAGGGATAACTCTGGTCTGAGTGATTTTTCAAATTGACTTTATTAATGAAATATTTACTCTAGTATGGATTCTCTATTGTTTAGTAAGGTGAGAGTGTACATTAAAAACTTTGCCACATTCTAGACACTCATAAGGTTTCTCTCTAGTGTGGATTCTCTGATGTACAACAAGATGGGAGCTTCTTCTGAAAGCCTTTCCACACTGATTACATTCATAAGGTTTCTTTCCAGTGTGGATTCTCTGATGTTCAACAAGATGGGAACTTCTTCTGAAAGTCTTCCCACACTGATTACATTCATAAGGTTTCTTTCCAGTGTGGATTCTCTGATGTACAACAAGATGGGAACTTCTTCTAAAAGTCTTTCCACATTGGTTACATTTATAAGGCTTCTCCCCAGTGTGAATTCTCTGATGTACAACAAGATTGAAGTTACCTGCAAAGGTCTTTCCACATTGATTACATTCGTAAGGTCTCATTTTACTGTGTACTAGCTGATGTGTATTAAGAGTGGAAAGGCATCTGAAAGCTTTCCCACATTGATTACATTCATAAGGTTTCTCTCCTGTATGGATTCTCTGATGTATGCCAAGATGGGAGCTTCTTCTGAAAGTCTTTCCACATTGATCACATTCATAAGGCTTCTCTCCAGTGTGAATTCTTTGATGTACAAGAAGATTGACATTCTGTGTGAAAGTCTTTCCACACTGATTACATTCATGAGGTTTCTCTCCAGTATGGATTCTTTGATGTACAAGAAGACTAGAATGTTGTGTGAAAGTCTTTCCACATTGGTTACATTTATAAGGCTTCTCCCCAGTGTGAATTCTCTGATGTACAACAAGATTGAAGCTACCTGCAAAGGTCTTTCCACACTGATTACATTCATAAGGTCTCATTCCACTGTGCATTAGCTGATGTGTATTAAGAGTGGAAAGGCATCTGAAAACTTTCTCACATTGATTACATTCGTAAGATTTCTCTCTTGTATGGATTCTTTGATGTACGACAAGATGGGAGCTTCTTCGGAAAGCCTTTCCACATTGATTACATTCATAAGGCTTCTCTCCAGTGTGGATTCTTTGATGTACAAGAAGATTGACGTGTTGTGTGAAAGTCTTTCCACACTGATTACATTCATGAGGTTTCTCTCCAGTGTGGATTCTTTGATGTACAAGAAGACTGGAATGCTGTGTGAAAGTCTTTCCACATTGGTTACACTTATAAGGTTTCTCCCCAGTGTGAATTCTCTGATGTACAACAAGATTGAAGCTACCTGCAAAGGTCTTTCCACATTGATTACATTCATAAGGTCTCATTCCACTGTGCATTAGCTGATGTGCATTAAGAGTGGAAAGGCATCTGAAAACTTTCTCACATTGATTACATTCATAAGATTTCTCTCTTGTATGGATTCTCTGATGTATGCCAAGATGGGAGCTTCTTCGGAAAGTCTTTCCACATTGATTACATTCATAAGGCTTCTCTCCAGTGTGGATTTTTTGATGTACAAGAAGATTGACGTGCTGTGTGAAAGTCTTTCCACACTGATTACATTCATGAGGTTTCTCTCCAGTGTGGATTCTTTGATGTACAAGAAGACTGGAACGCTGTGTGAAAGTCTTTCCACATTGATTACATACATAAGCTTTCTCTCCAGTGTGGATTCTCTGATGGTTAGCATGACCAGCCCTGTATTGACTATATTGAGAATAGTTATTCCATGAGGTCATTTTCAGCTTTGCAGTTGACTCCTTCACATCAAATCTGGTCTCTGAATCTGAAGAAAGAAAACATACAAACATACATACATACATATACATACATACATACACGTTATAAATATATCATCTTTCTTTTGTTCACAAAAAATAAACTGAACGATGGGCAACTAGGTGGCAGAGTGGATAGAGTGCTGGCCCTGGAGTCAGGAGAACCTGAATTCAAATCCAGTCTTAGATATTTACTAGCTGTGTGACCCTGGGCAAGTCACTTAATCCTACTTGTCTCAGTTCCTCATCTGAAAAATGAGCTGGAGAAGGACATGACAAACCACTCCAGTATCTTTACCTTAAAAAAAAAAATCCAAATGGGGCACAGAGAGCCTGAAATGACTCAACAACAATAGAAACTGAATTACATTCAATTTCACCAGTCAAAAAGAAGAGCTTTTGAACTTTTGGGCAGATTCAATCATGTGTAATTCCTATTAGATCATACCTATAGGAAGATTTAATTAACAGAGTTCCACAAATAATCAAATCACATTGGATCTTTACAACATACACAAGACACAGTCAGAGCCAGCATTCTCATTATACTTTACAATTCAAGCAATGAGCTTTGAAGAGCTCTGAATCCCAGGAGCTGAGACTAAAACTCAACCCAGTGACTGAGTGTGCTCTGTCCACTACATTAGACAGATTGTCTCTAGTTCACTTTCAATCCTTTCTTCAAATACATTTTGTTGATCACAATCTTATTTTACTGTATTCAGGTAATCTTCCCACTGTTCTGTATTGACCATTGTTCTGTACTGATGCAATATCACGTTGTCATTTTTTGTAAATTTCATGCTAACCTGAGAAACACATTCATCCTTTTCAATTATCCTGTAGTAATTTCCAGTTATATTTACCTTTTATTATAATTTAATCAGGTGTATAGCTATCATGCCATTGGTTGCACATATACTAAATATTCATAGCATTTCACTACCTATAGTATCTTTCAATATAATGTAATTAGCCTAGTTATCCCTTTAAATTTTTTGTAATTGTTGTTGCTGTAGATGAGAACCCATCATAAGTATTAACTTTGGTTTGGTGTTTTTTGTATTCACTTGAGGCATAATAGATTCTATTCTGGTCCATCACTTTTTTAGGATAGCCATTATCTCTTTATTTAAAATATTTTTTTATCTTTGAATGCCTCTGTTTACTTAATAAACCTTAAAACTAAAATCCTTATAATAAATACAATAAAATAACTATTTATTTCCATTCCCCGAAATATTTTTTCTCATTCTAGACCTTGAAACCACCATTGTTCTGCCAGGAAGTGGATGGCATGCTTCACTATTAGTCCTATAGCAACACTTCCCATTTAGGGGATCAAGAATCCTTGGGAGTTGGTGATGATGGTCCAAAGGGTTTGAGCTAAAAATTCTTTCATGGTATCTTAAGCAGTAAATAATTGCCCAATTTTGTTATAAATACATTTTTTCCTCTCAAAAAACAAGTATGTGAATATTTGAAGGATAATCAGTCCCTTTCTACTGTGATTTCCAACATCATGATCAGGCATACAAGGCTTTTGGTCTTTATTCAGTGAATGAGACAAACTGTGACTGACAGCTTCTGACCAAGTGCAACATAATGCTCAGTTTCTCAACCTGTCATCAAATTGTTTCCAAACCCTCAGACGGTATGGACATTCATGTGCGAATTAATTCCCAGTGGGATGATCACAGGCATGCAAAGACCCTCATTTAATTTTTGGCATTGCACCAGAGTACTTCCTTCCTTTGCCAGTTACCTTGTAATCACATTTCATCAATGATATAATCACGAGATTAAGATGTTACAAGTATTTTTTGTTCCTGCAGGACAGTTGGCAAACTCCTGGATCATGATTCATGATCGTTTGGCATGCAAATTAGGGGCCATTTTTTAAAAATCATGTATCATCGCAACCATTCTACATAGACAAAAAAAATTATATTGCCTCTTGTTGATAATTTTTCTTTTTATTTCACCTTGCCTTCCTCTTATATTACTATTCTACTGTGAGGTTGGTTTTCAAAAGAGCTCTTTGACTAACTGGGTCAGTCCCTCAGTAGTTTCTGTGAGAGTGTAGTAAATCTTTCATGGTAGAAAAAACGAGTTAAAGAGATTTTCTCTTAAAAAGATTGTTTTATATATAAACATAATTTCTTAAAAATAAGAAAACCAAAGCAATATATGCAATTGACTTTCAAGTGCCTTTGTCAATTAATACACTTACTTGTCATTGGCCAATTAACAAAATACATAAATCAAAACAGATCTTGTATATTGTAACTTATGATTCATTTGTTAATAGGTTAGGGAACTATTAACTAAAAAATGAATTTCCATCTTTCACCAACAGTGCTTATAAAATTCTCCTCCCATTTTCCACTTCACACATATATAAGGGACCATTTCACTTTATCCTGGTTATATATCAAAATATAATTAGTGGCACAACAGATAGAGAGATGGGCTTTAAGTCAGAAAGACCTGAGTTCAAGTCTTGGATTCAGACACTTATTAGCTGTGTGACCCTGGGCAAGTCACTTGACCTCTATTTGCTTCAGTTTCCTCAAATGTAGAGTGGGGATCATAATAGCACCCAACTTCTCAGGGTTGTTAAGAGAATCAAATGAGCTAATTATTTTAAAAGCTTTATCACAGTGCCTAGTGTGGATCCAGAGCTCCTCCATTTTGTTCACACATATATGTCTGTACTCTCCCATCAGTGCTTGTAATGTAAGTAACCCAAAATAGGGTGTACCATGGTATCTTGTTTTGCAACCTCTTCTCAGAAACAGCAGAGACTCCCCACACTGTTATGCAGAAACCTGAACCCTGAAACGAGGTATAAGAGGCACCAGATTATCTTCCAGTCCCAGCAATAGGAACTTTGATCAATCAACTTTTGCCCCATCATCCTATCCTGTTCTTTACTCCCTGAAACCTACATAAATCTTGTATGCTTTTCATTTGCAGAGCCTCTGCCTCTTTGGGTCAGACTGTCTGTTGGCAACCTTAAGAAATCCTCACTGGTCCATATTATGTTTTTCAGCCAATCTGTTGTTCCCATTCCTGACATCAATGTTGGTGTGTATTTGGTCATATATAAATGTTAGCTATGATAGTTACTGCTAAATTATTTTAAAAATAATTCTTAAAGAAAGCCCAACATGAAATTTTTATAATTATGTTATACTTATTTCATTTTATGGATTTATAATTCTATGTTTAGTTTGAAAAATTAAAAGGATAAAAAGTTCTTATGTTTTATAATATTAGAGTCTAATGTAAGTATTAATTTGGAACTTTGGGAGGCAAAATTATCAGTCTCAGTATTTCAAGCACTTAATGCACACATTTAAAAGAATATTCTAAGTATTAGATTAAATGATGAGTGTGCATCATAACACTTTTTGTAGTGGTTGTTGAAAGCGATTCTAAGAACAAAAAATTTTAGAAGGCACAACTCTTTTCTGGTGTCATGGTTGTTCTTTGAATTGATCAGTTTTGTTGAAGCATAACTATTCTCCTGTTTCTTCTGCTCATTGCTCTCTAAATCAGTTCAAAGAACTCTTCCCAGGTTTCTCTGAAACTGTTCCTTTCAATAGTTCTTATGAAACAATAAGGTACTATTATATTCTTAGACCAGTACTTCCTCAGTCATTTGCCTTTATGTGGTCATCACTTTTTTTTTTTGCAACAAGAAATTGCATCTATAATAATTTTTTTGTTGGGCCAATGCACCTTCTTCTCTTTCTTTGATCTCTTTAGTTGATAGATCTACTTGTAGTTATCACTGAATCAAAGGATATACAGTTGAAGGATTTTGGGTACATAATTCCAAACTGTGTTATGAAATAACATTCCTTCATTTTAATGGTATGTGAATCTTTTTATCAAAGGTTTTTCTTATACACAACATGTTGTGTTGGGTTCTCCTTTCTAATGTATTCTGCTATCATCCTCAATTTTTATCATTTACATTTATTTATGAAAATTAATTATCTTTCTCCATCATATCTTCTTATCATCTTTACTCTTTGCTCCTGTCTCCAACTTCTGAAGGAAAAAAGTAGGTGAGGGAAAGGAATAGGATCAACACTAGTCATCTATAATCGAAATTCCCACCAATTACCAGACCTTGTCTTCCTTTGATCCCAGTCCCAGATGACTGGTTGTAACTATCTTAAGGGGCTCTTATCTTTCAATTTCACCTATTGAAAGCATCCTTTAGGAGAGAAATTTATTTTCCACCACATGAGGCAGTTGAGTGTCCTAGTGGATAGTGCAATGAGGCAGAAATCAGGCAAACGGGAGTTCAAATTTGGTCTCAGAAATTTACTAGCTGAGTGGCACGTGGAAAATCACAGCACTTCTTTGTCTCATTTTATCTGTAAAATGAGGGAAACAAATAGCACCTGCTTTCCAGGGTTGTTGTGAGAATCAAGTGAGGTAATATTTGTAAAGCTCTTGGCACAATATAATTGATAGCTATTATTGTGATTTTTATTTTGATTCTTTCTACCCAAATTATTCTCTCCTTCATAAAACTCCATTATCTTCTCTCTTTGTGTTTATAGTTGTGTCTGTTGAACTTTATTTCCACACCAAAACACTCTCCTTTGCCTACATCAGCTAAGAGTGGGTTTCATGGTCTGTTATTTATTCTCAAACCATCTTCATGTTTGTATGATAGATTTTGAACTCTTTGAGAGAAAGAATTGTCTTTTGCTTTTCATTGTATCCCCGGGACTTAATTAGCACAATGCCTAGAACGCAGTAGGTACTTAACGAATGCTTATTGACTAATTGACTGCACCTAGAGCTCATACTTGGTCTAACCTCTCTGGATTCTGGTCTCTCTCCCAGTTGTCAAACATAAGGCTTGCCTTAGCTGTGCTTCTTTTTCTTGTTTCACTTACATATAGTTATCTTAGGATAATTCTAACCCTGATGAGACCTGACCAGACCCAGTACAGAAAATAGCAATGGCACCTAGCCTCCTGAACAGTCTCCTGCTATGGGATACTCAGGAGCCTCTCCTTCCCATCTCCCTAACCTTAGAGTGGTGGTCACCTAGCCAGTGATTTCCCAAGAATGGATCAAAGATTGAGCCATAGAAACCAGAAAACGAATGAGGCTGATGACTTATGCTTCAATGATTTCCAAGTAAGGCAGAGGCTTTCACTTTCACTTTTCACTTTCACATCACATACTGATGACTGGAGATGGAGAAAATCACAGAACCAGGCAGACCAGGTCCAGTACAAATTCAGATTACATACCCTCAGCTGGGCCCTCACTATGGCAAGGAAATCCTCTGCCAACTCACCACAAAGTTTTTCCAAATCTTTTCACGTCTCCTTAAACTTCCCACATCATTTATTCCCCTCTATACTCTCTAATCAGAATGTGGCCTCATTTCTTCACTGAAAAAATGGAACATTTATCTAGAACTATCTTATCTCCTTCTCATTTCACATATATCCAATACATTTTTTTCTTTCTTCACCCCAGCCTCCTGTGAGGAGAGGGCCCTCCTGCTTGCCAAAGCAAATTCATCTACATATATAAATATTCCTACTCCATCCAATCTTTTCCCCCAGAATATTCCCAATATGATCCTTCCCACTTTTTCAACTACTTTTCAATCTGTCTCTGTCTACTGGCTCCTGCCCAAGTTCCACAAATAAAAGATCATGTCTTCTAGATCCATCTTTAAAAAAACCAACTCATTTGGCCCCTTCCTCCCCATGATGTCTTCTTATATCTTCTAGCCCTTTTATGGCTAAATAACTGGAGATGGCCATCTACAATTGGTGTCATCATTTGCTTTTGTCTTAATTTCTTCAAAACTCTCTATAGTCTTGCTCCCAATTTCACTGTTCAACTGAAACACCTCTTTCCAAAATTACCTGTGATCTCCTAATTCCTAAAATCAATGGCCTTTTCTTAATTCTCATTCTTGTTGCTCTTTTTTTGCAGCCTCTGATAACTGTCAATCAACCACTTTTCCCTGATACTCACTTCTCTTCCCCCTAAAGTTTTGGGACAATACTCTCTCCTGGTACTCATCACAACGTATCCAAAACTAAACTTGTTATCTTTTCCCCAGTGCTTCCATCTTCTTGCTGTCCTGTTACTAAGGCACAACCCTCCCAATCATCCAGGCTGATAACCTACGTATCACCCACTCTTCATCATCTCTCACACATTCCTGCCCCCTACATTTGATCTACTATAAAATCCTCTTGATTGCACCTTTGTAACCTCTCTCAGATGCATCCATTTCTCTCCCAATACTGGCCCTTTCTTGGTTCAGGGACAACAACCTCACACCTAAGGCACTGAAGAATGGGCTGGCTGGGAGCACTACCTCATGTCTCTGCCCAGTTCACTCAGTTCTCTAACCAGCTGTCAGGTTCATCTTCCTAAAGCTCCTGCCTAACCATATCAGTCTCTACTCAAAAAATTTCCACTGGCTTCGTATCACCAAGATAAAAGATAAAATCCTCTTTTGGGCTGTTAAATTTCTTCATCATCTGCTCCTCTTTTACCTTCTAGTCTTCTTTCACCTTACTCCCACTCCATATTTTGAATAATCCAGTGGAATATAGATCTCCTTTCTGTTCCATTAACAGGACCCTCCATCTCCCAACTCGATGAGTTTTTCCTGGCTGGCCCTCATGCCTAGAACGCTCTGTCTAGTTTCTCTGAAATACAAGGTAAACTCGCCCCCACCTTCACCAATTAGCCTTCTCCAGTCCTCCTTACCTTAGGGTCTGCCTCCCTTATCCTTTATGTACAGCAGGTTTTACAGAGTTGTGTCCTTGTTGTCTTTCCCACTACTCTGTAAGAGCAGGGAATGTCTTTATATCCCCAGTGCTTAGGATACAGCCTGACACAGACTAAGCACTTAATAAATATTTGTTGACTTAAGGAAGGGCTAATAAAGAGCTTTTATCAGCTAGCCTTGGCCCTTTGGAGATGGTTGCAGAAGAGGTCCAAGCCCCAAAGTTTCCAACAAAGACTTCTAGGATCACTGAGTTATTACCAGAAGGGACCTAAAAAGAGTATGAAGTCCAATCCCCTCCTTTTACATATGAGAAAACTGAGGCAGAAAGGTACAATGACCTGACCAGGATCTCACTGCTAAAAAGTATCTGAAAAAGAATTCCAAGTCATATATTCCTGCCCTGAAGTCTAACATACCCTTTACTGCAACATGAAGAAGCTTCTTGTGATAATAGCCCAGATACACCCATCTTTACCTCACTCACCTGGACAGGAGTTCCTCAGGCCTTCTTGTTCAAAATGGGAAATGAAATATTCTCTGGGAACTGGAAGCCCTAGGCATGGGGAATAAGGAAGGGATGAGGATGGAGAGAAATTTGTAATTTAGTCCTCATTAGGGAAGAGGGGAATGCAAGCAAGGGTCACAAAGTGGTTCCAAAGACTACAAAAAGATGGTTTCCAGGGTGGGTATTGCTAGGAGTTTTGATGCCAGGAGGTGGGAGGTGGGAGGTGGGGAGTGGGTGGGGGTGTTTTAGGGAGATTCATGCAACCAGTCTGGAATCGGAAAGTTCCAACTTTGTCCACTTCTTTCATAGAAGGACTGCCTCATTCTATAGCTTCCATTTTCTCGAAATTATAGGCAGCTTATAGGGCAGAGAAAAGAGCACTTGAGTCAGGAAGACCTGAGTTCAAATGTGGCCTCACAAACATTTAATCTGTTTGCCTCAGTTTTCTCCACTACCAAATGGGTATAATAATAACACCACAACCAAAAGGTTTTTGTGAGGATCAAATGAGATAATAAGAAAAAGAACACCCTTGGCATGGTGTCTGGTTTTGTATTTAAAGGTATATTTATTGTATTAAATGCTTACTCCCTTCCCTTTATTTCCTTGCATCTATACTAGAATTTGGGGAATGCATAAAAGAAGAACAAGGACACACATGCTATACTAGTGCTCTAAGAGCAACACCATGAGCAGTGGGCTAAAAATTTATCCTAATTAACAAAAAGAACATTCCAAAGACAAAACCCTTCCCAAAGAAGATGGCCTTGGAAGGGAGGGGATTCCCTTCATTGCCCATCTCCAAGGGAAAGCTGCATGATCAGTTTTTAGGGATTTTGCAGACAAAATGCATGTTCAGGTAGAAGTTAAACTACATAATGCCTGAGATACATTCCAAGTCTGAGATTCAGTACCATTGGTTTGATCCTTGGCCTGAAACTGCCCAGAACTTCTGAAAATGCCAGAAGAGGGCATCTTCAGAAGCAACAAAGGAAATTTCCAGTTCCCCTTCACACAATACAAAGATCTTTCATGGGAAAATCAGACAGCAGAAGTACCTTGTCTCTTGAACACAGGAGACTAGCACTTTAGCTTTTCTAAGAACTGATAAATGCCTGAAATCTGCACATTAGGGAGGGAATGAAGACATTCCTTTTGATGGCAAATTCAGAGTTGCCAGAGGAACTGGTCCTTACCGAGGGAGAGTAAGTTCTGAGCATTCTCCAGCATGACATCCTTGTATAGCTTTTTCTGAGCATGGTCCAACAGACCCCACTCCTCTAGGGTGAAGTTCACATCCACATCCTTGAATGTCACCAACTCCTAAAACATCAAAACCCATATTAGAGTCGAAATGCACTTCAGAATTAATCTAGTCCAATGCTCACTAATTTACAAAAGAAAACTGAAGCACAGAGAAGGGATTGGGCCAAAGGTCATATCCTTTACAAGTGTTGGAGCCAATACTTTAAATCAGTCATGAAAAGCCCAATGAAATATTGAGAAAACTATTTTATCTTTTTAGTTGGAATAAAACTTTAAGAATGTATAGCTATAAAATGTTATTCCCTATGGAATCAAAGAAGTTATGTCTTCAATCAGTGAGATACGAAGAGAAAAACAAAGCAATATGAAATTTCTTCCTCATCATAACTGTTGTAAGTGATATAATTCCTTGAAGAGTTTATAAGAAACAATAAGTACTATGTTTTGTTGAGCTAAAATATTTCCTATGATCACTGAAGAAAGAGTATAAAAGAATAATGTAGTTAATTTTCTAAAAGTTAATTTCCTAAAACATCTTCTCTAGAGAATATTCTTAAGAGATATTAATCACAATCTAGACTGAACTGAGTGTATATGAGATTGTTCCCATCTAAGTGAAGAATATATATCTATCATTGTACTGAGGGCTTGAAGAGGCTTTGGGTATATGTCAGAGACAAAACATCTTATGTATTATTTTATTAAGTGGGGTTGGGATTGGAGCTAATTCATGAGAAAGACAATGTCAGGTTCTTTATGAGAAAAAGATAATCTAAACTTACTCCTAGAATCTAGAACACTGGAGAGTAAGAGTCAAGGGAATGAGTTAAGAAGTAGGCTGATGAAAGACATCCTATGGTAGAGCTTGGCTAGGTCTGAAAGCACCTTGATACTTTGGAGGAGTAGTCTATTTTCCCAACGTGCTATACACAAAACATATATTTGGCCAATTCATCTGATATTTAATGCTCTACTATTTCATTTTCTTCCATTTCTGTTATAGTGATATGATTCACCTTTGGAGAACTTCTATTATTCCCAAGCAATTTTTCATCACGTGTATAAAACCGTCTCCACCATTTCGAAATTTTGATTTCTTCTTTTTTGGATGTTCGTTCCTTTGCAGTCCCCATTTGGGACCCCATTTGGGTTTTCTTGGCAAAAATACTGGAGTGGTTTGTTATTTCCTTTCCCAGTTCATTTTATAGATGAGGAAAGTAAAGGCAAACAAAGGTTAAGTGACTTGTCCAGAGTCACATAGCTAGTAAGTTTCTGAGGCCAGATTTAAATTCAGGCTGACTCCATGCCCAGCACTCTAATCACTGTGCCACCTACCTGCCACTGAGTCACCTAGCTGTCCTAATTTCTTCTTTATTTAAAACAACTGATATATGCTCTATTTGGAATCTTTATTTAATCTTTAACTTCCTTTATTTCTATTATCTTCTGAACAGTAAATGAATTCATTGATCATTTCCCATTTTTTGAGATTCCCAATAAGTTACATCAGTTTCTCCCAAGTCACTATTCTTCATTGCACAATTATTTATTCATAGCTTGAGTTCTCTGTATAGAAAGGTAGTCAGTCCTTTCACTGATTAGCAATTGATTCCAAATTGATTCTCTAATAAATCACTCCAAGAGAAGCTATTCCTTCTTTCTAACTAACCGTTTTCCCTCCCCAATCTTTCCAAATATGTCATTCACCACTCTAAGGCAGGTCTATGAACTCCAAACTTTCATTGAAGGAGAAAGCTAATCTCAGACATCTCTTCATTTCTGACCTAGCTCAGCTACTTTAGGACTTTCTCAGACTGACTTTTACACCCTGCCCTCAAATTAGATACCTTCTCCCTTCCTTCATTTTCTTCACTTTCCTACTCAGTAAACTCCAGTAGCTCTGTACCAACTCTAGGATCAAATGCAAAATCCTTCATGACCTAGGTGCTTCCTCCTCCTTGCTCTGATGCTAGTAAGTGTTTGAGGCCAAATTTGAACTCTGGTCTTCCTGACTTCAGGTTCTACACTCTCCACTTGTATCTCCAAGGCAATATTCACAGCACTGGTGGTGACTATGAGTATGCCAGTGTAGTTCTCAATCACAAAATATAAAAGACTCTCTATATAAAAGGCAGAAGAAAAACATTTATTTAGACACCAGAAAGTCAAATCCCACAACCAGAAAGCAAAATCTGTCATAGCAACTAAGGAGGTAATAAACATGATCAGCGCACAGGGCAAAGTCATTCCCAATTCCCTCCTCTGCCCAGGCCTTCTCACAAGCAAACACTTCAGAGCCTGAGCCTGGCCATGCCTGCCTAACTGCCTGTATCCTCCCACCACATGTGCCTTAGCCTTCCAGGTGATTTAAGCAGATCATATGGGCTTATTAATGACCTAAGAAAGATCTTTCCATTTAAATTACTATTACACCCTGGTTTCCTTGCTATTCCAGGAAGAGGGCACTCTATCCCCTGGCTTCAAGAAATTTCTCTAGCTGTCCTCCAGGGCCAAAACCCTCTGCTTCCTCATTTCTGCCTCCCAGTTACCTTCAAATTCCAACTACAATCTCTCTTTCTACAGGAGGCCTTTACCAACCACTCCTCATTCTAACGCCCTTCCTCTTTTAATTATAACATGTTTATCCTCTTTATAGCTTCTTTGCTTATTGTTTTTATTTTGTTGTATCCCCCATTATTTTGTGAACGCTTTGAGGGCAGAGACTGGTTTTTTACCTTTTTTCCTTTTTTTGGTCCTCAGAACTAATCATAGAGCCTGGCACATAGTAGGCACTCAGTAAATGTTTATGGAATGACTAAATACCCCCATTCTCCTTCATGTAATCTAGTAGCTTCTTTCCTCCAGGATCTAAACACCTAAGTTTTTGGCCTCTTATTAAGCTCCCTTTCTTCTATAAATGGCACTACCATCTCTTCACCAGCTTCATAAGGTGTCACTATCTAGCACTCCTCTCTTTCATTGCACATAACTAATCAGTTGCCAAATCTTACCTTTGCTTGCTTCACTCCATCTCTAAAATCTGAGCCTTCCTCTCCACTCACAAAGCAACCTCCTTCTTTCAGGATGTCATCGCATCTCCCCTAGGTGGGTGCAATGCCTAGATGGGCCTGACTCACTGTAATCCCTGACAGTTTAGGTTCTAGACTGAAACAATTTCAGACCCTCCAAGGTTATTCAACACTTAAAGAGAAGGTGTGCTTAGCCAGAAGAGAAGAATATTTTATAAGAATAAACAAACACTGAGCTCAGTCAAATCTCATCCAGCTCTATCACTTCCACCAAGTATCTGGGCACATCTCCAGCTCCTTGTGGCTGTTGGTATTTATGAGAACAGGAAATTAATAGCCTGAGTTTTTAGACCCCTGAGCTAACTAGAGGATGGGCTCAGCACCTTTTTAATGGAAAACTATCCTATTGATGTTATAAAATGTTAAGAGAATGGCAGCAAGATGGCAAAGTGGATAGAGTCAGGCTGGAACCAGGAAGACCTGAGTTCAAATCCAGACTCAAAAATTTAATAGCTGTATGATCCTCTGTAAGTCACTAAACTCTATTTGTCTGAGTGTCCTTAACTGCAAATGGGGATAATAACACCACTACCTCCCAGGATTTTGGGGAAGATCGAATGAGATACTACTTGTAAAGCCCAGGGCACATCATAGGTGTCACAGAAATGCTTCTTCTCCTCCCTCCCTCCTAATTGGTTGCCCTGCCTCAGGTCCTTCACCATACCAGTTCATCCACCACATTACTATTGAAATCTTTCTCCTTAAGCACAGATTTGACCATTTGACTATTCTACTCAACCAATTATGGTGGCTCCTTCTTGACTCTAGGATCAAATATCCACCCCTCTCATAAGGTCTCAAAGCCCCACATGACCTGGCCCCAATGTCTCTTTCCAGCCACATTAGACATTATCTGCCCTCCTGTTCTTTGAGATGCAGCCTCATGGGGCTTCTTTCTCACACAGAAAATTTCACCTCCCATTTCTGTTTCTGTGTACTGCCTGTCCTCCTTGCCTGGAAGTTAAGCCTTCCTTCTCTCCACCTTAGAGTCTCTCTTGTCCTTAAAGACACAGCTCATGCACTATCTTTTCCTTGAAGTCACACCAGGTGTCCCCAGCTGCTGGTACCTTCCCCCAAAGCCACCCTGTACTTTGCCCCTTTGTACATTTTAATTAATTCACTTATACTTATGCTGTTTCTATTTTATATATAATTTTGTTCTCCTCCACTAGTATGTAAATTCATCTGAATATGGATTATTTCATTCTTTGTAGCCTTATCCCTTATATTTAGCAGAGAGCCAGACACATAGCAGGCCCTTCAAAAACACCTGCTGATTAGATCTTTTTTTCTACACCTTTCCTTCATTTTTCATTCTTTATTAGTCTTACAAGTTGACCTTCTTGGCCTCTGGACCTAGGTATATTTCTAGCCATTCTCTCTTATACATTTCTATGTCTTAAACACTTCTACCTTTTGCTTCTTCTCTCTTTTGTTTCAGTTGGTATCAGTACCCAATCCCAGTTTCTTCTATTCACTTCCTGCTAAAATTTTCTCTTGTCCAGAACAAAAGGGCTTTCATGATGTCTTCACATGATGGGGGAAATGAATTTGTTGGGATTCTTACAGCAAACAAACCTAAGGTGGAGTCATCTGAAATAGGAGGGAGTCAGACAATGGTGTGCTAGTAAATGTTTAACAACTGGATTTCTAAAAATATATATATATATGTATATATATATATATATCAGCACAACATACTTTTACATTTTCTGTTCATCAAGAACATCACTTTCTTACATTTAGACAATCAACAAAACCATCAAGACCTTACTTGAAGCTTTTGCTGATTTCTTTGAACTATGAAACATTTTACGTGGAACATTTAATAACCAACCCTCCCCAGGTGGTTGAGAATATCCTTGGAATGCTGAAAGTAAATTTCTGGGAGAACATGACTCCATTTTATTCCACAATTGTCATTCTGTTGTATACGTCCCCTGGATGAACCACAGGACCAGCTACAATAATCGCTGGTTCACTTCAGTATCTAATCTCTTCTATTTGGTAGAAAAATAAATAAAAAAAGACTTCAGCAGTTCCTGGAATACTTTTCTCCTTTACCTAACATGACAAATAGTTCCCTTCGATTTAGAGTTCCCTCTCCATTTAGAGAGAGAGAGAGAGAGAGAGAGAGAGTAGGAGGGAGAAAAGGATGGAGGGAGGAAGGGAAGGAGACAGAGAATCTGGACCACAGTTTGACTACTTGATCCTGGAGGGAGGGGAACTAGGGAAGGTTAAGGAGGAAGAGTGCTCTGGGATGGATCCACCAGGGAATGACCCATTTACATTGGAAGGGCCTTAACAAACATCTTTTGGTCTTTGTGTAAGCTAGCACCCGTTGCCAAACTTCCAACCTGCTAATAACCAGTTTTGCTATAGGTGAATAACCATCTTTCCCCACCTTGTCCTTGGTATGTATAAACAGGTGGTGTGGTGGATAGAGCACTGTGCCTGGAATCAGAGAAACCCATCTTCCTGAGCTCAAATCTGGCAATTCATTTAATCCTGTTTATCTCAGTTTCTTCTCTATACAAATTAAATGGAGAAGGAAATATTAAACCATTCTAGTATCTTTGTAAAGAAAACCCAAATGGGATCATGAAGAGTTGGACAGGACTGAAAAACTACTGCACACATTGTATAAACACTACTAAATGAATTGTGAATGATATCCCTTCCCTTCAATGGCTGGTAGGGGTGTGCCACACACTGAGTGTAATAAAATCTATTTCTCTGGTTCTTATTAGCTTATTGGCATCAGCTGGTGGAAAAGATAAAACAATTCATGGAACAAGAGCCAGATCTACCAAACCCGTACAAGAAGGAAGCACCTGCTTGTCTTCCAAGGAAAGAGGACAAAGCCTAGAAGACATATATGAGACAACAGTGCCCCTGCTCATTCTAAATGTCTGCTGACCAGAGCTAAGAAATAATAAAAGAGAGAGACACAGAGAGACCTGGGAAGACTTGTGTGGCCGGAGGTTGAAGGAAATGAGCAGCATCAGGAGGACAATTTCTGCTCTGATGACAATACAGCAAAGGACAAGAGCAGGGGAAGCCTTCAGGGCTCTGCTCCAGGCCTGTTCAGACAAGACTCAAGCGTGAAGGGGTATCCTGGACCTTTAATTGCTAAAAAAGGGAGAGCTTGGCCAAAAGAAACAAAAAGAATGGGGGAAGAGTTCCATGTGGAGGGAGGGGTGATAGGTATGCATAAAAGAGAGTAAAGACTTCATGATCCATATGGAACCGAGACTAAATAGAGAAATGGTTTTCTTTCAAACTTAAAAAACAAAACTTAGAAGGACAGTAATTTAGGTGGTGGAGAGGGAAGTTAATGCTTAAAATGCCAAAGTGCCATGAATCAGTTCAAAACACTGACAGAAAGCAGGACAGTGTTGTTACTATGGTATTCAATATCATAAGTAAGAGAGATGGCCAGCTTCAAAGACAATCTTCTTTGTCTACAGAAATGGCCTCTTTGGCTGATGTTGGTCATGTCACTGGATGGACTACACTTACCTGGGCTGGGGGTCTGTGGTTCCCAGGGGCCATTCCTTCTGGCTCTGGGATCCCTGCTTGGGTCAGGCCTTGGTCCTCTGCAGACTGAGAGCTGGGGAGGGAGAAGGAGCCCAGAGGGTGAAACTTTTTTCCTTTCTCTTCCTAGGCAGAAGGCTGACCAACTCAGATTTATGAGGTTGGACCAGTCCCTGGTCCTGTTCTCAGGGGAGAGAGACTCCAACCTACAGAAAGAAGGAGGCAGGAGGTAAGATCAGGCTTGGAAATGAAGATGGTCCCACTCTCTCTTATTCCTTCACTTCTACCATGCTCCACACCCCCATCCTCCTACAGAGATCCAAAACGCAGAATGGGTTTGGTATCCCAGACAACCTGAGATAAGTCAGAGCCTCAATGACCCCTGAGTCAGAGTTCTCCCTGCAACTGGTACTCTGTCGTCCCTGCATCCCCTTATCCCCTCTCTCAGATTCTCATTTTCATTCTCTCTCTAAAGAGAGAGAGAGAGAGAGAGAGAGAGAGAGAGAGAGAGAGAGAGAGAGAGAGAGAGAGAGAGAGAGAGAGAGAGAGTAGGAGGGAGAAAAGGATGGAGGGAGGAAGGGAAGGAGACAGAGAATCTGGACCACAGTTTGACTGCTTGATCCTGGAGGGAGGGGAACTAGGGAAGGTTAAGGAGGAAGAGTGCTCTGGAATGGATCCACCAGGGAATGAGCAGGGTACATGAGAAAGGGAATAAAATCCAGTCTGGGCTTCTGCCTCCAGGCAGGGGGCCTTCATGAAGGCTCTGAAAGAGGTGAGAACAGGAATGCAGACGCTTTGGTGCCTGGGTCCAATGTAAGTCCCAGGGATGGAGAGGCAGTATTTCTGGATCCTTATAGGTTGTACTAAAATTGTGTCTTGTTCTAGTCCCCCTGACAACTTCCTCTTGCCCTATACACAAAGCTTTAGTAGGAAATTGAAAAGGGGAACCAGTCAGTAAGCCCAAACTGCCCCAAAGATCAAAGAAACAAGATTTACAAATTGTATTAACCAAAATTCACATTCTAGCAACTTAGCAGAACCATCTAGATGCTGCTTCTCCCGGTTCTAGTACTTTGATATGTCAATTTCAGACCCTATCCAGACCTACCCAACTCCACAGCAGCAGGATATCAAGGACAGCTGGGAACTTTGAGATGATTTGAGTACGTACATGAATGAACTACTAGCCTCAAAGTGATCTCTCCCCAAAACACCCTATAAAAAAGTGACCTCAAACACCCCCTACCGCACCCCTGGGTCCAGCTGCCTACTGCTCCCAGCTCTAATCCGTGGTGATGGGAGGGATGCTTTCTGCCTCTCACTCCCCATCCTCTCCCACCGCCCCGCTCCGTACCCCTCCCCACTTTTCTAAGCTCGTCTCCGCTCTATTAAAAACGTTATTGCCGGCCGCTTCCCGCGGCCAATCATAGCGCTTTCTGGTGAGTACCGAAAATGCCAGGTGCACCAGGCCCCCTTCCTTCATCTCATCGATTACTTATCCATGCACTTGGTGCTGTGAGCAGGATGCTGCACGGGAAGCAATGGTCCAGGCAATGAGCCACGCGGCTCAGACTCTTAGGAGATGGCCCGGGCTGGCCACCACTGCCCTCTCGATTTCCTATTTCCCACAGGCCTCTGGGCCGCCCGCTGCGCCCCGACTGGAGCGCTCCAACCTCTCCCCCATGCTGTGCGGGCCCCCCGAAACTCCCCAGCCTGAGGCCCGGCGCGGTACCTCCCAATTCTGCCCCCACCAAACCCTGCTGACCTTCCCCGCCCCCTCCCCGAGGCTCGGGCCGCATCCTCCCGCATCCCCTCCTCCGGGAGACCTAGGAAGGAAATGTGGGTTCAAGAGGAAGGGGCGGCGTCTGTGGGCGCCTACATTAGGGAGAAGGCGGGGATGGGGGAGGCTTGTCTTAGGGTTTCAGTTTGAGTGGAGGCGGGAGACTCCCGTGTCCCGAGGTCCAGCTTTTTTATTCACTATAAAACAAGTTTTGGGGATGGAAAAATATTCTGTTTTTCCCCTCACTCTCAAAGAGTGTGCCAAAGGAAGCAAACCTGGCATGGCCCGGCGCCCGGGGGTCTCAAAAGTCGGCCCGGGTGATGTCTCGGTTTTTCAGTTGTTGAATTTTTTTAAAAATTTTTTATTCTGAGCTTAAAAATAAAACAAGCATTTCTATAACATAATATAACAGGGAAAAAAGCATGATTGCTCGTGAAGCTGCAAATATATTACGTACAACTTGCTATTACTTTTAAATGTGTGATAAAGTTATCACCAATCTTTTATTCCATACCTGCCCTGTATATATGTGTATATGTATGTATATGTAAAACCATTCTATACATCTACGTGTATCGATTCTTTCTCTGGATGCAGGTAGCAATCTTCCTTCTTAGGTCCTTTGTAGTTAATTTGGGTATTTATAATAGTCAAAATGACTTAGTTGCTCAGTCATTCTTAAAACAATGTTGCTGTTACTGTATACAATGTTCTCTTGGTTTTGGTCATTTCGCTCTTCGTTATTTCCTGTAAGTGTATCCATTTTTTTTTTCTAAAAAAACATTGCAGTTGGAGGGCAAGGAATGTGGGCATCCCTCAGTGGGTAGTCTCAGGCTATCGTCCCCAGAAGGTTAGGCCTTTATAGATGTCCACGCAGGATTAAAGGCATGGGCACTGTCAACACTGAAAGCTTCAGAGGACCCAGATCTCTGTTTCTGGCAGAGCCCCTCAAGGAGCCTATAGAAACCCAAGAGGCCTAAGGACACTGGGTTGGGAACAATCACCAGTTCATGTCATTCAATTTCTTGTGAGGCCCCAGAAACTAGGATCATTGGAGTGGGTGTTGCTGTATATCAGCATTGGATCATCCTGATATGTGGAAAAAGTAGATTGCACATGAAATAATTCTACTATTTATTCATTTTGAGGTATGAAAAAATTCAATATGGCCCTTTCAAATCTGTCCTGATTCTTTCTATCTTTATACCTATTCTACTGAGTGAGAATTAAAAATATCCAACTACTTCCTTCTTTTAATTATTTTTGGTGAGGTGGGGGGCATGCAATCCTATTCTTAGTTTCTGTCAAAATGCCATATTTTCCCACAACAATTTGACAAACCAAAAAAGTTGAAATGAAAGTACACGATCAAGCTAAATCAATTTCTATTCCCAAATGACTTCTTTATTCAGCATCTTAAATCTATATCACCTTTTGGTCAGGAGACCAAAGATCTTTGTAAGTCCTCTGCAATAGTGGCTGGTCATTGTAATTATCAGAGTGGTGATATCTTTCAAAGTTCTTGTCTTTAGCGATGTTTTTATTGTTAGCAATTACTCTCTGAATGTTATTCAATTTACTGTCTCCGTTCATATTACTCTTCTGAGTTTTTAATGAAACTGTCTATTTTAGATCGTATTTTTGTGTTCAATTCCATTCATATACCAAAGTTTGTTCAGCTGTTGCCCTAAGTAGAACATCACACCTTAGTTTCCAGTTCTTTGCCTTAACAGAAGGATATTATCAGAATATTATCAGGAGGATAAATAGCATAAATGTTTTTTATACTTGGGTCCTTTTCCTCTGTCTTTGACTTAAGGGAATATGCACGCACACACCCACACCCACACCTACCCACACACCCACCCACACATGCACACACACACACACACACACACACACACACACACACACACGATGTCATTGACTCAGAGTAGTAACCACTTTTTGAGCTTCACCCTTCACCAACAGTGAGACCTGTAATTATTAGTAAATTCAATACATACTTCACCTTAGTGTTTCTTAAATTGAATTTTAAAAATTAACTTTCATTTCCTGTCTGCCAAACTGATTCGCCTACCCCAGACTCTTGAAATTAATATGTAGTCAAGGAAAATAAATTGCCCCAAATAGCTGTCATTTCCATGAATGTGATGAAATATTGTGCTGTTAAAAATTATGACAAGTGAGGGTTGCAGAGAAACCTGGGAAAGGTGCATGAACAAATGTAAAGTGAACAGAACCATAATATCTTGCAAATAAAAACAATATTGTAATGAAAAATAAGTCAGGAAGACTTAAGAACTCCAATCAATGCAATGACCAAGCATCTCTAGGAGACCAAAGATGAAATATGCTAACCATGACCTGATAAAGATGAAGGACTCAGAGTACAGGATGAGACAAATAACTTTTTCTTTGACATGGACAATGCAGGAACATTATCCTTCAATATACATGTATGTAAATTCCCTTCAGTATCTGTGATCATCATTTTCTTATCATCTTTGTTGTTGTTCATTTGTTTCAGTCATGTTCTATTCTTTTTTACCCCATTTGGGGCTTTCTTGGCATGGTTTACCATTAACTTCTCCAGTTCATTTTACAGATGAGGAAACTGAGGCAAAATGGATTAAGTGACTTACCCAGGGTCACACAGCCAGTAAGTGTCTTGAGGCCTGATTTGAACTCAGGTCTTCCTGACTTCAGACCAGGCACTCTATCCAAGACCCCACCTAGCTGCCTCTCATCACCTTTACCAATATGAAAATCTTTCTAATTATTAGTGATTTGGGTTAGTGATTATAGATGTGAAACTTTTTTCATGTGGTTGTTTGATAACTTTCATTTATTTTTTAAAAAACTGTTTATTCATAGCTTTTAACCATAGACTTATTATGGAATGACTCATTTTTATAAATCTGTATCCATTCTTTAAAACCCTTGGAAATGAAACTTTTATTAGAGAAACTTACTGCAAATCATTTCCCCATTTAACAGCTTCCCTTTTACATTTGAGATATGTTAGTTTCTTCATATGATAAATACTCACCATTTTATTTTGTGTGATCTTCTCCATCCCCTATTTGGTGACTCACTTTGGTGACTTTGTGGAACACAGGGTTACTATACTCATTCTCTTTTGTATGTTACACAAGTAATCTGTATAAGCTCTTTATTTTTAAGTAGTACAAGACAGTTTGGATGATTGTCATTTTCTGCTTCACACTTGGTCCTGCTAGGCCTCCATCCTGGAATACCAAAGAGGCTTTAAAAAGAGACATATGAACATACATTTGATGAGAATATAGATTTAGAGTTGAAAGAGACCATAGAGGTCACTATCCAACCTCCTCATTTTAGAGATGAGTAAATTGAGGCATAGAGAGATAGTTCCTCAACTAGAGGGACACAGAGAGCATCTGAGGCTAGATTGGAAATTGAGTCTTCCTAATCCAGTTCCCCATCTTTTACAACATGCTGCTTTCATCTACACAGTACTGAAAATCACTCTGAATAAAAAGAAGAATGATTAAACTATATATATATACCTTTTAGCCCACTGATTTTGCTATGAAACTTAAGATTCTAGGAAAAACAATAACAATAACTTGCATTTACATAGTGATTAATGCTTACAAAGGACTTTACACATATTGTCTCATTTAATGTTCTAATGGACCCTTGAATAGAGTATTGTGATATATAGAGTACTGTCTAGCAACCTCCATCTTCCAGCAAAAGGCATGTTCTCATTGAGCACATTCATAAATCTTATCTCTACTATGCATCTTTTGATAAAAAGTAAGAGATAATCTCTGGCTTCCCACATTGAGTCCATATAAGGTTTGTTCACAAAATCTATTTTCTGATGTTTAGCAAACTCTGAACTCCATTTGAATGCCTTTGCACATTTATTACAGGCATATGATTTCTATCTCATGTAAATTCGCCTGTGGGGAAATAAAGGACAACTTATGTCTAAATGTTTTTCCACATAGATTATATTAATCTAGTATGGATTATATTACTCTAGTATGGATTCTCTGATATTTAGTAAGGGGAGATTGTACATTAAAAGCTTTCCCACATTCATGACATTCATAAAGTTTCTCTCTACTGTGGATTCTCTGATGGTAAGTAAGACTGAAGCTATTTGTGAATGTCTTTCCACACTGATTACATTTGTGAGGTTTCTCTCCACTGTGGATTATCTGATGTGGAGCATCAGTTTGGAGTTGCATCTTGTAAAGGTAACCACACTGACATGCTCAGGATGGCTGCTAGCACAGGTTCTTAGATCTGCTTTACTAGGAAAGATCGCTGTTTAAGGGGTCAACAATCTTTTTTAATTACCTTCACTAGTTCAGAGGAAAAGTCAGCAGCTTGAACTTCAGAGAAAAAACAAACAGAGGAACTATAGAGACAATATAAACAGAGAAAAAAGACCAACAGACAGGGCTCTATGGCCTGAATCAAAGCAATATTGCTATTGCTTTACATACATCCCTGGATGGAGAGAGCCTTTACATCTGAGCAGTTGGGAGCTCTAAACACATGGCCACTCAGAGTCTCAATCAGGGAATCACAAGATCCTTCTCATAAGTGAGCCCCCAAAGTAAAATACAAACTCAGAGTATATATATACTTTTCAGAGCCAGAAAGCATTACAACCCTCATGACTCAGTGCCTAACTAGAAATTAGCAAAAGATATGAAAGCCTTCCTACAAGCAAGCTTCCCCTAAGCAAGCTTCCCTTAATGGGCTCCATGTGAGGCCTATTAATGATTGGGAAAGATCTTAAATCCCATTAGCATTACACATCTGAAAGCCTTTCCACATTGATTACATTTGTAAGGTTTCTCTACAGTGTGAATTCTCTGATGTTTAGATCACTGTAGTCCTGTGCTCACAACACTGAGAATAACCATTCAATGAGATCATTTTAGTTTTGAAACAGGGGGGAGGAGCCAAGATGGCAGAGTAGAAAGACACATATGCTAGCTCCTAACCCACAGCCCATAAAATACCTGTAAAGAAGAACTCCCAACAAATTCTGGAGCAGTGGAAACCACACAACAACAGAGTGGAGGAGATTTCTGTTCCAGAGAGCCCTGAAAAATGGACACCAAAGGTCTGTTGCACACCAGACCTGGAGCAGAGCCCAGCCCTACCTTGGCCACATGGCACCAAGAGGAGTAGATCCGAGCAGGCTTCAGGGGCAGAATCTCCAGCTGCAGCACAGGGCCCTCCACCCACAGGTGCCAAAGGTCAGAGAGAGGGTCTTTTTGGGTGGCTGAGAGGGGAGTGGGGTGTCCCCATAACTCAGGCCCCCTCGGGAGGCAGCAGCGGAAGCAACAGCAGACAAGGGCTCCCAAAGCAGGCAGGAGCTCGGATCCATTGTTGAAGGTCTCTGTGTAAACCTCCTGAGGGAACTGAGCCCCGTGTGGTGGCCCTGCCCCTACCTGAGCAGCTGAACTTAATCTCACACTGAATAGCAGCCTCACCCCTATGAAAGCCCTGAGGCTGGGAAGCAGCATTTGAATCTCAGCCCCTAAGCGCTAGCTGGGAGAACCGGAGGCGAGGTGGGTGTGGAGAGGAAACTCAGAAGTCAAGTAACTGGCTGGGAAAATGCCCAGAAAAGGGGGGGGGGGGAATAAGACCATAGAAGGTTACTTTCTTGGGGAACAGGTGTCTCTCCCCATCCCTTCGGATGAGGAAGAACAAGGCATACTGCCAGATGAAGTCAAGAACCCTCCCTCCAAAGGGGACTTAAACTTGGCTCAGGAAATAGAAGACCTTAAAAAACAAGTTAGCAGCTTACTAAAGGAGAACCCAAAAAAGCACTGAGGGAAATAGCAGCTTTAAAAAGAGGCTAACTCAACTGGAAAAAGAGGTCCAAAAAAACCAACGAGGAGAGGAAGGTTTAAAAAGCAGAATTAGCCAAATGGAGGAGAAGGTTCAAAAGCTCACTGAACAAAATAATTCGTTGAAAGAGAGAATTGAGTCCAGGGAAAAGAATGACTATGACTTAAACCAAGAAGTTAGTAAACAAAACCAAAAATTAAAAAAAATAAAAGATGATGTGAAAGAACTCACTGGAAAAACAGCTGACCTGGAAAATAGATTCAGGAGAAATAATTTAAAAATTATTGGGCTACCTGAAAGCCATGATCAAAAAAAGAGCCTAGACACCATCTTCCATGAAATTATCAAGGTAAACTGCCCTGATGTTATAGAATCAGAGGGCAAAGTAGATATTGAAATAATTCATCAATCTCCCCCTAAAAGAAACCCAATCAGAGAAACTCCTAGGAATATTGTGGCCAAATTTCAGAGTTCCCAGATGAAGGAGAAAATACTGCAAGCAGCTAGAAAGAAACAATATGAGTGCTGTGGAAATACAATCAGGATAACACAGGATCTGGCAGCTTCAACATTAAGGGATCAAAGAGCTTGGAGTAAGATATTTCAGAAGTCAAAGGAACTGGGATTGAAGCCAAGAATCACCTACCCAGCATATCTGAATATAACACTTCAAGGGAAAAAAAATGGACATTCAGTGATAGAGACAAATTTGAAAATTTCATGTTGAGGAAAAGAGCAGATTTGTATTTAGAATTTTGACTTCCCAAGACAAGAATCAAGAGAAGCATGAAAAAGTAAACAGGGGGGAAAAATCATAAAAGAATCTCTAAAGCTGAACTGTTTACATTACTACATGGAAAGAAAATATTTTTAACTCTTGAATCTTTTCTCAGTATTTGGGTAGTTGGAGAGATTGTACACACGCACTCATGCACATATGCATAGATAGATAGGGAGTGCAGGGTGTGTTATATCAGAAGAGATGATATCCACATACACATACACACAAAAAAAATAAAATAAAACAAAATAAAATAAAAATTAAGGGGTGAAGGAGGAAAAATCCGGGAAGAGAAAGGGAGGAATGAACTGGGGCAGGCTATAACTCATAAAAGAGATAAGAAAAGTCTTATTCAATAGAAGAGATAACAGGGAAGGGGAGGGGGGGAATAAAGCTACTCTCCCCACATGTGGCTGAAGGAAGGAATAACATGCTCACTAAATTTGATAAGAAAATTTATATCACACTACAGGAAAGTAGGAGAGGAGGCAACAAGTGGAGTGAAGGGAATGTTAGAAGGGAGGGCAAATGGGAGAAGGGAGTCACTAGAAATAAACACTTTCAAGAAGAGACAAGGTCAATTGTAGGGGGGAAAAATAAGGGGCATAGGGTAGGTCAGAGGGCAATATAATTAGTATTATATAACATGATTACTATGGAAGTCTTTTGCAAAACAACACATGTTTAGTCTGTATTGAATTGCTTCCCTTCTTAGTGGGGCTGGGGAGGGAGGGGGGCAGGGAGAGAAGTTGGAATTCAAAGTAGCAGAAATGAATATTGAGAATTTTTACTGCTTATAATCAGGAAATAAGAATTACAAGAATAGGGGCATGGAAATTTATCTTGCCCTGCAAGAAAAGAAGGAAGATGGGGATAGGACAGGGGTGGGGTGTGATGGAGGGGAGGGTACATTGAGGGAAGGAGCAACCAGAATGCAAGGTATTAGGAAGTGGGGGGAGGAGGGTGATTGGGAGAAAAATTCGTCATGTTACAAAGTGAGGTAAAAGCAATTCTAATTAAAACAATAGACTGAATTAATTACTGAGAATAAATCAATGACATCTTTAGTTTGGAGAAAAGAATTTCAGTCTAACTTTCCAAGAGGAAGGTAACCTCTGATAAAATTTGGCATTGATGGAAAAGTCAAGGTTTTAATGGTAAATTTGATTTTATGATTGCCATTTAATCAGGAACTAGAACATGTATAGAAAGGCATGCAAGACACTTAAGACCTGCCTTAAAAGATGTTTCTTAGCCAAAGTGAAACTGTAATCATATTTCAAACCTGGTTATAGGAACTTGCCATTTTTAGATGATGTGGGACTACTAAGTGACTGTTCTTCTGAGTCTAACTCCAGGTATGGGAAGCAAGAAAGGTGATCTGAGCCTCCATTACATGATGCCAGTATGCTCATGAGATGCTAGTATGAACTGCATAGGTGATCTCAAGGGAAGAGTGGGAGAGCAGCTGTTCAGCATGGGCTGAGGTGGGATTCTCCGGACTCAGTTTCCCCAATGACACCTGGCAGACTTTAACCCTGACTGAATGCAAGTGGACAATCTACTCCTGCCTGGAACAGACATGAAGTTGGGGAGATATTGTTTCCCTGCAATGTCCCTAGTCTTGGTGGCAATTTCCTATAGTCAAAAAGGTATGTAAGCTTAATACCAGATCTCTTCAGTTATAGATTATGGGTAGAGGAACATCTGAGGCTGCCTAAAATTAATCTATTAGGCATAGGACTTTAGACCAACAACATGAAGATAGGGTCTTTTTATTCTTAGTAATACTGAGGAGACAATTAGATTCAGAGATTGTGAAGTTAGCAACATAAATATTATCTGTGTCTCAGCTGGCTTACGTTTAAAAAAAAAATTTTTTTTTGTGGTCCATATTGTAAATGCTTTAAAAAGATGTATCACCTGACCAAAAGCTTGAATTGCTTTATCTGTTGTAAACTGTTAAAAAAAAAAAAAAGAAACAGACTTCTTTACTTCAAACCTGGTCTCTGCAATATGTTTTTAAAAGTCTGTTTTTTCAGAGCTATATTTCAAGAAATCACAAATGAAAACTGAACAGGACAAAAAGTAAATTGTCCCAGTTTTAGAAAAAAAAATTATAAAAGCAATTTTAAAAAAGTTTAAATCCAACCTCCCAAGTCCCAAAATATGTTCTTCTTTGTTACATGTGGACACATGTTGGTAAATAAAACAAGGTCAATAATAGAGTACTGTGATATATGGAACAACACATAGGAACAAGGTCTCATACTTCTAGAGGTAGAAGGGAACTTGGAGGTCTTCTAGTACAGTAGATTTTATTTTAATAGGAGGACACTGAGGCCCAGAGAAGGTAACTTATTAAAGATCACACAAATGGAAGTGGCAGAGCAAAGACTCAAACCCAAGCCCTGACTCCCAAGTGTGTTCTTTTAACTGTACCATACTTCCTGAATCAGTCTTACCAAGCTAGGAAAGACTATCAGGAAGCATGCACTGTGGTATTCTTTGTGATTGTCCTCTGAGGTCTAGCTTGAAGAGGTTCTGAGGGCAGATTAGAACTCAGATCTTCTTGTTCCAAGTCTACTATTCTAGCCACTGTGCCACCTAGATGATATCCTAAATCTTAATTTCTGTAATTCTAGGATTCAGTGATTTCTCAAGATTTTCAAATCTACTTTTCTTTTTCTTAAAGCCTGGATCTCCTTATCTCGCCCAGGTTGGAAGTGAGGCAGCCACTCATGGACTTGATTCCACTACTAATCATCACAGAAGCTTCGACCTACTCCATTTTGGACACGGACTACATCTCTGTACCATAGGCAGCCTGTTGGACCCCATCTAGGGGTCAACTGTATTAGTGTGGATACCCAATAGACTTAGCCCTAGCTCAGAACTCCTGATCTCAAGCAATCAACTGGCCTCAGCCTCCTCAGAAAAAGGGATTACAGGCATGGCCCACCATGTCTGGCTAGATTTCTTATTATAAATGTATACATACACGTGTGTGTGTGTGTGTGTGTGTGTGTGTGTGTGTGTGTGTCTGAAACTCCATGGGTTTTTTGCTGCATGAAATTGTTTACAGTCAGAATTTCTCCTAGGTAGAAGACCAAAAACACCCTGGATAGCTCCAAAATTGAGAGTAAAGACAGCTCATACTTATGAAAGGTCTAAATGTAGGTAGCACTTTTGAACCTGGGTATTTTCTGTTGAGATTATACTTTCCTTACAGTTACAGAACTGAAGAATGTTAGAGGTGGAAAAAATCTCAAATCATTCTAGGCCTTAACTCTCTATTTTACAAATGAGGAAACTGGGGGGGGGGGGGTCAGAGAAGGAAATTATCTAAATTAATGATTTTCTTATAATGTTAAATACTAATTCATCCTTGGACTCAACTTTAAAGATAGACTATTTTTGTTTCAGGATTTCATCACCACACACTTCCTAAAGTTTAAAAAAGATGATTTTTGGTATGATAATGAATATGTTTCACAACTGTGTAACAGACTTCATTGTCTATATGGTCTCCAAGAGTAAAATAAAAAGCTATAGATCTTTATCTCCACCCAAAAGCTCTCCACTGGTAGTGTTGAAGAGAGAGATCAGGTTCAGATGTGAAGGAATTTACTTAGACCTTCTCTTTAGCCAGAGAACTTTATTGCCACAAAAACAGTGGGCTAGCCCTGAAAGAATGACTAGCAATTTACAGAGGGACAGGGGCTTGTTCTTGTAAGGACAGGATAAGGGAGACAAGGGAATCTTATGACCCAGGATGGTGGAGTGGAAACAAATAATTCCATGGTCCAAGATAAGGGTGAAATTTTGTGGTATTCCAAGATAAGGGGAGACTTTAAGGCACCAGGGAAAGAGCAACTCAACTCTTAGGGTGCCTTTGTATCAAGAGGCTTCAGGGCACCTTTAGAGGATGAACCAGGAAAAGGGCAGTTCAATCTTTAAGGCACCTTTGTATCCACATCAGCAGGACTCCCACATTCTAAATTTATTTAGTCAAAACTGGGACTAGCTTGGAACTATGACCAGGGTCCCTGCTCCCTTGTGACTGACCATAAACACTCTACTCCTCTCCCCCTGCATCTGTGACACAGAACTGCTGTGAGCAATAGAGCTGTCAATCAGCACCAGCTATACCTAATGCCAGCAAAGGGTCTCCTGTCATCTCTTTCTGACCAGTTGTCCAACCTGCTTACCATCTCTGGGCTGAGAGCTCTTGAAGCTGCTACTGCTGCTATTGGTGCTGGTATTCCACACAGGCCTCTCCTGTTGACCTCCTAAATTTTCTTAGGCATGAAAAAATATCTCATACTGACTTTTTGTTGGCTCTACTACTCCAAAATTTGATTTGAGGCATTATTTTAAAATTGTTTGGAGAGGAGTGTTGAGAGACTTCAGCTAGGTTGCTGCCTCTAATCTTCCACATTGGCTCCACCTCATCCCTAGGTTTCTTTTATTAGGAAGAGCTGTAGGTACTCATAACAGTTGAGAAAAGCACCAAATAGAAGACTCCTGCTAAAGACAACAGTGAGCAGACAGAATGTGTAGCAAAGAGAACATCCTGCTGCTGAAAAGGTTAATAAGTGACAAGAAATGCTATTAAGGGTCAGTCAACTTATTCTTTGTAGGACTGTGTCTCTGAAGTTGGGTAAGCTATCTCCCATTCCTAAATATTTCTTCCTTATTCCCAATTTATCTGAATCCTTCCCTTGTTCAAGGTCAGCCCACATATGACTTCCTCTAAGAAGCCTTTCCTGATTTCCTAACTATTCATGCTGTATCTATCTGCTCAAATATTCCTAGAACTCCTGGATCTTTTCTTTATCTATTAATCTATATTATACTGATTTGTATTCATGTTGTCTCTTCCACTCCCCACTTCCACCGCCATATATAAATTCCTTGACAAGAAGTTTGGTTTTGTATTCTCAGCACCAAGGATAGTGCCTGACACATACTAAGTACTTGTTTATTTTCTTAGTATATTTTGGGAGGAAGAGCTGATTCTTTTTACTAAAACTTACCTCCAAAACATTTTTTTTTTACCCATTGGGGAGTTGGTGAGAATTTGTTGAAAGCCCCATTGGAAGGATTTTTTCAAGGTTTCTGGTTTAGAGCTCAAACCAGGAGAAGTGTATGTGGCTCCATGCACTTGACACAAGAACTACATATCAATTTTAATGTCTTTTGTAGGTTGTGATTTTCCTCTAACACTTACTTGTCATAGGGACAGGGACTGGACCTATGATTTCATTTGTCTCGGGAACCTCCCTGATGAGGAAATGCTCTCTAATATTGAAGATTGCTATTAAGTTCCTCTTTCTAGCAGAAATGGTGGTTGACCAAAGGCTAAATTCCTCCTTCCAGTAGGCATCATTTAAGTAATCCAATCTCCTAAAGTTGTTTCCCCTTCTGACAACTGGGAGGATGGGGGTTGATCATTAGTTTATCAACCACCACCAAGTTCCTTTGCCCCAGTCCCAGTTCCCTTTTTCTCCTGACCATCTGAAGCAAGTTCCCCTTTCTATAAGCTGAAGAATATCAGTTGATAAAGGGGGAAGGGAGGAGGCTTAGATTATATTTGTGGCTTCAAAATACAACAGAAACAAAGACTTTGGGGTGGAATTAAGAAAGTCTAACTAGTCATGTGACTTGCCTCGTCCAATTAAATTATATTCAAAATAAATTTTTATATTTTTATTCCTCTTTTTTGTCATAAAAATCTGTTCTGTAAATCACTTGGAGACTCTGACCTCAGAGGAATCAGGTGACTTGATTTGATATGCAACTTATTTGATTGCAAAATAAATCATAGATAGCTCAGTGACTTTGTCCTCAGTTTCCCTATTATTTAAATTAATTTTTAGGATTAATTTTTTGTTTTCAACATTCATTTTCGCAAGATTTTGAGTTCTAAATTTTCTTTCCCTCCTTCCACTCTCCCCTCCCCAAAACAGCAAGCAATCTGAGATAAGCTTTATATATACATTCAAATTAAACATATTTTCATATTAGTCATGTTGTAAAGAAGATTAGAACCAACGGGAGAAACCACAAGAAAGAACAAAAAAGAGAGAGCAAATACTACTCTTCGATCTGCATTTGGACAACATAGTTCTTTTTCTGGATGTGAATGGCACATCCAGAGTTGTCTTAGATCTTTGCATTGTTGAGAAGAGCCTATCAAAGTCAGTCATCAAATAATGTTGCTGTTACTGTGTACAATGTTCTCCTGGTTCTGCTCACTTCACTCGGCATCAGTTCATGCCAGTCTTTCAGATTTTTCTGAAGTCCACCTGCTCATCATTTTTTATGGAATGTATTCCATTATGTTCATATATCACAATTTATTCAGCCATTCCCCAATTGATGGACATCCCCTCAATTTCCAATTCTTGGCCACCACAAAAAAAAGAGCTACTGTAAATATTTTTGTACTTGTGGATCCTTTGCCCATTTTTATGATTTCTTTGAGATACAACTCTAAAAGTGGTATTGCTGGGACAAAGGGCATACACAATTTTGTAGCCCATTGGGCATAGTTCCAAATTGCTCTCCAGAATGGTGGCATCAGTTTACAACTCCACCAATAATGCATTAGAGTTCCAACTTTTTTCACATCTTCTCCAACATTTATCATTTTCCTGCTTTGTCATGTTAGCCAATCTAATAGGTGTGATGTGGTATCTCAAAGTTGTTTTGATTTGCATTTCTCTAATCAATGCTGATTTAGAGCATTTTTTTAATATGACTATATATAGCTTTAATTTCTTCCTCTGAAAATTGGCTGTTCATATACTTTGACCACTTGTCAATTGGGGAATGACTTGTATTCTTATAAATTCAACTCAGTTCTCTATGTATTTTAGAAATGAGGCCTTTATCAGAGACACTGGCTGTAAAAATTGTTTCCCAGTTTTCTGCTTCCCTTCTAATCTTGGTTGCATAGGCTTTGGGCAAAAACTTTTCAATTTAATGTAATAAAAATCATCCATTTTGCATTTCATCATGTTCTCTGCCTCTTGTTTGGCTATAAATTCTTCCATTCTCCATAAATCTGACAGGTAAACTATTCTGTGCTCTCCTAGTTTGCTTATAGTACCACCCTTTATATCTAAACCATGTTTTTGACTTTATCTTGGTATACATTTTGACTTTATCTTGGTGTACAGTGTAAGATGCTGGTTTATGCCTAGTTTTTGCCATACCATTTTTCCAGTTTTCCCAGAAGTTTTTGTTAAATAGTGAGTTTTATCCCAGAAGCTGGAATCTTTGAGTTTATCAAAGAGGAGATTACTATAATCATTGATTACTATGTCTTGTATACCTAACCTATGCCACTGATCCATCACTGTATTTCTTAGCCAATACCAAGTAGCTTTGATGATTGTTGCATTATAATACAATTTCATTTAAAATACAATTTAAGATCTGGTACAGATCTGTAGAATTTCATCAATTCCCTTGATAGTCTAAACCTTCTGTTCTTCCACATAAATTTTCTTATTATTTCTTCTAGGTCTATAAAATAATTTTTGGTAGTTTTGTATGGCACTGAATAAGTAAATTAATTTAGGTAGAATTGTCATTTTATTATATCAACTCAGCCTACCCATGAGCAACTGACATTTTTCCTATTTAGATCTGGCTTTATTTGTGTGAAAAGTGTTTTGTAATGTCTTGGCAGGTGGACTCCCAAAAATTTTATAATGTCTACAGTATCAGTTAATTTTAACAGAGGTTTTATATAGTAATTGGGACAAATTACATAGAATGAAAAGGCATGGACAGGTTGTGATCTGCATTAGGAGAGAATGAATCTGCACAAGTGAGATCACAGTTTAATTGAAACTCCAAAGTAAAGATAGTACTAACAGCAAGATTGTGCATACACATAGAAAAGGGTCTCCTTCGCTGGTTGGTGGCTGGAGAAAGGGAGGAAGGAATTCTGCATGCAGTTGCTTCTACTGTGGCAGAGTTAGGATTGTACCATTTACAAAGCAGCAAAAATAATAGCTGATCCCATTCTAAAGCAAGGGGGAAAATACTAAAAGGGGAGTGAGGGAGATGAGGGCAGGGCAATTTGCAGAAATCATTTTTGTAGCCCAGAAACCTGTGTAGGTATGTTCAGTCTGTATTTACCAGGAAAAAGCAGCAAACATGTAATAGGAACTAGTTTTAAACATGTGGTTCACTTTCAAATAAGGTCAGTTTTTAAATTTTAGATTCCACTGAGTCTCATATAACCATCATTTTCAGACGTGTTACTTAGCAATGTCCTTTAATCAAATAAAAGATGAGGCAATAAAAAGTACATTACCCAGAAAATAATGATGTTATCTTTATTGAAATTAAAAAAACTTAAGTTACAGAACACACATAAATTCTCTTCCTTCACACCAAACCAGTAAGAAGAAATTTAAGGGGAAAAAGCACTGGCTTCAGAAAAATGATTCTATCTAGAATCATAAAAAATTTTCAATTGAGATCAATTTCCTTAAAATTTGATACAGCTGCATTTTCCATTTTTATTAAGGAAGCTGTCAACATAATTTTTTGGTCATTAGTTTACAATGAAGTCATAATCCTCAACTAAAATAATAAATTAAAACACATATAGTATACAGTATGTGCACAGAAACTGGCTAATTTTGGCAAGGTGTCTTAAAAATCAGAATGAATTGTCATTTCATTTTTCATAGGCATTTGGAATAGTATCCCTATCCTTTCTTTGGCATGTCTTTCTTTTATATTGTCTCATCTAGCGGTGAGACATATTCATACATTTATTTTCATAACGACTTAGGAGAAGCCCAGTGGGACATGCCAGCAAGATCACGTATTCTATGGTAAGATAACAATCATGATGCTGAAACCTCTGTTTACTCATCATCACTATCGTGTCAGAAGCCTGTAACAGGTGTTTTTCAAACTGAGATCCAGGGAAGTTCCAAAGGGATCATGGAGACAGGGGTTTCATAGCTCAACATCTTTTATTCTATAGTCTCATCTCTACTCTTTACTTTTCCATCTTAGTTTTTTAATAGTTAACATTTGCTGATACAATATACGCATATCACTATTCTAATTTATTCATCATTTATGATAATATATTTTATTTGTGATGTCATTTATTTATCATACCAGCTTTCCCCATTAGCGTTCCCTTTTGTAAATGGTCAAAAGAAAATTAGAACTATTACACATGACCTAATGGGCTATTGACAAATGGAATAATTTTTCAAATTTATTTAGTTCTGTTTGCAGATTTATTGTGATGGACAATAATAATTTATTAGTTTAGAAAAAACCTATGTGTGAGAGTACTGAGTAAGGCTAGGCCTCTGTTATAATTTGTACAAATCTCACAGATCCAGGAAATTTTAGTACAATGTCTAAAGTGGAAGTAATGACTCTTAATGAAGATGGAGACTTTCATGAGGAAAAGAATTGTAAAGATGACCCTGAGAACTCAATTTACTAATATTTGTGTAGGATGTGATCATCAGCTTGGTCTAATAGTCAAGCCATAATATTCCTAATTTCCTAATTTTAATAATGCAGAATTCTGTTTAACTTTTTTCTTCCCCTTTCAGAGGACAGGAATGATAAAGAATATAGTAAGAAAAGGGAAAGTCTCTGAGAAAAACCATTTGAGAATCAGTTTTAAAGTAAATGAAATGTTCTGGAAGGCCTAATTTGGAAATCAATGACACCCAGGTGAATATGTAGAGTTAGTCTGATTAGCTCTTTCACTCAGAAGAGGGAGGAGGTCAAGTAGATACAGCCAGTTAGAGTAATTGATGAATAACTAAAGGGAGATCCTAACTTCAAAGAAATTACAACAAAGCCTTGGTTTTAGTTTGTTTGATCTACTTATATTTGGAGTAGATTGCAGCTAGAGTTTGCCCACCCTAGTGCAGGCAATCCCCTTTGTTCTAGATTGCCCACAGATATTAGGGTACCATTGGGTTTTATATTGGGGTAGAGAGACTTAGAGGTACCTTTGCCACCTACATGTCTGGCTTCATTTCCCCAAACTAGAATAAAGTGGGAAATTAGGAATTAAAACAGAAGGCTTACAGGTCCTGTACCCTTTCTGTAGGAGTACATCTACTAAGCTGGTTTGTAATACTATCAGTAAAAAGCATAATCAAATCAAGTTAGTGTTAGGCTTTTTCTGTTTCTTTAATTCCCCAAACTTGAATACCCAGGTGAACCACCACTTATCCAGAATGAGGCAATACTCCAAGGGATCGAGTCCCAGTAACAGATCAGGAGAAAACCTTAAAACCATGTCCAACCCCATCACTTTCCTGACGAGGAAGACAGAATCTAGAGAGGTAGTGACTTCCCCCTAATAACATACCAAGTAAGCACATGCCAGGACTAGGACCTGGGTTCTCCTTATTTTTATTCTAGTTTTTTTTCCCCCATTACTTCATGCTGCCCAAATGTTAAGTGATTGAATCTCTGTGGCATTACAAGTTTCCCACATTTCTGAACATGGCACTTCAGCAACATGATACATGGATACAAATGGATTTGGCACATGCATTCATTCATACTCTCACAGTGTAAAAGCAGCAGTGAGCACCAACAAGCAAGAGAAATCTTCCCAGAAAAGATTTCTCTAGAAAGTCTTTGTCAGTCACCCAAACTGAAATTTTCATGGAAAAAACTAAAATCACTGTCCAAGAAATTCCATTGTAAAGAATACACCTTTGTTACAAACATGTCCACCCACTCCCACCTTTTCTTTTCGCCAGACCTGTGATTTCACTGGGCTAGTGTAGGAAATACTAAGGGAGGAAATTGCATTTCCAATGCTCATCAGAAACTTAAGAGTCTGAAAGAATAGTCAAGGCCATTGAGTTGCCTAGGGTCACATAATGAGTGTCACAAGTCAGGTCTTCCTGATTTTAAGACTGACTCTCTATTGCTATAACATTCTGCTTTCTCATTACCTACCTTTAATAAATAACACACTGGTGTATCTTTATTGGACACAGATATTTCTTGCTAAAAAGTCAAATTATTTTCTTACTCTTTAGGCTCGTTATTTGTTTGCTTTTTACAGTTAAAACATTGGGTAATTTAGAGAATTTCATAGTGGAATATTTAATCAACAAATACTATTTCATCTATGGGTGCCTCATGAAATTGTAATTTTTGTATGTGCTGGATATTGGAAGTTTTGTTTCTTTATCAGAAAAATATCCAAGGAATAGGATAAAGATTTAATAATGAAAAGAGAGCAGAGCTCTGTTAGAATTATCTATTTTCAGAAGGCAAATAATACCTAACATTAACTTACATTTAAAATGGAAGAAAAGTAGTGGTTTTCTGGTTACTCATAGTAATAAATATTAATAAAAATTAGCATTTCCATAACAATAACAGAATCTACTTTTCATTAAAGTTTGTTTTATTTTAGCCTTTACGCTCTCATTTTTAAATGATCTGAGATTCAATGTAGTGCTCTCAATATAAAACACAAGCACAGCAAATTATTATTTGATGATCTTACTACAATTACAAAGTCTCTCATGAATAGCTACCAAAATAAGAATATGACATGTGTGGTGGTGTATTTGCTGAGAGACTAATGAGCAAACAGTCCTTAAGCCATGTCAAACTTACAAAAAAAAAATCAAGATGGAGTAGATGCACCATTATTGTGATTTTGATAGCTCCTTAAATAAGGCTATTCCATCAGAGTATTTGCTACTGTAACAAAAAGCATAAAACTTTTTAAAGCATGAAAAGCATAAACCAAGATGATAATCTTTTTTGTCATGTTCTGTAATCATGTTCAAAAAATAGAAAGATTTTTTTAAAAATGTCTTTCATGAAAAAAGCTTACAAGTTATCAAACAGGGGAAGGTATTTCTTCTCATCTGTTAAGCTTTAGAAAATACTTATATTTTGATTCTTTTTCCCCCCTACAAATGACTACTTTAGCAAGAATAAGTCCTTTTGTGTGTGTTCTACATATTCCAGTCAATGAAAGCATGGGATCCAGCCAGATAGGGAATTTGGAAAAAATCCAGGTACCCTGAAAGTTCTATCAGCTGCTACAAGAGGAGGCAGATGCCCTGAGTAAAGAAGGGCTAGACTTAGACTCTACAAACTGTCCCTAAGACTCCCTAAGAGGAGCAAAGGAAGTAGAGAGAAATTCCTAGGTACAGAAGAAGTCCTGAAGAAGCAGTGACAGACTCCACAGAGGGAAGAATGACCAAAAAAGCTGGCAGAGTGTAGCTATGATCATTATGCTACCCAGCAATCATACTGCCTAAGGGATCCAACAAATGAAGAGTCAGTGTTGGCCTGGATTTTTCCCCTCAATCATTCTCTAAGCTGCCAAAGTTTAGGCCTTTCAGCCTGCCTTGAAATTCTCTCCAGCAAAGGCCAACCTGTACTTAGAAGAAAATAATTCGCGAAGAAGTGGCTAGAGCTCTATGTGCTCATCTTCATTTCAGAGAAGAGAGCAGACACACATGATCGCCTTCCTGCACACACAGGAAAGAAGACAGTTTTCATCTGAAAGTAACCTCCTATTTGGCATAGTTGGATATGGGAATATTGTTGTCAAATGAATATTCAGGTTAACTAAGAATTTAAAAACAGATTAAAATAAATATAATTCTTACTCCAATGATCCATTTATATTATTACTATTGATTAATAACTTTGATAATTCAGAAGGCATTTCAGGATTTTATTGGGAAGTCATTATTATTACTATTATCAATAATAATTGTACAGAACTGTAGAAGGAAGTATATATTTGTGTGTACATATATATATACATATATACACACATATGTACACATACAGATATATATGGTTTTTGACTGCTTGAATTTTGGACAAATTGGAGTTCATTTGTGTTTTTTTAGCTGATTAATAGTATATAAGTAATAAAAATAAAATCATAATCTTTTACATGCTTTACAATGTATGTACTAATATCCACTCTGATAGTTTGGGGAAGATTTTTTCTTCTTGGTTAACTTTTAAGGTATTTATTATTGGTCTTATTCTTCCCATAGAAAGGATAACAGCCAAGCATGGAATGACCTATCTCCTAAATAGAAAAAAAAAGTGTGTCTTGAAAGGCTTCTGGATGAGGTAGGGATAACAAAAGAAAGTAAAAAGGTACAGTAACTTCTAGATCTTTTGATTTTTTTTTTTGAAATTGTGGAGACTGAACAGTATGTTTTCACCACAGTAAATAATTTTAATACGCTGTTACTAATAAAGAATGGCAACTTATTACAATAAGTATAATATCGAAAAAAATGTAAAAAAAAAGTGTTTTTAAAATATGTTCTCCGAGTTTTCATCTTATACTACATTTTCACAGTCAAGCAAAGAGCAGAAGTTTTGCAATCCTATCACACTACTTGAAACCAGATGCTGCATAGGTTGAATTTAGATTTACAGTTGGACCTTGTGTAGCATTAGGCAATAATGTGGTAGCAGGATAAATAATTTCTTCAATAGATACATATGTGCCTACTAAGAAACCAGCAATTCCAATGAATAATATCAAGATATCTTTAAGAATCATCCACAGGCTGAAACTTTCCTTGTAAAATATAAGAATTTCAACTAAAGGTGGCAGAATTAGTGCCAACGTACTACTGCTCACAGCTCCAACAAGGGAAATCACTATATCCAAACGAGGAATCAGGATCGCAACGAGACCTGTGAAGAGAACAGAAAATATGGGCATGCATGAATGAACATCAAGATAGAAATTTCCAGTTCAGTCAGAAAAAAACTCAGCATTAAATGAGGGCTTCTTGAAAAAGAATCTTAAATTAAACCAGGATGTGGATTTCACCAAACTTGTAGGTTGTTACCTTAGGAAATAAAGGAATTTAATATTTTACTTTGAAGCTTTAAGTGAAAGACAATAAAAAAGTATGATCTACATCTATTGAATCTGAGCAGCAATGACTTTTTTACAACCATAAGGAATCACAAATAGCTAGCGGTTCTTATTTTATAGATGAGGAAACATAAGGCTCAAACTGATAAAATACTCTGCCCAAAGTCACACCACATTATGGTAGAACCAGGACTAGGCTCCAAGGTTCTACGCTTTGAATCTAAAACCTTTCTATTATGGTATATTGCTCTTCATAATTAAGCAAAAACTAATTTTCTTGGGGCAGAGGATGATGGACATTGCAGCTTCCTAGGAACCTTTACTCAGCCCAAAACTGGGGTTATTAGCCTTTTGGTATGACATAAGTCCCTTTGGCAGTTTGGTGAAGCCTATGGAGTCCTCAGAATAATATTCTTAAATGCATAAAATAAAAGATTACATACAAAGGCAATTATACTTAAGCACACATCAAATTTTTTTTTTAATTCAGAAAATTAAGGTTAAGAACTTTTGGCCTAGAGGCTTATTTATAGTGTAGCAGGAATCTGGGCTGGGACACTGACTGTGACACTGTGACACTCTGACCTGGCTCAGACCCAGTCAATCAATCAACAGATACTTGTTTATGTGCCAGGTACTGTGTCAGCCCCCTTGGAGATTCAAAGACAAAAAAAAAAACTAAGTGATCTCTACTGTCAAATTCCTTATCCCAAGTTCCAGTTTTCTCATCTTCAATGTGAAGATAATAGTTTTGTCACCTAGGTCTCTGGGTTATTATGACAAAAAAGCTTTAAGAATCACAGCATATTATATAAATTCATTGTTAAATCATTCTTTCTTATTCTGGTCTACACATCTGATTCAGGTGAATGTACTGAGAAACTTCCATCCTCATTAACTGGTCTTTATTTTGTTTTCTTTGAGATCATGATGTGCTCCCTGCTTTTTTTTTTTCAGCTGAAGTACAAGAGATTCTGATCCATTCTCTTACCTTTACTCTGTGTATCTCTGCTTCAAGTGTGTTTCTTTAAAACAACATATGTAGAATTCTGGTTTTTAATCCTCTTTTTTTAATCCTGCTTCCATTTAATGGGTGAATTCATCCCTGTTACCCTAGTAATAACTTTCTATGGTCAGGTTGTTTTGTTATGTTAAAGTTGGCCTCTGCTCCTTGGATAGAGGGGGCACTATTGCAAACTTCAGGCCTTTATTGCTGTAGCTCTCAGAGATACTTCTGGGGGTCTGTAAACTTCTTGTTCTTCCACAGTGGTATGATCTAAGGAGAGGCGTTGTCACTGCTCTTTCGGTCTGTGCTCTTATTTGTGAGCAACCACCAGAACTCTTCTCTACCCTAGAATTTGTGGTCAGCGTTCCCACTCTTCTCCTTACCTGAGGAATGAAACCTGGAACTGCATGTGGACAATGCAACTGAATCCTGCTCCCAGTGCTAGCCAAAGGATCGATGTAATCTCTCCTTCTGACTAATTATCCAACTCCCTTACTGGCTTAAGAGTTCCAGAGGCCACTATTATAACCAGTTCAGTCACTCCCCAGGCCTGCTGCTGGCTTGCTGGGATGTGGCTTACACTAGCCTGCATTCTACTCCCACCCCAGTGAAACAGATCTTTCGTGCTGAGCTTCTAAGTTGTCTTGGGCTGTAAAACTGTTTCATCCTGACCTTTTGTTGGTTCTGCCTCTCAAGAATTTGTTTTTGAGGCAAAGTTGTTTAGAGAGGAATTTGGGAGAGTTCAGGTGAGTCCCTGCCTTTACTCTACCGTCTTGGTAGAGTAAAACTTTTCACTTATTTCACAGTATTTGTGAACTCATAATTCCCTCTAATGGTGCAGATTGCAAGCTAGCCTGCCTTTTTATACAGTATTAATCTTATCTGTGTTTTCCATGGATCATTCCCAGAGTATCTGCCTAATATATTAGAAAATGTCCTTTAAGTCTTACTTATTTAATTTTTTTTAGTCTTTTATCTGTTGGGTAACCAGTGGAATATTTGGATTGTCAATCTAGATAATTATTTCTTATCTGTACCACATGACCAACACTTTTCAAATTAAATACTTCCTAACTGGTATCTCTTATATTACCTTCTTGAATTACTGGAAGTATGATGCAGCCTGCTTAATCTCACTCTGATTCTCCATTGGTCTTTGAGTTATTCAGAAGCTGGATTCCTCATATACTGTGATATTCTAAGATTTATAACCCATACAGTGTCACAATGAGAACACTGCCAATCAATAGACGGGTTCTTGAATCAGGGAAACATTTGGAAGAGCTAAAAACATTATGCAGTTTTTCAAATGTAATCCATGCTATTCTCTTCCTCCTATTAAATTCTAAGCCCAAGTCCTTATCCATTTGGGTATCTGTCACAGGCACATTCACATATAGATTAATGTATCTACCAACTCTCATTTTCTAGACAAAAGTGGTTTTCCTTCATTGTTTTTCCTGTATACACTACTAGTTGGATCTCTTTTGAGTAATCATGAATCTCACTGAGAAGGTTTATTTGTGGATGGAGGATCACTTGTGATAGCCTCTCCATTACCATCCTTTTTCATAAGGATGCCCACCCTGTACACAAAGATCATTCAAATAAAATATTTTTATCAGTATTACAAAAGAAGCATATGGGTCAATCGTTACTGTTCTTCTCACAATTGCCTTTTTTTGGGGGAGGGTATTACTAGTCTATGATTTTAAAAAATTCTTTTATAATCCTCCCTTCCTTGAGATATCTTACAAAGTAATCCCTCAATGGTTTTAGTACTGCCACATCCAGCATGGATTTCCTTTGTGTATTTGAACTTTAACTTTCTAAATACCATTTCTGCATCTTCTAATGGCACATCAGGGATTGATATATTAACATCCAGATGGCTTCTCAGTCACTGATGATAAAAACAGACCTGGGCCTGAAGAGGAGTTGAGAAAATGAACTTCTCTCCCCTTCATTGCTCCTTCATTACAATATGAATGAATAAAAAGCATTAATTAAGAGTTTATCTGTGTCAGGCTACATGTGAAGTCTATTGTCCAGCAGTCTATTAGATGTTTCCAATTAGCTATCTCATATGCATGTCCAATACTGAACTCATTATCTTTCTCCATAGACCTGTTCAAGAGATACAAGGCAACCTTAGAGGAGAGAGTGCTAACTTCTAGGTGGCCAAAGAAAACATTCTATAGAAGGTGATATTGAAATTTTGAAGGAATCCAGAGAGTCTAGAAGTGAAAGTGAGAAGGAAGAGCATTCCAGGAATAGAGCATAGCCAGTAGAAAGTCATAGAGATGGGAGATCAAATAGGCCATTATGACTGGATTGTCGATTTCATCATAGAGAACAGTATTTAAGCAAATATGGGAAGAATGGAAGGGTATGGGCTTGATACTAATGGTAACAGGGAGCCACTGTAGTTCCTCATGTAGGGGAATAAGAGGGTCAAACCTGCACTTAAGGAAAATCAGTTTAGCTACTGATACTGGAGTGGGGAGAGACCTGAAGCAGGAAAACCAATTAGAAACTGGAAAGCTATTGCAATAGTCTAGGTGAAAGGTGATGAGGGCATGGATTGGTTAGGGACTGTGAATAAAGGAAAGGTAACATAAGACAAGACAGGATGAAATTCTGACAAAATTTGGCTAACAATTTAGTATGTGGAGTGAATGAGAGTAAGGAGTTAAGGATGATATTTAGATAGTAAATCTGGGTAATGGAAAAGATGGTGGGATCCTCAAAACTAACAGGGAAATTCAGAAGAGGGGTAGATTGGAGAGAAATGATGAGTTTTGGCTTTAGACATGATAAATTTAAGATGCCTAATATCTAGTTTGAAATATCCAAGAGTTGGTTGGTAATGCAGGGTTAGTAGATCGGGGAATAAAGACTGAGAAGCAGTAAAACAAATACAAGTGTTGTCATGAAAACCTAAAGAAAAGAAAGTGGTCAACAATGTTAAATACTACATAGAAGTCAAGAAAGATGAAGGCTGAGAAAAAGTCAGTAATTCTCCTTTGTTAAAAAAGTTTTTATATGATAATTATAGATACGTGAAATCAGAATCTTTGGAGGGGGGAAACAATTTTGAGTCTAAAAGTCAAATTTAAGTCAGTAGGATGGTTCCGATCTTATGGGAAAAATAGGAACAAAAAGGACTTTGTGTGAAGCCTGGCACTTCAAGCGTAGAATGTTGAAAGATGAGCTCATTGTCATCCCCTTAAAATAGGCATCCATTCTCAATTTCCCCAATATCATACCCAATTGGTTCCAAGGCCTGAAGACTTAATATATTTTTTACTTTCTTTTTTTCTATTCTGGATTACATATGCACAAAGATAATCAATTGGTTTATAGTTTTGGTTTATGTTATTTTACTATTTGTTCTTAGAGTTATTTATTTGTGCCTCACTCTATTGTATATATTTAGTAATCCTAACAACAGCCAAGAAGGTGAGCATAAAAGGGTATTTCACAATTTAGGCAAGACCAATATATGAAAATTAATTAATCAAACTTTTATTAAGTACCTACTTATGTAGAATTAACTATACTAGAACCTAGGAGGGTAAGTCACAATACCACCTTTCAATATGCTTCAAATATAGATATACAAAGGAATTAAATCAGAAGGTCACTCAATAGATTCACATTTTGAATCTTTTGAACAGAATGTTTCCTTGAAGCATTAACTTATTATTCAATTTATGAACATTTAAATTAGACTATTCAGGACAATACTTATTTTGTAAAATAAATACATGTGAACTATTTAATTTTTAAAAATCACTAGCAATTCTATCACTTAAAAAAGACTTAAAATATATGGTTAGTAAGGATAAGAGCTAGGATGACATCACTGAAAAATGATTTTGTGAAATCATTTGATCTATCAAGGCCTCAATTTCCTGAAACATTGGATTAAAGTCAACTATAAAGGTCCATTCCAACTCTGAATCTATGAACTTATGAACTCTGAATTTAAAGGGGAAAAAATGCATGACTCCGCAAAACACAAATTCCATAACTGAATAAAGCACATGGGCAAAGTCGTTGGAAAAGTCAACTTAACACAAATTCTAACTGCATAGACATCATTGATATTTCTTAATAATCTATCTTAGATTTAGTGTAGAGATGCAAAATGTCAGTGAAACACTTAACTATCATCTTATCTTTACCTAAATAAGCTGTAGCTAGTTTAAATAAATGAAATTGTTGTGTGAGTTCTACAGTATTTTGACTTTTATGTCATTGAATAGATTTTTAAAAAATTAACCTTTCTGGCCACATATTTTTGAGATGGAGTTTCTCTAATTCCCTGGAAGTAGTGGCCACTCCTGGGCCCAATTCCACTACTGGTCAGCACAGGAGCTTTGATCCAGGCTAGTGTCCCTCCTCCTTAGTTAGTCAAACGGACCTCCCAGTCCTGAGGCTCATCATATTGGTTCTAGACTTAGTGTTCAAATATATTTTCCTATTGTAGATTAAAACTTGAACTCAAAATCCACCAGCTTCAGTTTCTTCAGTAGCAGGCGTACATCACCATCCTGACAACTTTGGTAACCAAAGTTGTTCCTTCTTTAAATATATATTATCAAAGTAGTTTCCAAGATAGTAAAGATGATCAGGCAACACTTCCTGAAGTATCCATAATTTTATAGGTACAGGTACACCTTTTACTGATGCAGATCTTTGCTAAACTTTTCTATAATTTGATAGGCTCTTATTGAATTATTATTGCTAAAAATAAAAAAGTCTTCAGAATAAGAATTTTGGAAGAAAATGAGATTAGACAAGAATGTTATATGAAATGCCATGATAGTTTCCAAATGGATCATGGACACACATATTTTTAAAAATTACACAATTAAAAATTGGAGGGGAATGAGAGACCCTATCTGTCATAATTATGGATGGGGAAACTACTTAAACATATCGGGGAAACAAGCCCACATAAAGAAGGAATTGTGAGAGACAAAAGAGACAATTACATAAAAACATAAAGTGATATCATATGTCATTACACAAATTTTTTACACAAATAAAAGCAACGTATTCAGAATTTTAAAAAGCTATAAACTTTGGAAAAATCTTTGCATTAAACATTTATAATAAAAGTCTGATGTCCAAAATGTACAGGAAACTGACACATAAGACCAAGTCATTCTACAAAAGATAAATTGCTAAACATAAACTGACAAAGAAGATGAAATGTAGTTTTTTAAAATAAAAAATTATTAAAAATCATGTGAATAGTATTCAACATCACTAGTTATAAGAAAAATACAAATTAAAACATCTAAAATACTACTAATCACACATCAAATTTTAAAAGCTAGTAAAAGAAAATATATGTTTTGTATATGTATGTGTACAATGTTAGGGCTGTGGGAAAAGCATGGTAATTCCCCATAGGTGGAGTTTTGAATTTATTGAACCATTCTGGAAAGTAATATGGAAGTAGACAAAAGAAGTTGCAAAAATGTTCCTACCTTTTGACCACCAATTACACTATTTTTTTAATATCCTAAAAAGACTAACAGGAACAAAAGACCTATTTGTATAGGAATAGTCACAATGTTAATGTTTTGGTGGCCCTGGAAAAGACATAAGAAAATTTGCCTCCCCATGGGTATGAGATGCTACATATGAAGTTACTAGATTTGACAACTAAGATATTATTAGTAACTTTGGAGAAAGCAGTTTGGGTTGAATGAAGCCAGCCTGTAGAAAGTTAAAAAGAGAGGAAGCAGAAGCACATACTGTAAATGGCCTTCACAAGGACTTCAGCCACAGAAAATAAGAGAGACAGGTGATGATAGTGGGGGGATACATGGATCATATGAGGAGTTTTTAAAGACGTAGGAGACATAGGTACATTTGCAGACCACAGAAAAGCAGCCAATAGACAAGGAGAAATTGAACATAAATAAATTGAGAGAGGGTTTGGGAATAAAGATAATTAGTTCAGTTTTGGATATGTTACATTTGAGATGTCTATAGCACATTCAATTTGAGACACCTAATAGGCAGTTAGAGACAAAAGACTAGAGGTCAGCCCACAGATTACGGATACTCAAGTAGATCTGAGAATCATTAGCATAAAGATGATAACTGAATCCATGGAAGCTGATGAGATTAGCAAGTGAAATAGTATAGAGGGAAGAGATGAGGGCTCAGGACAGAGTCCTGAATAACCAGGTACTGGTTTTAACCAAAGTAAGCAGGTAGAACCCGGAGAAAAATCCAGAGGAGATTGAGGAGCTGTAATATAGGCAGGAGAACCAGAAAACAGTAGTATCTCAAAAACCTAGAGATGAGAATATCAAGGATAAGAATGTGATCAACAGTGCCAAAGGATGAAGAGAAGTCATGGTGAACAAGGACTAAGAAAAGGTCATTAGATTTAACAATTAGGAGATCATTAGTAACTTCAGAGACAACAGTTTCAGTTGAATGGTGATTTTGGAAACCAATCTATCGAGACTCGAGAAAGTAAGAGGAAAGAAAATGGAAGCATCTGTGGTAGATGGCATTCTCAAGGAGCTTAGTAACAAAAGGTAAGAGAGATATGGGATGAGAATGAAGATGGATAGATCAAATGAGAGTTTTCTGAGGATGAAGGAAAAATTAACATGTTTAGAGGCATTTGGAAAACAGCCAGTAGACAGGAAAACATCGAAGATAAAAGAGAGATGAGGATGATAGAGCAATCTCTTGGATAAAAAGGGAGTATAACGGAACTATGACTACTGTATTCCAAAAGCTATATCTCATCTTCATGCAGCCCAGGATTGTATTAGCTTTCTGAGCTGCTGCCAAAACTTGGTTGAACCTAAATATGTAGGTAAAAGGAATACTGCTTGTAGTACCTGCTTCAGAGAGTAGTTGTGATAAATAAAACAATAATATTGTATTTTGTAAACCTTAAAGCACAATGTAAATGTAACCTATTACCATGACTAGTATAATTAGGATTTTTTTATATTACCATAATTACTAGGGCAATAAAAACCTTAAAAACAAGAAATAGCAATAAAAAAATTTATAAAGCTATTGCATTCATTTTCAGGCAGCACTCAAAGCAGTAATGATTTTGTTATGATACCAAAAGCTCTAAGTGTGAGCAAAATGACTTTCTTTGTAGAACAGCAAAGGTTAGACTAGTAAAAACAATTATTATATAATAAAAATGCCCATAAGAGATGAAAAAGTTAAGATGGCATTTTGAATTTGCTTTATTATAATTATAGAAGTTATAATTATATAATCATTATATATCACATAATAATATCAATGACTATGTATAGCATAATACAATATACTGTATATTACATATTATATAGTTATATCATATATAATATAATTATATTATAATTATAGAAGTATTGATTTATAATTTTAGCATTATGAAATTATTTCAAATATCTCTTAAAATCCTCATTTATAGAAAAATATATTAAAATGTAAAGATTGTATGAAGGATTAATGTCAATATAATAATTTAATTAAAATATATATTTATACTTACAGGTAATAAAAACTAAGAAAGTTCTAATAATAAGTTCACAGATTAGCTTTGATTTATTTTGAAATTTGGATGTGATTCCTGGAATGATGATTTCTGCTGGAACGTAGAACTGAATTGAGTAAGTCACAAAAATCCCAAAGGAATACAGAATTTTCACTGATTGATACAACCTGTCAAAAATATTTGCACAAAATTTAATCATCATATAAAATGCAATACCTGGTTTATAGTACTTTGTATCTCTCCTTTGCCCTTATCACAATCATTATTACCACAATTTACACTTGTATAAATATCATAGATCCCTATCCCCTGCACAACCAGTAGACTCTAAGTTTCCTGAAGGCAAATTGTATGTTATTTTTTATTTTTGTGTCCCTGGTATCTTGCACAAGGTATGTTCACAGCTCTCTAATTTCTGAAATTCTTGGCTCTGTAATCAGTATTTCAAGGTATGAAATACTTTGTGTCTAAAGATAATATAAATCTTCAGTTAAAGAAAACAACAAACTATCTGTTTCTATTTTTATATTTTGACATCTATTATGATTCTTTCTTAGGAAGAAAAATCTACATTGTTAAAGGTGGTCTTTCTCCTGATTTCAAAAACCTTCATGACAGATTACCTTAGGTTATAATAATATATGCAAATTCTTATTAAATAGACAGGGCTTGCTATTGAGAATCAATCTGAAAAAGCAAGGGAACAGAAGGAAAAATGTGCAGAGAAAAATCAACAAAAACAAAAAGATATCAGTGATACAACGTGCACATGGAAGCAGAAAGGGTAACAGCTGTTTAATTCCTACTCTCTGCTATAGCGAGAGGAGAACTCCTTAGAAGCCCCTTGAGAGCAAGGATAGTCCTTTTCTTGTCTTCAGACCCCTGCACCTGGAACAATGCCTTACACGTGGTAAGCTCCACCTCCGTGTTTGCTGAACCCAAGCCACTGTGGAAGATAAGTTCAAAAGTGTCCTCACTGGCAGTGGTTTTAGAAGTTATTCATTGGTAATGGGGGGGAAAACGCAACCTATGTTTCCATAGTCCTCAGAGAAGATATATTTCCATTGATAGCATCTGTAATCATTAGCCTAAAAAGAGTCTCCTCAATCTTATTGATAAAAATCAATAATCATGTGGCAGCAGTTCTGTTGTTCTTTCTGATTTCCTCTCATACACTCAGTCCCTCTTCATTGGTAAGTTCAGGCTACTTCTTGATTACTCTGTATTTAAATTATTTTCCTTTATACGCAAAAGTAAGTCATAATCAAAACTTCTTGTCTTTCTGTACTGGGTTGAAAATGATGAAATTTTGTATGTCAAATTGAAAAGAAAAAATGATAAAAAATGTATATTTAAAGTAAATGTTCACATATTTATCAAATTACAAATGTAACTATATTGGTATTGAAATTACAATAAAGGGATCAAAAATTATATGTCTACCTACCATTCATCTTGAGGAAGATTTAAAGTTATGCTGCCCTTGATTTCATCTTGAAAGCGCATATATCCAAGGGTAGCTAATGTTATATACAGAGTAGTAACAATCCCCATGCCAATGTTCAATGCTTCTGGGAAGCGTTTTGTTTCTTTCATTTGATTTTCCAATGGGAGTACCTGAGGATGGGGAGAGATTTTTTAAAAAAGATATGCATAACAAAATCTTAGAACTTTAGAGTTGAAGAAGACCTCAGAGGTCTCAAGTCTATTCTCTTATTTTATAAATAAGGGAACTAAAGTAAAGAAAAATGAAATAATTTACCAATGTTATAGATTCAGAAATAGAACCCAGGTGGCCTTATTCACAATACAGGACTTAACTTTCAGTTTTACTGATGCCTTTTCTTTTTTTCATCAGTTATTTTCTGGTCATACCCTGTCATCCACTCACCCAGTGAGCCTTCCTTATAACCAGGAGTCAAATAAAACCAACCGAAACAGTTGGCAGCTAGGTGGCACATTGGCCCTGGAGTCAGGAGGACCTGAGTTCAAATCTCTGTGACTCTTGGCAAGTCACTTAACCTCAGTACCCTCATCTGTAAAATGAGCTGGAGAAAGAAATGGTAAGCCTTTCCAGTATCCTTGCCAAGAAAACCTCAGGTGGGGTTACAAGAGTCAGACACAACCGAAATGACTCAATTGACATAGACTACATCTGACTACACAGACATCATTCTGTCCCTTACCTCTCCAAGGAAAGAATGAAAGCACATTTCATCTCATCTCTTTTCTGAAGCCAATACTAATCATTATAATTACATATCATTTGACTTGATTTTAATTGTGCTTGTATGAAGTCATTGAATATACTGTTTTCCTGGTTCTGGTTACTTTATATCAGTTTCCAATGTTTTTCCAAATTCTGTCATATCAATTACTTCTTATGGCTCAATAATATTCCATCCCATTCACATACCACAATTCAATCAACCATTCCCCAATGAATGTGTACTCACTTTGTTCCCATTTCAGCTACCACAAAAGTGCCCTGCAAATATTGTTATACATGTGACCTTTCTTTCTGTCCTTGATTTCCTTAGGGATCTAACAATGAGGATTTCTGGGTCAAAAGGTATGAAGCTTGGTGACATTTTTCAAATTATTGTGGTATACACACACACACACACACACACACAGAGTTTGCACTTTACATAAACTCACACTACACAAATTCAATTTTGCATAAAGAATTCTGAAAGAAATACACATTCCAAAAACATCTGTCAACTTTACAGGATTGTGCTTTCTTGCCACTCCTGTCCTTCAGCTCAGTGCTCTGCAGCTTCCCACTTGCCCCTCTCCCACAAAAAACCCTAAAAAATCCCTCTAAGCTAAAACAGAAATATTTGATGCAAATAATTGTTCATCAATGAAAATTTACCTTCTTATCCTAGCTGTAATTGCTTTTATTTGTGCCAAAAATTTTAATTCTATGTAGTTGAAATTGTTTTGTTCTATTGTGGGTATTTAAAAGAATATTCAATGCAATGTCTGCCTTGGCAGTTGGCACTTAAAGTGAGGCTTGAAAGAAACAAAGCATTCCAACGGGGAGAGGTGGGATGGGAATGTGCTGCAGCATGAGGGACAGGATGGAGAAAGGAGATGGAGCACTATGTGTGAGGAAACTCAAGGAAACTATACTTGAGTCATAATATGCAAAAAGGGAAATAATGTGTAATAATGTTTGAAAGGCAGGCAGGAACCATGCTGTAAAGGGCTTTAAATGGGAAATAGAGGAGTCTGCCTTTGATCATAATGGCAATAAGGAGCCATTGGAGTTTACTGAGCAACCGACATGGCCAGACCTGTGCTTTAGGCATCTTTATTTGGAGGATGGACTGGAGTAGGTATAATATAGAAATAGTCGATAGGGTGGGATTAAGGGTGTGAGTATGAGGGATGCTGATGTTGGGAGGCTATTACAGCAGACTAGGCAAGGGGAAATAAGGGCCTGATCTAGTTTGCTGTCTGCATTAGCAGAGAAAGAAATGCATACAGAAGATTATGTGAAAAAAGGAATCGACAAGACTCAGAAAATGATTAGACTTGTGGAAAAAGTAAGGAGTTAAAGATGACTGCAACAATGAGAATCTAGGTATTTGTTTAGAAAAATGACTTCTGTAGGGGCAACTAAGTACTGCAGTGGAAAGAGCACCAGGCCTGGAGTCAGTCAGGAAGACCTGCGTTTAAATCCAGCCTCAACTACTTACAAGCTATGTGACTCCAGGCAAGTCACTTAACCTTTGTTTACTTTAGTTTCTTGATCTGAAAAATGGGAATAATAATAATAGCACCTACCTCCCAGAGGTGTTGTGAGCTTCAAATGAGACAACAATTGTACAGTGCCTGGCACATATTAAGCTTAACTAATATTAGTTATTATTGTTATTATAACTAATGGATATACTGAGATTGAAATGCTTATAGAAATCTAATACAAAATATTCAATACACAATTGGTAGTATAGGATTGGAGCTTAGAAGGTAGACTAGAGTCAGCTATATAAATCAGTCATATGAATAGGGTTAAACTAATGGAAGTTGATGAGATCAGCAAGTAAAAAAGTGTAGAAAAGTGTAGAAAAAGTAATGTAATCTGCCACTGGATGAGTTACGTCTGATGGAGTGCTTGAGCTCAGGAGTTTTAAGCTACAGTAGGGCAAAAGCCCACATGGTGAACTCCCAAGGGTGGGGGGCTAATTATTATTCTATGTTTCTCCTACTTTTTGTGGCTAAATTTGAGAAAGCCATCCACAGCTGATTCCTTTTCTTCTTCCCTTGTCACTCTTTCACACTGACGTCTGACATCATTCATCAAAAGCTTCTCTCTCCAAAGTTACTAATGATCTCTTTACTGCCAGATCCAAAGGCCTTTTCTCAATCTTCATCCTTCTTCACCTCCCTGCAGCCCTTGACACTATTGATCACCCTCTTATCTCTCTAGGTTTTCAGGACAACTCCTTTTCTGGATTTTCCTTCAGGTCATACCTACCTAAGAAGTGTCCCCAGGGCTCCACACAGGGCAGCCTTCTCTTCTTACTCTATACCATTTCACTTGGTGATCTCATCAGCTTCTGTGAATTCAGTTACCATCTTTGCTGATGATTTTTTTCAAATCTACTTAAACATCCCTACCCCTCTGCTGACATATGGTCTTGGATCTCCAACTGTCCATTAGACATCTCAAACTGGGTGTGCTGTAGGCATTTTAAACTCAGCATGTCCAAAACTGAACTCATTATCTTTACCCTGAAACTCTCCCACCTTCCACACTTCCCTATTACTGTTTTATTCTTTTTTTAATCATTATTTACTTTTAACAATTTCTTTTTATATTTTAAGTTCCAAATTCTCTCCCTCCCTCCCACCCCTACCCCACTGAGAAAGCAAGCAATTTATCAATTTTACGAGTGAAATTATGCAAAATGTATTTCTATATGTCATGTTTCAAAAAAAGCAAGAAAAATAAAGTGAGAAAATTATACTTCAATTTGTATTCAGAATTCATCAGTTTTCTCTCTGGAGATGGATAGCATTTTTTTCATCATGAGTCCTTCAGAACAGTCTTGGATCATGGTATTGCTCAGAGTAGCCAAGTCTTTCACAGTTGATCATCATTACAACATTGCTATTACTGTGCACAATGATCTCCCAGTTCCTCTCATTTTGCATCAGTTCGTATAGGTCTTCCCAAGTTTTTCTGAAACCATCCCTCTCATTGTTTCTTTTAGCACAACAGCAGTCCATCACAATCATATGCCACAACTTGTTCAGCCATTATTCAACTGATCACCATTCCCTCAATTTCCAATTCTTTGCCACCACATAAAGAGCTGTTATAAATATTTTTGTGTATCGGTCCCTTTTTCTTTGCTCTCTTTGAGATATAGACCTGGTAATTGTATTGTTGGGTGAAAGGGTATGCACAGTTTTTAGGGCATAATTCCAAATTGTTCTCCAAAATGGCTGGAGCAGTTCACTATACCTCTTATCCCCTGTAGCATTTATCATTTCTGATAGGGGTGAGGTGGTACCTCGGAGTTATTTTCATTTGCATTTCTCTAATCAATAGCAATTTAGGGTATTTTAAAATATGGCTATAGATAGCCATATCTTCTTCTGAAAACTACCTGCTCACTTCCTTTGACTATTTATCAATTAGAGAATGGGTCTTAGGGGCAGCTAGGTGGTGCAGTGGATACAGCACCAGTGCAAGAGTCAGGAGGAACTGAGTTCAAATCTTACCTCAGACACTTGACACTCACTAGCTGTGAGACCTTGGGCAAGTCACTTAACCCCAACTGCCTCATCCTGGGTCATCTCCAGTCATCCTGATGAATATCTGGTCACTGAATTCAGATGGCTCTGGAGGAGAAGTGAGGCTGGTGACCTGCACAGCCCTCCCTCACTCAAGACAAAGTCAAGTGGAAGTCATGTCACACACACATTGAATGGGTCTTATGTTTATAAATTAGATTCAGTTCATTACTCAGTATTTACTTCAGAAATGAGGATTTTATCAGAGAAACTTGCTGTAAATGTTTTTGATATTATTTTATTGTCTATGATAACTCTGAGCAAAATGTAGTTTCCCTGGGTATTTCTTTTGATGAGGTCTAGTTTTGCTTTGTCTGAGATCATGATTGCTACTGCTTCCTTTTTTACTTTAGTTGAAGCATATTAGATTTTGTTACAATCCTTTATTTTAACTTTGCATGTGTTTCTTGTGAACAATGTATTGTCAGATTCTGGTTTCTAAACCACTCTGCTTAGTACTTCCATTTTATGAGTGAATTTACTCCATTCATATTTGGAGTTATGATTACCAACTGTATATTTCCCTCCATTCTATTTTCTTCTGTTTATCCTTCCCTGTCTTCTTCTTCTAACCCAAATCTAAAGACCGTTTTGCTTCTGACCACTGTCTTCATTTACTACCCCCCCTTTCATCATTCCTACTTTCTCTTATTCCCTTTCCCTCCTACTTTCATGTGGAGTAAGAGATTTCTATTACCAACTGAGTATGTATACATGCTTTTCTTCTTTGAACTAATTTAAAGGTTAAGTGAAGTTAAAAGACTGTCCAACCTCTCACCCCCACCATTTCCCCCTCCACTGTAAAAGTTCTTTTATGTGAGATAATTTCCCTTATTTTTCCTCTCTCTTACCCCTTCTCCCAGGGCATCCCTCTTTCTCACCCATCTATTTTTAAAAACCTCATCCTAACGTAATCAATTCAGTCCCATACCCTCTATTTAAAATCGTTCTAACTGCCCTAATAATGAGACATTTCTCAAAAGATAACGTATCATCTTCCCATACAGAAAAGCAAGCAATTTAACCTTACTGTGTCCCTTAAGATTTCTCTTTCAGGTTTACCTTTTTATGCTTCTCTTGAATCTTATATTTGAAAGTCAAATTTTTCCTATTTAGCTCTGGTTATTTCATCAGGAATGTTTGAAAGTCTTCAGTTTTATTAAATCCTTTTCTTTCCCTTGAAGGATTAGACCAGTTTTCTGGGCAAATTATTCTTGGTTTTAATCCTACCTCTTCTACCTTCTGTAATATCCTATTCTAAGCCTTCTGCTCTTTTGATGTAGTAGCTGTGTGATCCTGACTCTAGCTCCAAGGTATATAAATTGTTTCTTTCTGGTTGCTTGAAATATTTTCTCTTTGACCTGGAACCTCTGGAATTTGGGTATAATTATTCCTGGGAGTTTTCATTTGGGGATCCCTTTCTGGAAATGATTGGTGGATGCTTTCAATTTCTATTTTACCCTCTGGATCTAAGATATTGGAGTAGTTTTCCTTGATAATTTCTTGAAATATGATGTCTAGGCTCTTTCTTTGATTATGGCTTTCATGTAATTCAACAATTTTAAAATTCTCTCTCCTCAAACTGTCTTCTCCATTAGTCATTTTTCTTATGAGATAGTTCAAATTTTCTTCTTTTTTTTATTCTTTTGTCTTAGTTTTATTGTTTATGTTTCATGGAATCATTATGCCACATGCCTGATTCTAATTTTTTTAGTTTTTTAATTTATTTTAAACTTAAATACAAAATAAGAAAAGAAAAAAATGTCATGTACACAGCAGAACATAAGGTATAAAGCAATACATTTCCATTTCAAGAAAACTTGCATAATGAATACTACACATTATTTTCAAAGCTGTCCATCTTTTCGTTTCCTTGTATGGTTTTTTCTTTGTCCTCTGCTATATACTTTTTACTTTATTTTTTTCCCTTCCTCCCAACCCCCAACTGAAGGCTACAATTAAGCGCAGATACACACACACACACAGAGGTATATACATACACAAAGATCCATAAACACACAAAAATATACATACACATTCAAACATATCTACATAAGATTGTCTTATGCTTATTTCCACTGATCATCTGTTTCTCTGAAGGTGGATAGCTTCTTCCTTCATAAGTCCAAGTCTTTCCATATTTTTCTAAATCTGTCAGCTCATTATTTCCTATATCACAACAATATTCCAACCCAATCACATTCTATCTAGGAGATTGTCTATGAGAGTTTTCCCCCAATTATCTGCATTCTCTCTATTCTTGGCTACAAAGGCTTTATTATACAGGAAAAATTTTAATTTAAAATAATCAAGGTTATCCATTGGCATTTCTCTTCTCTCATTTTATAATATGGTTTAAGGTCTGGTACTACTGAATCTAGTTCCTTCACATCTTTTTCCCCTGGTTTTCTTAAAGTTCCTGACTCTGTGCTCTTCCAAATTAACTGTTATTATATTTTTTTGAAATAAGAAGATAATTTTTTAGTAATTTAACTGGGATGGCATTACATGAATAGATTAAAGAAAACTGTCATTTAAAAAAATTACATTAGCTTTACCTACCAATGCACAAAAATATTACTTTAATTATTTACGCCTAACTTTGTATAAAAGGTGTTTTGTATATTATATTTGTATAGTTCCTATGTCTGTTTTGGCATGATTCTAATTTTTAGGAACTATTTTCTTTCAGTGAACTTCAGCACCTCTTTTTTCCATTTGGCCAGTTCTGCTTTTTAAGGAGCTATTATCATCAGTAAAGTTTTATACATATTTTTTCCCACTTGGACAATTCTATTTTTTGCTTTTTCTAGGAATACTTATTGGGCTTGTATCCAATTCACATTTTTCTGTGAGACTTTGGTTATAAATATATATATTGGCTTTGACTTTATTTTCTTCTGAATTTGTGTCTTGATCTTCCTTATCACCAGAGTAACTTTTTAATGATTTTTTTTTTGTTTGTTTGTTCATTTTCCCACCCTATTTCTTTATTTTTAACTTTATGTTACAGTTTTACTCTGTTTCCAGTGCAAGGGGGATGGGCAGGGGTACCATTTCAAGTTTCAGGCTTTTTCATGCTGCTGCTTTCAGAGCTAATTCTAGGTGTTTATAAGTTTTGGGTGCTTCCAAGATGGGGTGATTTGGGGAGAGGTATGCCCACTGCTCTCTCAGTCTTCATTCTGGTCCTTATCCAGGAAGGATCCCTGATCTCTTGGGATTATAATCAATAACTGCTACTTATATCCCCTCGCTTCTTGAGACTAGAAGTCTCACTGTTCCTCGGTGTCCCTAATCCCAGAAGTGATAAAAACCTTTAGGGCTTTCACTCCCCTTTTGACAGAAGGTGCTCTTCTTCTTCTTTAATTATGACCCAGAAATGAATATAGAGTTGCCAAACAGTTGCCGCTAAGGACTCCCACTCCCTTTTGACCAAAAATGCCCTTAAACTAAGACTCTGAAATGGATATAGGTGGTGAAGCTGCCAAATAGTGTTTAGCCCTCTTAGCCCTGGGTCAAGTGGTAGCCCAAGAGCACTTCAGTTGCCAGGCCCCTGATTACATCACCCCTACTCTATTTACATTCCTGTCACCTCCAAGATCATATGTAAACCCATCTGTCATTAAAGTTCCACGTCATTTGCCTTACCCCTAGCCTTTCCAGTTTTCATACCTTATACTTCCCATCATGAACCTTGGAATCAGTGACACTGGCCTCCTTGCTGTTCCTTGCACAAGACACACTCTATCTTCCAACTCGGTGCTATATGTGAATGTGTGTGCATATACAAATATGTACATGCATATACATAGATATCTTACATATGTATATAATGTATATATATTGAAGGAATATTTATATTTTGACCTCCTGTAGTCATATAGAAACCTATAATCTAATATGGAAATAAACAGTTAAACTAAGAAAATGAAAATGAAAAAAAAATGCTCATTTAAAATACTTTTTTATCTACCTCTTTTTATACTTAATGTTTTAAAATAAATTTTTGGGGCAGCTAGGTGGCACAGTGTATAGAGCACTAGTCCTAGAGTCAGGAGGACCTGAGTTCAAATCCAGTCTCAGACACTTGACATTTACTAGCTGTGTGATCTTGGGCAAGTCACAACCCCAATTACCGCCAAGCCCCCTCAACAAAATAAATAAATAAATTCTTACCACTCCAATGCCTTCAAAAGCAAATACAGCTGTACCAAAAAAGAGTGGATATTTCTTCCAACCAGCAACAGCTGGAAGACTTCGGGGATCTGGTATATCCTGGTGATTAAAGAAAAAAACTTTTATAGATAGATAGGAATTCTTAGTTAATCCAATGACATTTACAAAGAACAAAATCAATTACCTTCTTGTACTTCCTAAGTTTTTTAAAATATAACAGTTAATAATTTTTGTTTTCAAGCAAAAATGACTGCACTTATACCAGACTTATTCTATCAGGTTGAGACTATCAAAAGTTGCTAATCTCCTTCCCATACAAGCTTCCCTGGGAATTAAGTGCTTCCAGTTATTTCCTTCTACTAGCAGAATCCAGGGTACCTAATAACAGGATTGGATCCCAAAGAAAGAACATGAAAATGCTAGACCTTAGGCAGAAAGCTACCCCAGTAGCTTCACTGGCACTGGTATCTTTGGTTTATTTCCCAGCTTCCTTTGCCCTACCCTTTTATACCTTGGGACTTCCTAGTGTCTAACAAATGTCTTGGATTTTTACTCCTAAATCTAAATCTTCCTTATAGTATCTGTGTGTTCCTAGTTCTTGTCGACCTGGCTTCTGATTTTATTATTTTATCATTATATTATCCTGATCCAGCTTGCAAGGCTTGGCCATGGACTTGTCTTAAGCCTTCATATAAAAATTCTTTCTAGATTGCTCATCTAGTGCTTTAGCTTGACCACTGGCTTCCATTTTCTGTTCAAGTCTGATCCACTTCCATGACTATTCTCTATCACTTACTTACATGTCTGTCTCAGACCCAGTGTTCTTACCTCATGACCAGCTGCCTGCAGTGCTGCTGGTACTGACAAAGTCATTTGTCTAAAAATGTTTTGTTTTTCACAAGGGCCTTGAATTCTTGTTTCCAGAAAGCACTTAGTACAGTGCTAGATACACAGTAGAAATTAAAATACTTGTTGAAATGAATGGATATAACACTAAAAAGGTATTAGAACAGGTGGATTTTTTTCTCTAGCCTTTTAAACTTAACTGTGTGACCTTAAACAATTTATAAATTCAAAGGTGTATATTAATGTGGGAGTGATACAAGAGGGACTATACAACTGGGCACAAGTATTCCTGGGTCTTATGTAGATATAAGAGTTGATGCTTAGAAATTCTTAGATTAAAAAGTTAAGAGAAATCAATATGGATCCAGTAAGATCCCACCTGACATGGGGTTGCTCTAAGTAATTTCTTTCAAGAAAGTTAAAGTGGAATTTTGAATTCAGAAAATTATAAAATCATTTGAAGGCTAGTGCCAGTAAGAGCAAAACTGGAAAGAACCTCAGAATCCATATAGTTCGACCTGTACCTGAACAAAAATTTTCATTCCATCATATCTGGCAGGTGATCATCTTTCAAGTATTTGCTTAAAGACCTCCAATGAGGGGAACCTGTTCCCTCATAAGATAGCCTTTCACACTTATCAACAAGTTTTTCTTTACATAAAAGCTATGTTTGTATCTGTAAATTTTTCAACAGAAATACCTTTAAAGCACAAAAATTTCTACATCCACCTAAGGGCAAATATTATAGACATATTACATATGTAATATACATGAGCGAACATTATCTGACTTTGTTACCAACTTTCAAGCTGTATTTTTGTAAAATAATGAAGTAAACTAAAGTAGAAGCTATGTGATTTTGTAAATATACTATGCACAAAATTTTTATGAAGCTTAAATGTCTACTTAGCACCCATGAATGAAAAGACCATATATTATTTGGTGTTGTCCTCCTCTGCAAAACTGGAAAATTGCCCTGGATGATCCCTAAAGTCCCTTCCAGTTCTACTTTTTTATGTGCAAAACACAAAGAGAAAAAATATATGCTTTGATCATCAAGAAATATGAAACATATTATTATAAAAATGATGTTTAAATACTGCAATAATTGAGTCAAGAGTAACTGGGGGCCTGAAGTAAAGTGGTATTAGTATCCAGGCCTACCTTATTAGCATGAAACAAAAGTCAGGAAAAAATAAAATTTGGTAGGATCATTTATTATCAAAACCCTTCCTTTAAAAAATGGAATGGTACAAAAATCATAAAATATTTTTATAATTTCTAAGCTATTTACAGTATTTTTAAAGTAACAATTAAAAACACATTAAAGTTTAAGATGTATTATACTTACTCTAATAACATATTGGTAGATTATTATAAGACTGATGGCCATGGAAAGATTGGCAAGAAGTGATAGCACAGACAAGCTCTTTAGTTCACGAACAAGGACCAAAAGAAATATAAATGGGAGAAAGCAAAGCATATATATCCTCAGGTCAACACTTCTTCTTTCATATAGAGTTGCTTCATCAGTACCATTCAGAGAGAACATTTTCTCTGAAATTCCTTCATGAATCTATAACAGGTTTAGGGGGAGAAAGGAGAAAATATAGAGAAAAAAAATTTTTAGACTATTTTCTACTCTATTTTACATATTTAAAAAACCTGACTAAGATAACAAAAAGGAGGTATAGAGAAATCAGTAACCTATGGTACCCTGCTCAATCATTAATTACAGTAATCTTCAAGTGAACAAAACTATAGTAGCACCATTTTAAGAACATTGACCTCCCAGAAGCATGGATAATCAAATCTATTTTTCCTAATTCTAGCAGGAACTATTTTTTTCAGAAAATAATTATTTTTTCTTATTATGAAAATTAAGTACAATAAAATTGTTTTTAGGATGAATTGATTCATTCCTTTTGAAACTTCATGAAGCACCACACTTTGAACTCTAATTAAATACTTGATACATATTAGGAATATATATACCTAATATGTACTAATATTATATAGATCCAGCCTTCATAAACCTATTTATTTCTTCTAGTATTTAATGCTCAAGTTGTAACTATTTTTCAGAAATAATGTATCAAAGTAAATTATTTTAAAAACAATAATCTACCATTTAAAATATCTTATTAAACAAAAAATTTCAAATTATTTTCAATAATTACATCACGAACTCAATGTATGGCACTACACTAAGTAGTAGGTATTTGATTATTTCACTTGCAAACTATTTTACAAACAAAAGTCAATCATTTTAAAAAATGATTAGTCTTCAACTGTAACAATTGTTCAGTTTTTTGGTAAGTACAATTACTCATGACTTTAATGTCATCTTACTGCCCACACTAAAACACTGACAATGAAATAAGAATTATTATACAACTTCAGAAATGTTTTTAACAAGAATGCTACTTGGAACAAATCATCCTAAGTTTAATACCACTAAAGTAAACTTGCCAAATCCCTTCCCCTCGATCACCTACAAGCTCCCTTATATTTCTGATGGAGTCTGTGATTCCATAATTGATCCATTAAGTGAGAAAACAAAAAACTTGTCCTGGCACTGTTGGGACCAACTGGTCTCTGTTATTTCTATTATGCCTTACTAACAAAGCTGACAACTGAAAGCATGAATATTTCCATATGGATAGCAATAGATCTTTTGGAGTTTAAAACCGTACTCTCTTAAAATCTTTGGGCCCAAGAATATTGTGCCAATCACACACTGAAATATGTAACCCATGTTTAACTTGTGAATTACATAATCTATCAAGGACCAGAGATTTTGTGGGTGCAAGATTTCCAATTTGAAAACTCTATATAACAATGCAAACTGTAAACTTGTTTACAGCAAAGCTTAGAGAATTTCCTAAGGCTCGCTGAGGTTAAGTGACTTGTCTGTGGTCACTCAACTAATAACTTGAGAGGTAAGATTTGAACCTAGGTATTTCTGTGCTTAAGTTACACTAGCTCTGGCTTACAAATTATCCTTCCAAAATTAAATGCTATATTATTTAAATGGAATAGGAATAACATTGTTAATGTGTAGCACTTAACTTTTATTCTCATATTACTTTTGTTTACCTGATTTGCAAAGTAGCCAAACAATTTAGGGCTTTGTAGGTTACAAAGCATTACGCTACAGTAATCCTAAAATAACTATTCCAACTGCATATTAATGAGAAGAACTTCTATAACGAACGTAACTTTAAAGCTAAGAACGTGGGAACTGTAAGGGACTTTGGAAATAATTTAGTCTTTATGCCATCAAATTACAAAGGAAAAAATGAATATCTAGAAAAGTTAAGTGACTTGTTCTAAACATTAAGGTTATCCACAAAGCTGCTGTTTTCTAGTAAGTTTTCCATTACATTTTGATGGCTAAGCTGGCTAGTAAGAAGCCTGAAGTATCAGGAAAGTCTAAAAGTGGATCTGTCACAAATTCCTTTTAATGTACTGGGTTACTTCACAAAACTCATAAAAATACTTATATAAATAACCCAAACAATGAAAACAATAGAGACATAACTGGACCCAGATTTAGGTAACCATTTGTATTCTTTGGTGCCCTCTACAGTCAGAGGTTGGTTATATAATATGTGTGTGTTCATTGCAATGTTTTACCTTGGGTTAAAAAAAATTTATATATATATATATATATATATATATATATATATATATATATATATATCCACATATACAGATATATATGTGTATCAAATATATTTAGTTCCACATGTCATCCACTGTACATATGTATACATATATGCATACATACATATCTCCTCATGTATATCTATATCTATATTTACACACACAGTGACATGACTTGCAAGTTGTTCTGGCCAGAAATTCAGAGAGTCTTCCCCTCTCAGAATGACACTTTTTTTGACTCAGTAAAAAAAATTCTTTGTCTCATTTCTTACCTAGTCTTAATCACTGAGTCAAACTGAGGCCTGGGAAAGACCTTGGCTTAAAAAGGTCAAGGTCTCCCACTGCATCCTGGGCCATCTCCAGTCATCTTGATGAATATCAGACCACTGGACCCAGATGGCTCTGGAGGAGAAAGTGAAGCAGGTAACTTTGCACAGCCCTCCTTCACTTAAATCCAATTCACTTGTGTGTCATGGCATCACCTCCCTCATGTCTTGATCCTCTTTGAGAAGGAAGGACAAACAATAACAACCAACAAGCACCTACAACATGCAGTGCATTGTATTAGGCACTGGAGAGATGCAAAGTCAGAGAAGGCATAATCCTTGCCCTTGAGGAGTTTAGGGTGGTGGAATATACATACAGAATAATGTAAATTAGAATACAGAGAGTCCATAAAAGAAGTACAAAGAGTTTGCTATGAGTTTAGACATTGGCGTTGGGCTTAATGACTGAGGTGGTCTTTGGGCTGAGCTTTAAAGAATGGGTAGGAGTTTAATAAACACATTTTAGGAGTGGAACAAAGTGAGAATTTCAGGAGTAGTCAGTGGCATTAGCAGAAGTATGTAGATAAGAAAGCAAAAATATAAAACAAAGAGCTTCTGAATCATCACCTACAATGTAAGGAGTAATAGATGAGGGAAAAAGTATGAGATAGTAGTGAGAATGTCAGGCAGGATGCCTGACAGTTCTAAGTTAGCTGCTATTAAATCCTCACAAGCTTTTCTACAAGGGGAGAAGTTCTTTATTTTTCCCCCCATGTGCTCTGCTTAGTTGAATCAATTTACCACGACTTTTAATTAATTTTTTCCAGTTTTGACTGTATACTCAGTCCAATGATGTCTTAGAAATACTTACACTTTTCTATGTACTAAAGACATCCTTCAACAAAGCCCCTCTTATAATAAACGGAAAATAATTGAATTTTTTAAAAGAATAATTCCTTTATCATCCAAAAATAGTCACTAGTCCTAAAGTTTATTAATAACATACCTTTTACTAAATTCTCCATTACATTACATCTATAAGTTTTATAATTCTATACATGTAAAATGGGAAAAAGTCCCACTGGGAAGAACAGATCTATTAATTGAGGTCTTGTTTGTAGTTCTATTATGAAACATAGTTGTTTGTAAGATTAGGTAATGTTTATGCCTTTATTACAAGCAACAATATGCAAATATTAATTCAAGCTATGGTTCTGCCAAAAATAAGATTTATGAATTGTGAATGTACTTATAGAAATGAAACTTTTTTTACAACAAATAATATTAATGGAGATAGGTAAAGTTAGTTCAGATAAACAAATTATTCCAATCAGAAACCTAATTAGGAAGTCACATAACATTCAGAGTTAAAGGGGACCTCAGAGGCCATTTAGTTCAACCTGTACTAGAATCTCTTCTTCAATACATCCAAGTGATCATCCAGTCTTTGCTTGAAGAGACTCCAGACAGAGGAAACTCACTACCTCCTAAGGGCAGTTAGTCCCTTCCAAGCTGGGAAGATGGTAATTGTGAAGCGTTTTCTTACCTCATGTTTAAATTGTCTCTTGGAAACTTCCACTGAATTTTGCCCTAAGGAGAACAAGTCTAATCTCTCTTCCACATGACAACCTTTCCAGTACTTGAACATAGTTATCATAATCATCCCCTCGAACCCTGACTTGAGTGTTTTTTTCTTTAGATTAAATTTCCCTAGTTATGTGATGATTCCGCCTATAGAATAAACATGGGATCCTTCACTATCTACTGGATGCTCTCTAGCTAATTAATGACCTTCCTACAATGTGGCACCCTGAACTGACCACAACAATCAAGATGTAGTCTGATCTGGAGACAAGAATATCACTTTCCTAGTCCTGAACTCTTTGACTATCTTGAAGTAGCTGAAGATCATATTACCTTTTTTGTTCAACACATTCCTCGTCTCCTCTGATCCCTTCCCTGATCTCATACCACCTCAACTACAACTAACCTTCCTCCCAAAACAATCCTGAATTCATTTTGTATATATTCTGTATAGACTTATACTTGTAATTGTTGTCTCTCTTGTAAAAATATAATCTCCTTGAGGGCAACTGTTTCACTTTTGGTTTCGCATCCCTGGTACTTAGCACAATACCTGGTACACAGTAGCATTCAAGAACAGCTGACTGGTGGGTGATTCACATTGAAGTTGCGGTCTACTAAAACCCCTATATCTTTCTGAGATAAGTTGCAATCTAGCAACACCACCCCACCTCATATTTGCATCATTTTTATTTGATATCTCATATTTGTATCTCATTTTTAAATCGGTTTACACTTTGTCAGTATTATATGTTATTTATCAGATTCAGTGCAGTGTTTTCATGTGGTATCATGGTTCTGTCATTCCAATGTATTAGCTATGCTTCTTGGTTTTTTGTTGTTTATTTTATAAGCCTATCAGTTATGCCTTGATCCAAGTCATTGATTAAAAATATTAGACAGCATCTGGTCAAGGCCAGATGCTTAATGTGTTCCTTTCCCTCAGATCTTCCAGTTGTTTGTTCAGTTGAGAATCCACTTGACTGTACTAATATTGACGAGCTCATAGCTCTTCATCTTGTTCCCAAGAAGGCATAAGAACCTTTATTAAATATTTTCCTAAGACACAGGCAAATCATATCTATAGTATTTTCCTGATAGTTTTGTATCAACATATTAAGGATCTCGCAATCTGTCAGTTTAGGACCTGCTACCACCAATACAGATCACAAACCATGACACATAATAGACAAAAGTCTTAGAGAACTATGACTGAGTGAGCGAATTTGTTGTTGTTGGACATCTTGCAAATTTAACTGACAGAACTTAAACCTAACTCTTTCTGACTCCAAACTCAGCTCCCTAGCTGCAGTGCCACAATGCCTCTTTCCATTCTAGTCACCCAGTCAATACAGCTGAGTATAGCTCAACTTGATGAAGCCATGCTGCCACATTCTCATCACCCCCACATGTTCTTTAGCCATACCTTTAATTATACCTTCTAGAATTCTGCCAAGTTGAGATCAAAGGTCTACATATTGTACATATTGAAGATTCCATTCTTTCTCTTTTTGGAGTTTCACTAACTCTGTGAAATCTCTTCTCCCAAATGTAAGAGGCATGAAAGAGAAAGGATTTCCTTTCCTATAACTCTGTCCCCAATTCTAAGGTAGACTGATCCCTTTCCTCCAAGTTCTACTTCCTTCCCACTTCCTTTTTGGTCAAATTTAGTACAAAATAACAGGATCCCCTGTTGCTTCCCAAGGAAAACCAATATATTATTTGATGCTCTGTTTTAGGAATAGTGAGAACTCCAGCAGATGTCTGTATAATAAATTTCCCCTTACCATTAATATAGGATGTTTTGCCATGCCAGGCCTATAACTTATTTATCAAATTCCTCATCTATTTCTTCTTCTTACCCAGGTCTGTGTGACAATATCATTTCCATTTTTGCCTCTATTGATCTTTATCCAAATTGGGTTTACTTAATAAATCAGTTACTTGTTCTTCCCACCTAAAAACATTATCCCTTTAGTCTTAATTTATGGCATATAAAGACTTTTTGGAGACCTTTCTGTGTGTGAATGTATATGTATAAACATCTATCTATCTATGTATATCACCCTATATACTTGCTCTTACACACATATGTAAAATGTATGTGTGTGCATGTACAGAATGATTTACATATATGTATATAAAAATGTGGGGGGCAGTGTGATATGGTGGTATTGATAAGGACTTAGTTTATCTGACAGTACCAAAACCAGATCACTACAATTTTGGCTTACCCAAACCAGACCACTACAGTTGTATGACTAGCTCCACCTCAGTGAACCAGGTACCTTGCTCATTTAAAGGCTGAGTATAGGTTGAAATAATTTAGGCCTCTAGACTTTTATTGTTCACTGTGATGGAGCAAACTACATGACAAATGACAGGACTGAAATCCAGGACCAAGAAGACCTAGAGACCAGCCCCTCCCCTGGCACACACTAGCTATATGACTCTAGATTAACCACTTTAGCTCTTAATACTGTAGGCAGCTCTTTAAGATTAAAAGTTGCAGAAAAGCTACCCATTTGTATTGGTGAGCTATTTTACTCACTTTTAGTTCCATAATTAAATTATAGATCTAGACTATGTTAATAAATGTATATATATTATCATTCTACATGTATTTTTATTTGACTACCTCACTGTTTCCTCTTTTATAAAGCACAAATAAATGAGTAAATATACAGGCAATTCTTGCTGTTTGTAAGTGGACCAGTCCATAGGCCTCTTACTCCCCTGGGGAGCTCTGCATGGCCCTGCCCCACAACCCAGCTTCAAATACCTGGGACCCCTCTAAAATCCAGAGCAGCTTCAGTGCTTGGTGCAAAGGAACCCTGGCTGGGGAGCGAGGTGAGTTCATTTATGAAAGTAATGTCTACTGTAATTATAGGCAGAGAAAGGAAGATCATGGCTCCTCTGTTGCCAATATTCTTTCAGTAGGAGTATGAAAAATAGCATTAGCAAAGAAACATCAGACTAAAGAAAATGTTTTGGTGAAGGACAAAGAGGACCTGAGTGAAGATTCCTGGACAAGGACAGGTATAGCTAGTGTAGGAGAAGACACAGTTACAACAAAAAACTTACACAAGGGAAATAAGAGCAAAACTCATTCAATAAAAAGTAACTCAGCCATATCCAGACATAATTCTATGTACCAAAAAAAAAATATGATAATAGGAAAAACACTGGCTTGGAATCAGCTAAAGAGGGTCCTAATGTTTCTATCACTAACTAGTTGAGTGACCAAAAGCAAGATAATTCACATAACCAACATGTCTGGGCCTCAGTTTCCTCATATGTAAAATGTGAGGGTTATACTAGATGATCTCAAAGGTCCATTCCAATTTGAAAATCCTAAACTAGTCACTTTATTATTTAGGGATGTTAAGCTTTAGATTAAAAAAGGATACAGTTAAATGTAATATATAAAATCTTACATAAGGTATATCCTTTCATAAACATGTTCATGTTTATGCTTTACATCCTAAACATCTAAACCATGGGTGGGAAACCATGTATTACTCTATATCGCATTTGCTACTACACCATGCATATATCAATCAACATTTATTAAGCGCCTAATATGTAAGTAAAACTTATAACTGATAATGATGACAATAATAATAAAGAGAAGGAAAAAGAAGATAATAATAATAAAGACTACCTACCAGTTACAAAGGAATGTGGTTTGGCATTTTTTTGGGTAGAGCTCCAACTTCAGTGCTTGGCATGTTTGCCCAAATAGGCAGTCAGTCTCTACCAAGGCTGAAGACCCCTTAGAGTCAACCTGAAACAATATCCCAACATAAAGGAGAACTACCGAAAACTGCCACACTGATGGGGATAGTACCTATTTATATTCAGTAATTCTTCAGTTCTATTGATGTCCACTTCTTTACTTTCCCTTTTTTAAGTGAAGCCTAGCAACATTCTTTTCAGATTTTTACTCAAAGAAATATGCTCCCAGAATCTTTTGGTATGGGGCTCTGAGATAACAAACCCAAAGGACTAGCTAACCTCTGAGGTCCCTTCCAGCTTTATATCTATGTGCTGACCTGACAAGAGAAATGAACCAGTCATGACAAGGCAAGAGAACTAACAGACCATTTAAACTCACAAAGTTGGAGACCAACTTGCAGAAGTGAAGCCTAAGGGAAAGCAATGAAGTAGCACTCTCCATGAAATAAAAACACTTCCACTCTAAAATGGAACTTCTACAGAGGGAAAGATAATGGTAAAATAAAGATAACTGAGGAAAACTATCTCAATAAATGGAAGAAAAATACTCACTTGCTTCACATTCTCAGCTAAGAAGACAATGTAAGCACTACAGAATCCCAGCTGTGTTATCACCAGAAAAATGTCCACAATATTCCTGAAAATAGATACATATAATTTAAGGTCATCCTCACAAAATGATAATTTTTTTACCCCTTCCATAAGCTATGCTAATAAATTTGAAATAAAATGTTTTTATTTTTCCCAAGTGACAGTAGGGAACAGAATTAAAATATCCATTTCTATAATGTATGAACATTTACAATTTTCAAATGAATAAAAGAAAGAAAATAAAAGATCCTGCTATATGTGCTGATAATCCCTTCTCACCCCAAAAAGCACATGACACAGTAGAGCAAAGTTCTTCCAAGAATATCATAGACATATTAAGAAGCAGTGTACTTCAAAGCCCAGCTGTTACCACTAGCAGCTGCACAAGTAATTTCACCTCTCTGGACCTCAGTTTCCTCATCTGTAAAACTAGAGGTTTTCAACTGTATGACTTCCACTTGATAGTAAGGTTTCCTGCTAAATACAACTAAAAAGAGTGGTTGTACTCTGAGTGCTGTGAAGGGAAACATAAATCCTCCACTATCACAGAGGATGTCCTGTGCAGACTCCAATGGCACAAGGATACCTGGGACTGTGGAGTCAGAGCAGGTTGGACCCTAGATAGACATCATCTAGTTCAAGCTCCCAATTTGGCAGGTGAGGTAACTGAAGCCCAAAGAAACCAAGCCATGTGACCAAAGTCACAGATGTAGTAGCAGGCAGAATGATCTGAGTACATATGGCTGCTGAGCTATCCACCCTCATTCTGCTGTCAGCACACTCACCATCCACCCATGGAGGGCCTCTTATTCTCTAGAGCTGACAGGGTGCCAAGTTCTGCCTCTGCTACTTGAACATAGAAACTTAGCCAAGACAGGGAAACACCATGCCCAGAGTCTCTGGACTAATGACCACCAAAAGCAATGAGGCATCAAGAACCAGCTACTCCCCTGAATAACTAAGACCAAGGCCCATACCACGTCCAAATATTCCTAACCCTCAAGATCAAACATATCTCAAGTTTCAACTATGATGGACTCAATGCCTTTTTGTCAACTTTATAGATTTATTTCTGGTTCAGATTAAGTAAACACATCCCAGAAGTCTCTTGTTATCCCAGTATTAATCAAAATAATCAATTGATGCCCATACTTCAGTGCAGACCCAGAAGATTAAGTGGGGAAATATTGCAAAGTATCTGACCTAAATATCACTTGTCCATCTTTCCTCAACTCAACCCCAGCTATACAATAGCGCTGGGCATTGTTTGACATTTTTAACCTAAAAAAGATGTTAAGAAGAATAATATTAAATATCTAAACTATTTTTCACCTAGTAGCTTTACCATGATTTTTATTAAATATTCTCAAGATCCTCCAAAAAGTAAATAATTACACACACTTTGAAGAAGCCAAGAAATACCTAAATTAAGATGATTCAAGTTAGTTTACACAGGATATAAGTGGCAAAGCTAGTGCTGTGATATATGGTTCCTAGGACATACTATCTCCCTTTATAATTATTTTCTAGCTTTTAAGTTCAGAGTGACTAATTATTCTACTCTTTAAAATGCAATAAAGCATGAACTACGCATGTTAATTTAGATATTTAGGTTTAATCAATCAGAACATTTGTCTTCAGTTTATACAATGTAAGTCCTACAGAATGAGGTCTTATCAGATTTTAGATCTCCCAGTACCGCTGCACTGTCCTAGTATAAGTTACTGTAATTTGCCCAGGGTTACATAAAAGCTGAGTAATTAGACAGACATTTATAGCTCCTGGTGCCTTTCACACTGTTAACAAACACCATGTTTAGATACAAAGTTTAGACAGAAAGGAATTTTGTATTCTTATTGAAATTAGTCTAGTAGGAAAAAGAGAATTTACCACAAATAACCATAATATATAAAAAGGCACAAAATAAAATGTCATGTCAAGTCTGAGAGAGGGAAAGTTCTTACTGACTAGGGATCATTAAGAAAAGCTTTCTGAATTCAGAATCTGAGTTGTTTTAAAAAGGTTAAGAATCTCCAAAGTAGAATGGAGCACAGCAGTCATAAATCCAAGAACAAAAATTCACTCTACAACACACCTAATCATGCAGCCTTTACTTGAAAACCTTTAGTGTGGGGATGCCCACTGCTTCCTGAGACAGCTAGTCTCATTTCTAGATAGCTCTAATTATTAGAAATTATTTACAGTAAAAATCTGCCTATCTACAAGTTCTAATTCTATTTTCTGGAGCAAAGCAGAGTAAATCATCCCTCTTCCACATGACAGCTTTTCAAATACTTGAAAACAGCTACAACAGTCCCAGTAATTTTTCAGGCTACCAGGGGTGGGGAACTTGTGACCTTGGGGGGACATGTGGCTCTCTAAATGCTCAAGTGTGGCCCTTTGCCTGAATTCAAACTTCACAGACAATTAAGGGATTTGTTCTATGAACTTTGGACCCAGTCAAAGGGCTGCACTTGAAGACCTAGAGCCACATATGACCTTGAAGCTACAGGTTCCCCACCCTTGGTAAGCATTCTCTAGGCTGTAAGTCTTCTCCAGGTTAAGTCCTACCAACCAAATCCTCACAGAGCATAATCTTACAGCCCTTCATTATCCTGATCATGCTCCTCAGGATGTTTTATAACTTATTATGTACATCCTAAAAACATGGTATGCAGAACTGAACAACATACACTCCAGATGTGGTTTAATGAAGGTGAAGTACTAGGGGCCTATCAGCTTCTACATTCTGAACCCTATGTCTCTCTTAATGTAGACAAAGTAAACATGGGGCAGCTCGGTGAACCTAGACTTTTTGGCTGTCATATTGATTTTGCAGTTCACTAAAAGCCTTGGATCTTTTTTAGGTAAACTTCTATCTAGTCATGCCTCTTCCCTCTTGTACTTATAAAAATTAATTTTTACATGTATTTATATTAAATGATTTTTTGAAATGTAAGAGTTTATTCCTATTAAATTCAACCTTACTAGGTTTAGGTTCAAAACTACTAAGATCCTTTGGAATCTGACTTGTTATCCAAGCTAGTTTTGAGACATCAGCAAATATTCCTACAAATAAGCCTGTCATCTGTGCCTTTATCCAACTCACTGATAAAAATGTTCAACAAAGTAAGGCTATATTCAGATCTCTGGGGCATTCCACTAGAGAACTGCTTCCAAAGTTGACATCAAACCATAACTATATTTTATGTCTTCTTACAAATATATTCAAATGTGGTACTGTTTAGCTCTCAACCTCACAAGAATAGCAGATGAGTGACTTTGTCAAATTACTTACTAAAATCTACATAAATTTTATCTACAGCATTTCCTTGACTGACCTAAAAGAAATGAAGTTACTTTGGCATGAGCTGATTTCATGAAGCCATGATGACTCTTTCCTGAGATAGCTAGTTGGTCTCATTTCTAGATAGCTCTAATTATTAGAAATATTTGCATCCCTTTATATAGGGACTACTGCATCTCTTTTTTCTAGATGTTTACTAAGCATCCCTTTAATAATATTTTTCAGAAGTTTACAGGGAAATGGAGTCAAGTTCACTGGTGTGTAACCTGCAGAGAATACTCTTTTCCCTTTTTCAAAAATTGGAATGCTGCATGATTTTCTCCATTCCTGCAGCAGCATTCCTGTTTTCTACAGTCTTTCGCAGATAATTATTAATAGCTCAGCAATCACATCTATTAATCTTTTCAGTATTGTGGGATGTGGCTTTTCTGGGCCTGGTATCTTGAATTCTTTAAGTTTACAGCTAGGTGTTCTCTTCCTATCTTCTTACTTATATCTAGTATAAATTCCCCATAGTCAATTTTGTTCTGTCATTTCCAATCCAAAAATGATTTTTTTTTTGGTAGAGAAAACAGAGGAATTGAATATCTCTGCCTTCTTTTCATTCTTTATTATTATTACCTCATTTACCTTTAGTAGCCTTTCCTTCCTTCAGTTTTCCCCACTCTCAACTCCTCCAAGAAAACCTTTTTTTATTATGCTTAGCACTTGTCAATCTCAATTAATTCTGAGCTTTCAAACTGCTGACACTGTTCTTCCAGGATTATCCTACCTGTTGTCTTCATCTTTCAAAATTTATGCTTAAATCTATCTTAAATCTATTTTTTACATCTTTTAAAAAATGTATCTACCTCCCCATTTTCCTCCTCAATCAAATTGTTTTTGTTTGTGCCTTCAGATTTTCATTGTTGAAAATTTTCCATCCCTTCTGAGCTGTCTTCCCCTTAAGAATTTTAGCCCATGGGATCCTCCCAATGTTTCCTCTGAACTCTTTAATATTGTTCTCCTGTAATACAATATACGTTTAAGACAATACCTGGCTTTTTTCTCCTCTTTTGAAAATTATAGGATAGAGTGCTCATTTCAATTCAAATTCCCCATCATTTATACTTTAGCAATAACTTCTTCCTTACTGGTCAGTCAGGTCTAGAATAGTAGTTGCCCCTTAAGTGATTTGTCCACATTTTGAATAATGAAATTAATAATGGTATTATCATTTAGACAAGCCAAGAAATGATTAGCTTCTGAAAACGTGTGAAAGAAAAAGAGACAGACAGAAAGAGAAAGGAAGCATACCAACAGATGTTCAGATAATTAAAGTCCCCCATGATTACTATATCATGCCTCTGTGAAAGGACTGTCATCTGTTATCTGAAGTCACATCCTCTCTTTTCTTCCTGTCTAGGAGTTCTATAGCATGCTTTTATGACAATGTCACATCTACCTCTGCCTCCACTGGTCTTTACCCAAATGCCTTCCACCATATCTGTACCATCTATTTCCTGGATTTTCTCAGATCCTTTTTAATATATACTGTTATTATACCACTATTAGGCCAAGAAAAATCAAAGAAAGAGGGAAAGACCTTTTACGCACAAAAATATAATAGCTGTTTTGTGTTAGTAAAGAACTACTTTGTCCATGTCTATGTTTGGTTAGAAAAGAAAAAAGATAAAACCCAACATTATTATCTATATCTCCCAGTAGACTGATAAGGTCCAGGAGGAAAGAGACTGAGTTTTTTTCTCAATTTATTACCTACATAAGCACTAAGCACTATTCTCTGCACACAACAAATATTTAAAGCAAGTTTGTTGAAATGAACTAAATATTATCTGCACAACAATGAGAGGCACCATGGCATAGTTTCAAAAGTACTGTCCTAAAAGTCTGAAAGCTTAGACTCTATGAACAAGGTGCTTACTAGGTAACCTAGCATTTAAACCTTCTGGGCACATTTTCTTACCAATGATATCTTAATTGCTACATCTAATGGCTTTTCTTTGTAGCGTTTGACTAATTTCTCTGGGTTTCATGACTCGGCTCTCCCTTGGTTGTCTTCCTGTCTGAAGGCTCGTTCTCAACCTCCTTACTAGAACTTCAACTGTATTCTAATCATTATCTTAATTTAGGCCCTGAAAAGTCTTGGCCTGAATCATTGAAGTGACCTTAACTGTGTCCCCTTGCCTCAAGTGTCTTGCCGTTACATTGCTGCCAAAATGATTTTCTTACTGTATAGTTCTGTTTGTATCACACTCCTTTCCTGACTCAAATTCTTGTGGCGACATTTCACTTCTAGGATCAAATAAACTCTTCAATTTTCATTTAAAGATCTTTACAACTTGACTCTATACCATCTTTCCAGTGTTCTGCATGCACTCTATGATCTACTTCTACTGGCTGATTTGCTGTTCCTCACACATGATGCTCCAACTTCCCTCTGAATGCCACTGTACTCTGGCCACCCCTGGCCTGGAAGGCTCTCCCTCCTCACCTCAGCCTCTGTGAAATCCTAAATTCATTCAAGATTCAGCTCCAGAGCTGCCTCCTTACTGCCTTTCCTAGTCACCCCATTACTAGTGCCTCCTATTTATCTTATATTGACTGTATTTATCTTGTACATATCTATTTACATTCGTGTTTGTCTTTCCCATTAGAATATAAGCTTCTTGAAAACAGGGCTTGTATTTGCTTTCTCTTTGTAACCCTTGTACCCAGCACAGTGCATGATACATAGGAAGTGCTTAAAAATACATGCTTATTTATCAGTTGAAGAATTTCCTCTTTTAGGGAGATAATGAGGTTAGTTCAGGGCAAGAAGAGTTTGAAGTGTTGGTCAAACATTTGGATATGTTGACCTAAAGTTGAGAGAGGTCAGTGATGTGTTTATGTGTAAAAAACATACACGGAGACACAAAGATAGAGACAGACACACACACTCAGAAATAATAGAAGTAGCTCTAAGCAGAAGTTGTGAGTAGTGGTCAAAGAAGACAGTGTAGAGAAACAAATGGACAGGTCCTAGAACACCACTTTGGGATACAAACTTTAAAGTGTCAAGAAGAGGAACCAGAAAATGAACTGTGAGAAAGGTAGAAGGAAAACCAAGGAAGTGTAGTGTTTCTGAAGCCCAAGGAGCAGTAGGGAATCAACAATATTAAATCATGGTGAGAGCTCAGGGAAGACTAGGACTGAAAAAAGACCACTGGATTTTAGAATCAGGAGGTAACTTTTGAGAGCAATTTCAGCAGACCCCTGGGGATGGAAAGGAGGCTGCAGGTTGACAAAGTGAATGGGTGGTGAATAAGTGAAGATGCTACACCTGTGTCACTGGCAGGAATACCATCACACAGCACTCGAGACCTTTGTAACAGTCTGGTTACAAGGGTTAACACAAGGGTTCTTAACCTATCTGTGTACTTGCAGATATAATGAAATATTAACAAAACACTCACCCTCCCAAAGAAGATTTTTTTTGGATGCAATTCCAAGGACTTACTTCCATAGCAAAACAAACAGTGTCACTATAACCTAAGGAGGATTTTTTAAACCTGAAATGTAATAATAAATATGTAAAAGAAAAATGTTAGCATCTATAAGTTCTATTATTATTTTTTAAAGCCTTAAAATACAATATAAAATGATTCTGAGGGGGAGAGGGACCTGGATGTGACTTCATTACTCTTGCGAACTCAAGGAGAGGAGACAATCTTTATTAATGTGTATCTACAATTGTTTTGCAACTAATATTTTTGAAGAGTTATATCATTTATCAAGTATCAGGAGTAAACTTGCACCAAGGTCTTCCTGACCCTGAATCCAGTTCTCAGTTCATTATGCTAGGCTGCTTCTAGCATGCCAATTCAAGAAAAATTAATAAGCTGGGGGAAATTCTGAAAATGCCACTTCTCCCTTAAGAAGTACTACATGTGATGATTAATATGCGGTTATTGTTTTATATTCATTGATATAAATGTTAAAATCACATCCCTACTAAAACTAAATTGTTATGAATTTCAAGTTTATGCTTCACACATTAAATATTTCACATCTCTGAAATTAACAGCAATTATTATATACAAAATCTAAATCAATTTGTAAAATGGTGTTCTTTAATACTTTCCATGGGGAAGTTTAATTTACAAAATTAGTCTCAAAACCACCTTCTGAGGTGGGCAAGTAAACTGACATTATTGTTCTTTTTTGTTAACAGACGAGGAAAATAAGACTCAGTGCTTAAGTGACTTGCCCAAGGTCACACATTGATTAAGTAGCAGAGCAGTCAGTAGAGTCTAGATCTTTCAGGGAACAGCTGTGTAATATTTTGCTTCACTACAAATTAGGCATTTTGGACTCATGAAGAAAACAAAATGAAGATCCTACATTTAGAAAGCACATTATAGTTCACAAAAATAGGATTTTAATGCTTACATCACAACCCCACCAGAGTAGAGCACTTTCCTAACTTTAAAGCACTAAGATAAATGTTAGCCATCATTTCTGTTGTCATTATTACTATTATCATTATCATTACTATTACAATAAGGTCCACAAGACTTTCTGGGGCACAAAGAACAGAACTACTGGCAAATGAAGCTCACTAAACCAGAACTGCAAGTGTTATTGTTCCATTCAGGCTTTCCTACTTTCTTTTATTTCTTGCCTCTCATGTTAAGCAGGAAAGGAAAGTAATTTATTTCTCTTAGAAGAGTATGTCTAAAGAGTGATAAATTGAATGACATGATTTGAATGACATAAACAAAAAACTTGTTTTGTTAATAAAAAAATATAATTTCTAATTATAAAATACAGCAGCAAAAATAGACTACCTGAAGGTTCTAAAGTTCTTTAACAAATATGTGACTAGATCAAGCAACTTCACATTTACCTCTGACAGAGAAAGTGACTGCAACGTACCAACATGTGCATACAGTGAACAGATATAATTCCTATAAACACAAGACTGATTGGTCCAAGCTGTAAGAGATCAAAACATAATTTTTAAACATAGAAACTTTACATATAAGTTGCCTTACAAGTAATGAGAAAACTACTTCAATAAATATTTAATTGACTGATTAAATGGCTTACTAAATGAGACAATAAACTCAAAGACATAAAAATTTTAAACTGATATTTAAGTCCATCTCCCATTGGCTACCCCAACCTATAGTACATCTACAAAAGGAATGGCAATGATGTAGGCTAAAAAGTACATTCTATTGAAAATCATATGAAAGTCAAAGAACATCATAGGCTCCTACCAACAGAACCACAGCGTGGTAGGATCATTTTCATGTTAAATTACCTTAAAAGGGCTGAATACTGCATCAAACTGGCATAGTATACAATGCATGCCAAAGCAACTGAGAAAGAATTTTTCTATCTCTACTTTCTCTTCTAATAAACATGCTTAAAAATCAGACTAAAGAGTTTTATCATAGGTAATTTCCTAATAATTGAAAAAAGAGGGTTTTTGAAAAATAGTCAAAGCATCCTCATAATTTCATATTTATTCATATAGCCAAAAGAATGAAAGTTGTTCTAGACTGGAGTAGGTCGATCTGTCAGACAAATTACTTGTACAGTGAGATCATAATATTTTAAACAATTAGTAAACAAAAGTCAAATATTATTCCAATATTTCATAGGTAATTTTCCCAAAATATCCCTAAAATAAGCAAACAAGTTCAGCTACCTGCTAAATTACAAAGAATTACAATCTTTCTCTTTGGCTGACATGTGCGAACATAATTCTTTAGCAAGAAAACTTCATAATTTAGAAAACATATAGTTTTACAACACAAATAATCTATACTATAACTTTTTTTATTTATTGGATACTACATTCTCTTATTTTTGTGTTCTTATTGTTTAGTCAGAGGTGAGTCTGACTTTTCATGACTGTTTCTTGGGATTTTCTTGACAAAGATACTAGAGTGATTTGCCATTTCCTTTCCAGATTATTTTACAGATGTAGAAACAGGCAAACAGGGTTGTATGCCTCAGGTCATACAACTAGTAAGTGTCTGAGACTCGGTTTGAACACAGGAAGAGGAGTCTTCCTGACTCCAGGCCCAGTACTCTATCCACTGTGATACCCAGCTGCCCTATTATTGTACCCTCTTCTTTTTCCTTGAAAAAGGTAAATGACCCAGTTGAGACCCTTGGGTTATGTACAACATAGGCAAAAGTATGGACCAATGTATATCACAGGTTATCTGTGAGGTTAGTAGATATCTATCTGAGGGAGGGTAAATTCATTACCTCATCTAGCCATAGTCCATGGACAGATTAGTGAGACCTTTCCTTACATGTCCACTCTATCTGAAGTACATGTAGGCAAGGTTTATCCCTTATGGTTCCAATTCCATTAACAGAAATCAGGAGCAGACACAAATTTCACACAAAGCAAGACAGAATCTATAGATAATCAGGATCTGAAACTTTCTCAGGCCCAAGTCCCAATTCATACACAGCATCAGAATCATGATTTCAGGTAATTTGTTAGTAAAATTACCATGACCAGTCAACAATCAACAGTCTAAGGCAGGGATGAGGAAACTGCGACCTTGAGGTCACATGTGGCCCTCTACGTCCTCAAGTGTGGCCCTTTGACTGAATGCAAACTTCACAGAACAAATCCCCTTAATAAAAGGATTTGTTCTGTAAAACTTGGACTCAGTAGAAAGGCTGCACCCAAGGACCTAGAAGACAACATGTGACCTCGAGGCTGCAGGTTTCCCACCCTTGTTCTAATGGAATGTTCACCTCCCTTTTATATGTTGCCTGCAGTAGCAACAGGTGAAAAAGACTGTGGCATACATTTCCTGACAATGTGTACTTGCTCTCATAATTTGACTGTCCCAAGGTTAGCAGCACAAACAATGTTTACCATGCCAGGTGTAGATCAATACTGATGACCAAAAATGACAGGCAGACTATTAAGCCTTATGAAACCTAAACTTTGTTACAAGCATGCTCTTTTAAATATGTTTAGTGTTAACTTCAGTTCAGTCCAACAATTATGGTCTGCTTTATGCAAGGCACTACAGTATTATAAGTAAACGTTCAATGATGAAGAAATATTAAAAGCTACTTATTTTCAGTTTGTTTATACATTATTATTTATAGCTTCCATAACTTTAGTGAAATACATCGTATCAAAACTGACTTTTAATTGGTCAAAATGCATTTGACTAAAAACATCTGATATAACTAAGCCTAGATATTATTCTCTGACAATTGTTCTGTTTCCAATTTAGGTCATTCAGTGTATCTTAACTTGCCAGTACAAAAAAGGTCTTACCACAATGCCCGCATTTTTTATTGCCAGTGGGAGTCCTAGAAGGCCAGTTCCAATATTTCCTTTAAGAAGGTGCATAAGGGTTTGTATGAATCTGAAAAGTGAAAATTATAAGATTAATTATTCAAAATAAAAAAGAAAATCAATGGATCATAGAATCTTTTTGGTTTTTTTTGGCAGGGAGTAGGAGGAGTGAGAGAGTTAATCAAGGTTAAGTGACTTGCTCACACTGCTAGTGAGTGTCTGAGGTCATATTTGAACTCAAGTCCTCCTGATTCCAGAGGTGGTACTCTATCCACTGAGCCACCTAGCTGTGCCCCGACTTCTTGGGAGGGAGGAATCTCCAATAATCAGGATGTCAGCATTTCCATGTTTCAATGAAATTTTCTTAAAGGGCTCAATAAAAATCCATATTTAGTATCTAGCATTTATACAGTACTTTTAAGATTTGAAAATTGTTATATATGTAATCTCATTTGATTCTCACAACTGTGTAAAGTATGTGCTATTATTGTACCCATTTTACAAATATAGAAACTGAGTGTAAGAAATGCTAGTGCTTTACTCAGGATCACACCGATAATAAATGTCTAAGGAAAGATATAAACTCAGGTTTTCTTATTCCAAGTCTAGTACTCTGTCCTTTATGTCACTTAGCTGCTTCAGAACATTATATTTCTAATTTTAAAATCATCAAACCTTGTTCTGACATTTTTCTTGATTTTAAAGGGAGATAGAAATAACCCCAAGTAACGTTTGTAACAAAAGTAAAAAGCCCGGTATAAAAAATAAGGTATCGTCTCTCTTGTATGCATAATCAAGCTTAAGAATGTTAATAAAAATGCAAAAACAGCATGGACAATATAAGCAACAGTACTGATAATTCAGATTGTGATTCTTGGAATAATACAACCACTCTGAAAACTGATAAAATTAAGAGAACTGCCCCTTGACTCTAGTCTTTAATCTGAAACTTTTCCTTTATTACCAAGGCATTACCAACTTTGCAACAAATTTGCTTATCCCAAGTAATATGTCAACTACTTCCAAATATTTTGTTTTATTTTTTAAATTATTTTGTTTTTAAACTGATAGTATTTTCTTATGGCATACCATTGTAAGGTATTTATTCTATATGTTTAAGATATCTACAAGAGGAAGAAAGAGTGTTTTGATCTGCAAAAGACTTTAAAGAAGTAAAACAAAAGACTTTAAAGCAGTGTATGTTCAGACTGCTGAATATTGCTTTTTCCACTATATTAAACATACTTGATACATGATTCTTTTAGAGGATTTTAACAAAAAATATGCAAATAAAAAAGCTGAAAGACTAGTTTCAACAGAGATAATATTAGCTGGAGGAGATTTTAACTGTGTGGAATTGTCCTGAGACTCTTTGAAAGAAACCAATGAGTACATAAGAACCTATGATGTGCCAAGTCCTGTGTCTGTACTAGCACTGGGAATATAAAGACCAAAAATGAAAATAGTCTCTTTTCATAATCTCTTTGGGCTCACAGATTAAGAGCTATAAGGAATCTCAGAGGCCATAGGATCTGACTACCTCATTTTACAACTGAAGAAATAGGCCCAGGGAAATTAAATGACATACCCTCCATCACGCAGAGGCAGGATATGAACTCAGATCCTATGATTCCAGAAGCAATGCTGCTTCTGTAGCATCTCACTTGTTCTCAAAGAAATTACATTCAGAGAAGCTGATATATTATTCAGTCAATAAACATTTATTAAGCACCTACTATGTGCCAGACACTAATACAAAGAAAGGCAAAAGAAAGTCCCTGTTCTCAAAGCACTCATGGTCTATTGGGGAAGAAAACATACAAATAACTACATACAAATAAGTTATGGATAAGATAAGGTGGAAATAACCAACAGAGTGAAGGCACTGGAATTAAGAGGGATTGGAAAAGGCTTCTTATAGAAGGTGGGATTTTAGCTGGGGCTCAAAGGAAGTCAGGAACGCCAGAAAACAAAGATGAAGAGATAGAGATTTCCAAATATGGGGGAAAGCAAGTGAAAATACCTTAAGTTAGGAGATAGAATATCTTGTTTGAGGATCAGCAAGGAGGTAAGTCATTAGATTTCAGAGTATGATGAAGTTTAAGGGGTAAGACTGGAAAGATGAAAGAGAGGAGGTTATGAAGGGCTTTAAAGCCAAACAAAGGATTTCATATTTGATCCTAGAAGTGGAAGGGAGCCAATAGAGTTAAGGTGGGGAAGGGGAGGCGAGGGTAACTTGGTCAGAACTGTACTTTAGGAAGATGACACTTTATTGACAATTTGAATGGAGGATAGACTTGAATGAGGAGAGACTTATGGCAGGGTGATGACCAACAAGCAGGCTACTGCAGTAGTTCAAGTTAAGGGCTAGCATTAGGATAGCGGCAGAATCAAAGGAGAAGGGGGCAAATAGACAACAGATGTTGAGAAGGTAAAATTGACAGGTCTTGGTAACAGATTGTATATGAAGGGTGAAAAAAAGTGAGGAGTCAAGGATGACACCTAGGGTGCAAGCCTGGGTGAATGGGAGGATGGTGGTATCCTCCATAGTAGTAGGAAAAACTTCCATACTTTTGAACTCAGAATGCAGAGTAAAGCATTTGGGAGGGGCATGGCTATGAAGAAATTCATTTACTTGACTGCATGTTTATATTGGGTTTTATATTGTTTCTTCAATAGATGAGGATGGGAGAGGAGAATTTAAAAAACACAGTAATAGGAAAGTTAGGAAGTGGGGCGGGGAAAATAAGGAGTTCATTTTGCACATGCTGAATTTAAGATGTCTACAGTAATCCAGTTTGGGATATCTAAAAGGCAATTAGAAATATAAGATGGCAAGTCAGCAGAGAAATTAAGGCTGGATAAGTAGATCTGAGAATCATCAGTATAGAGAAGATAATTGAATCCATGGGATTCATGGGAGGTGATAAGATCTCACCAAGAGAAATAGCATACAGGATTAAGAGAAAAGGGTCCAGGACAGAGTTCTGAGGATATATATGGTTAGCAGATATTGCCTAGAGGGAGATCCAACAAAGTGGACTGATAAAGAGCAGTCAGCTAGGTAGGAGAAGAACCAAATCAGGAAAGAATAGTGTCATAAAGACCTATAGAGAAAAAACATCAAGTAGAAAAGGATGATCAACAGAGACAAAAGATGTAGGGAGATAAAGAAGGATGAGGATTGAGGAAAGGCCATTAGATTTGGCAATTAAGAGATCATTAGTAACTTTGGAAAGAGCAGCTTTGGTTGATGATGATATTGGAAGTCAGTCTAGAGTAAAAAAAAAAGGGTGAGAAGAAAAGCACATATTGTTGACAGCCTTCTCAAAGTGTTTAACAACAAAAGGGAAAAGAGGCATGGGATGATAGTTGGTAAGGATGGACGGATGCATCAAATGAGGGTTTCTTGAGGATGGGGGTGGAAGGATAGGGTTGGGAAATGGGCATATTTGCAGTCAGTAGAAAATGAAGATAAGAAGAAATGGAGTGGGGGTGATAAAGGAAACAATATGCTCGAGAAAATGGTATGGAATGGGATCACTTGTCCATGTAGAAGAGTTTGTCTTGGCAAGGAGAAGGACCACTTCTCTGCAGGAGACAAGGATGAAGGCAGAGGTAACAGCAGAAGGCACCTGGGAGATGTGAGTTGAGGAGGAGGGAAGAAGAAGAAGCTCTCAGTGAATGGTCTCCATTTGTTCAGTGAAATATTAGGCAAGATTCTTAGTTGAAAGCATGTAGAATAAACACATATAAACACAAAGTAGTTAAATACAAGGTAGTACTAGCAGCTGGTTGGGTGGAAAGGGGAATCAGGAAAAGCTTCTTGAGCGATATATGTTAAAGGAATATAGGGAGCACATGAGGCAGAGGTGAGAATGGTGTGTATTCTAGGCATAGGGGACAGCTAGTTCTGTTGCTGTTTGTGTTATGTGCTCAAAGAGGACCAAAATGATATCACGATGTTGGGGTCAATGTACATAAACATTTGGGATGGAGATATCTCTAAATCTGCACATCTTGAGTTTCTTTTGACCTATTTTTATTCTACTTTGCTCATAGAGCACAGCACCTTCTTTGATGTGGGCATGCCATGTTGGATGGTCCTGTGCCAGTGTCTCCCATGTCTCACAACTGATTCCAAAGTTCTTTAGAGAAACTTTGAGAATGTCTTTGTATTGCTTCTTCTGATCACCATGTGAACATCTGCTTTATACAAATTCTCCACAAAATAGTCTTGTATGCATAAGAGTCAATAAGGTTACCAAAAAAGAATATGGAGAGAAAGAGATGATCCAAGGGAAGATTCTTGGGGTATAATAGCAACAGTGGGAGGGCAGGATATGCACGATGGGCCAAGCAAAGGAGATTTAGAAAGAGTGATCAGGGAGGTATAAAAGGAACCATGAGAAAACAGATCAGAAGAACTCAGAGAGGTGAAGTATCTAGAAGAAGAGGATAGTTAATAGTAGCAAACAAACAAAGAAGTCAAGAAGGTTGAGGACTGAGAAAAGGGCATCAGATTGGCAATTAAGATATCAAAAAGCAATCACTTAAATTATGCAGTAAGAAGCCAGATTACAGGTGTGACATGAAAGGAAGTGGAAGAAACAAGTACTGACATGTTTTGTGTTTGGCTAAGAAAGGTAATAGATTTAGAATGATAGCTAGAAGGGATACTAGCATCTACTGAAGATTTTTTGGTTTGTTTTTCTTTTTTAAAGTTTAAGGAAATTTGCAAATATTTTAAGGAAGTAGGGAAAGAACCAGTAGATAAGGAGAAAGTGGAGATTGCAGGGGTGTTTTGATTGAGGAGGCAACCCACTGTAGAAGACAAGAGATGATAGTTAGAAAAGTTGTCTCTGAGAAGGAGATGGGCCTCATTTTTTTCAGAGGTTAGAGGAAAAGAGTAGAGAATAATATATGATGACAAAGGCCTTGGAGCTAATTAGGAGAAAGGAAGGAATTCACAGCAAATGACCTTAATTTTCTCTCTTTAGTAAAAGTTAAGATTATCAAGAGAGTAACTGGGTGGGGCAGTGGATTGAGTCCTGGGCCTGGAATCTAGAAAATTCATCTTCCTGAGTTCAAATCTGGTCTCAGATACTTAAGAACTGCATAACCCCAGGCAAGTCACTTAATGATATTTGCCTGAGTTTCCTCTTCTACAAAATTGTGTGTTCGTCTTTTGTTGCCAAAGAAGACCATGCCATCACTGAAATAATGACATGACTTGCACTTGACTTTGTTTGGAGGGAGGGAGGGCTGTGCAGGTCACCAGCCTCACTTCTCCTCCAGAGCCATCAGGATCCAGTGACCAGATATTCATCAGGATGACTGGAGATGACCCAGGATGAGGCAACTGGGGTTAAGTGACTTGCTCAGGGTCACACAGCTAGTGAGTGCCAAGTGTCTGAGGTGAGATTTGAACTCAGTTCCTCCTGACTCCTGTACTGGTGCTCTATCCACTGCACCACCTAGGTGCCTGCTTTTACAAAATCAGCTGGAAAAGGAAATGGCAAATCACTCCAGTATCTTTGCTGAGAAAATCCCAAATTGGGTCATGAAGAATCAGACAAGATGGAAACAACAAAAGATTATCAAGAAAGAGTGGGAGGAATGAGAGGTGTGGGAGGCTCAAAAAGAATAGAGGTTTAGCATAGCTTTATGTGCTTTGTAGGTTTGTCTGATGTTTGCCACACACAACCAAATTTATCAATAAAAGTGGCACAAATTTATAGCTGATTTTATGATATTTCAATCACCTTCCTAAAATAAATGTAACTGCTATGATTTGCTCAGTCATTAATTCTATTTAAATAATTCTCCAAATCAGTTTAAAAGCATAAAAAGAAAAAAAAAGAACAAGTAAAATACAAAGAAAGGTCTTTAAAATACCATACTTACGAAATGCCCTCTTGACCATCAATTTGGTAATGTTTCTGAACTGGCAATAGCTCATGTTCATGCTCCTCATCAGATGTGCCATCTAAATTTTGTTCATCTATCAAAGGCTTCATTACTTCCATATCTATGAAACAAAAACAAAGAACATTTGTGAGCTTTGTATGAACATTAAGAAACCTAACTTCTTCTACTTCTTGTAGTAATTTTCCAAATTGCTCAGGTCAAATAAAACTTAAAAACAACAGCTAGAAACCAGTTTATTCAAGTTAAAGGACATAGCCTTCCTTTTTAATAACAAATATTATGCCCCCCAAATAGAAAGTGACACGTACCATTCATTGCAACCATTATTAAAATAGTTTTGCTTACCTCCTATAGGGAACATACTTTGGGGTAGAATGGGGGTTATTTGTTGGAATGAATCTATTGGGTTAAAAGTAATCAATAAAGTCTTAAAATATGTGTAAGCATGGGTTAGTTGAGTAAATCAAGCCACCCCTCCTATTTAAAGTAAATGATAGGAATCTTTGACACCTTAATGAGATAAGAGAAAGTTTCAACCAAATAATCAATCACTGAAAAACTAGTAATGTTCACAGGAAGAACATGCAGATTTGCTAAGAAAAGCTGGTCATCATGCCTTGTGAATGGTCTAAGAATTTGAAGACCAGTTCAGAACGCAAGTTATTCTAGTATCTGGTGGAGATAGATTCCAATGAGTGGAAAATGTGGAGACAGTGTTCCAGGTAACTCTCTACTCCATATTCCCACCCCAAGTCATTCAGGGAGAAAAGAGCACCTTTGCCTTGCCTTAATCTCCTTTCCCTTCCCCAATGAAAGGGAGCACCTCATGAACTTCAGAGTCTAGAGGTCTTCCCATCTTCCCATCCACATCTTAGCAGCACTAACAGTTATAACTTCATCAGGGGCAAAACAAAGAATACAGCAAAGAATTTACATCATGTCTAAAGGAACTTATTGAACACCTCATAAAGGGGAGAAAAGAACTCTCAGACACCAAGAGCTGTGAATTATTCCTTTACTACATATGTTCTCTAAGCTAGAGTTCACTTTCCTCTTGTTTCTATCTGTACTGATAATAGAGTGTGGCAGGGGTAAGGGTGGGGGTTATTTTATACCAACTGCTCTAACTGTACCACTTTAGTAAATATGCCTTTCTAAAAACTACTTAAGGTTGGCTGAGTAAATTGATTCTTTTTCTCCCCTTTTTTCTTTAATTTTTCACATTTAATAGTACTTTTTCCAATCACATATAAAGACAGGTTTTAATATTAATTTTTGTAAGATTTTGAGTTTCAAATTTTTCTCCCTCCTTTTCTCCCTCCTCTCCCCCATCCCAAAGACAGCAAGCAATCTGATATAGGTTTCAGATGTACAATCATGTTAAACATATTTCCACATTAGTTGTGCTGTGAAAAAAGAATCAGAACAAAAGGGAAAAGCCATGAGTAGAAAAAAACAAACAAAAAGTGAAAATAGTATGCTTCCATCTGCATCCAGACTTCATAGTTCTTTCTCTGGATGTAGATAGCATTGTCCATCGCAAATCTTTTGGAATTAAGATCATCATATTACTGGGAAGAGCTAAGTGTCTCATAGTTGATTGCTGTACAATGTTGCTCTTACTGTGTACAATGTTCTCCTGGTTTTGCTCATTTCACTCAGTATCAGTTCACATAAGTTCTTCTAGGTTTTTCTGAAATCCACCTGTGCTCCTCATTTCTTATTAAACAACAGTATTCCATTACATCCATATACAACTTGTTCAGCCATTCCCCAATTGATGGGCATTCCCATCATAATTTCTAGTTCTTTGCCACCACAGAAAGAGCTGCTATAAATATTTTTGTACATGTGGGTCCTTTTCCCTTTTTTTATGGTCTCTGGGATACAGATCTAGTAGTGGCAGACTAAACTGATTCTTAATAATTATGATGGGAAGTAGATGGGGGTTTATAAACTAGAGTATTAGAAAGACAATTCCAACCCAAGGAGATCTAGCAGGCAAGTTCTGGGGATCCATTAATTTAACAGTGGGAGCACAAATTTGGATTATAACCTGAGAGCATAAGCTACAGATGTAAGCAAAATAATTTACTGTGTTGACACTGGGTAATCTATTTTACCTCTCTTTGTCCAGTTTTATCACATTTAAAATGGGGTTAATTAGGGCTTGGAACTAGGTTTCCACACTATTTCCCAGGCAGTTCTTCACCATACTGCCTATACTCTAACCTCCAACATTATTATGATCTCCACTGCAGTCTCAGGTTCTCATATCTATGTCTTTTAGCTCTCTTAAGTGACCTTTCACTTTAGCTTGCTGCCACAAATTACACAAGAATTGTTTCATTTATTGCATCATAATCCCATAAATACTCTCTGATTGTTTATTGATTGAACAGGAAATCTAAAGAAATCACTGATCAAGAATCAGATAGGAGAAACCCAAAGCAATAGAAGGAATATCAGCCCTATTTCACTATTTCTAAAGAAAGTATATTTGAATTTTCATAAATTAAACTTTTGGAAGTTTTCTTTTATCTAGTTTGCTGTCTATTGTACTCTCCTCAAAGACATAGCACAATCAATTGTAAGCAAATAATCATTCTAAAAAATTTGTGTACACACACGTATAAAACAAACATATATCCTTTACTGCTCCAGGTAATATTCCACTAATACAGACTTTGGGAAAGTGGGGGTAGAGAGGTTAGAGGGAGAAAAAGCCAGTTTTAAAAGGACCTATGGTAGTAAACATTTCCAATCTGACCCTGAACTACTAGTAGTCCAGAACCTAACAGATGGAGAATATAGTTCTAAAGTACATGACATCCAATATTAGGCTTTTAAAGAATAGTTTTAACTAATCTTTTTCAAATAATTTCTATTTTAATACATTCTCTCATAGAAAAGAACAAAGGAAAAGTTTAATCTAAATGTGAATTTTTACAAATTAGTGAAGTTTTTCAAAAAAACAAATTCTTTTTTTGTTTTTTAACATTTTTCGTCATTTTTCTGTGACCCCGTTCCAAGTCCTCCATATGCCCAATACATAAGAAAGGAGAGAAAAAAGAGAAAGAGAAGGAAGAAAAAGGTTGATGTAATAGAACTGTCTCACCATATTTGTGTTATGTGGTATAACTGAACTCTTACCCCCCCGCCCCGCCACAACCCAACATTCCTTTTTTGGTATACTCAGAATAATGTTCCTTCACTTACAGATTAATAATAATAACAACAATCATATTCAGATAATACAAATGATAATACTATACACCAAGCAAAGTGCTAGGGTTTAGCACTGGGGATACAAGTATAAAGAATGCAATAATCCTTACTCACAAGGAACTTATATGATAATGTATAAAATAATGAGGATATGTTAAAATATATCCAACAGAAATATAAAGTGAATAAATACAAAGTAAATATGAGGTAGCTTGGGAGTGAAGGAGACTAGCAACTGTGGAAATCAGGAAAGACTTCATGTAGAATGTGGTACTTGGCTCCCTCTTGAAGGAAAAGAGAAACTCTATACACAAAAGGTAATACAGTGCATTCCAGTCATGAAGGACAAGGTATAAAGGCATGGAGATAGGAGATAGTATTTAGTATGAGGAACAGAGAGGCCAGTTTAACTGGAGTGTAGAATGCTGGAGGGCAAGTAATGTATAATGAGCTGGCAAGAGGTTGGGCCCAGGTTGCGAAGAGCTCTTAAAGCTAAACAGAAAAATTTATAGTTGACCTCTAGAGGCAAAAGAAAGGGGTAGACAAAGTAGGGGCAGACAAAGTAGATGAGTCACACCATTAGCTCTGTGTTTAAGGAAAATTACTTTGGCAGCAATGTGTAGAGTAGATTGGAGTTGTGAGAGACTTGAAGCTAAGAAGCTGTTGCAATAATCTAGGTGAGAGGTGACAAGGGCCTGAACTGACGTGATAGCTATACAAGTAGAAAGAAGGGGTACAATGCTGTGAAGACAGAAACAGCAAGCTTGTCAAATAAGTAGATGTGTGGGTGAGGGAAAGTGAGAAGTTAAGGATAATGCTGACATCACAAAACTTGGAAACTGGAAGGATCATGGTACTTTTAACAGAAATAGGGAAGTTTCGAAGAGGAAAGGGTTTGTGGAGAAAGAAAATAAGTTCAGTTTTGGACAAGTTGAGATTAAGGTGTCTATAGGACATCAAATTTGAAATATCTAGTTGGGAGTACAGAATTGAAGCTCAGGAGACAGATGTGTACAGAAGATAAATGTGCATTTTATACGGGTGTATACAAATTTGTATAATATATATGTGTATGTGCATTCATGCATAAAAAGATAATTTTAGGAGGAAGAGGGCTCTAGCACCTAGAGGGAGGATCTGGCAAGACTTGCTCCAAAACGTGTTATTTGAACATTGATTTGAAGGAAACAAGTGATTCTAAAAGATGAAGGTGAGGTTTGAGTGCATTCAAGGCACAAGGGATAGTCAGGACAAAGGCATAAAGAAGATGAAGAAGTATCACGTGTAAGGCAAAGAAAGAAAGCCAGTTTGGCTGGGCTATAGTGTGTAGGAAGGGGGATAATATAATAATAATAATTAACATAATAAGGGTAGGAAGGTGGGTTGGGGGCTATTTATGAGGACTGTTCAGAGTTCAATGGGAGTTTATATTTGATCCTAGAGGCTACAGAGAACCACTGGAATGTATTAAGTATTTAACCTCTTTGGGTCTCAGCTTCCTCGCCCATACTAGGAGTTGGTTGAATTTATGATATCTCCAAGTTTTGTAACTGCAGTTGTGATTCTCAGATTTTTTTTATGGAGCTAATTTGAAAAAAAATTGCTAGCAATAATGTCTTATACAAGTTTTTCAGAAAGCTAAAATTTTGGCAGCATTTATAACAGGCATATTCAATATTATAGTAAAAAGAGTGAAAATGTTCATCAGGATATTATTAAATTTCTTCATGCTACCAGCTAAGTCCTTAACTTAATGGGCTATATAATTAATGGATACCTTTTCATAAGAAGTTCTTAATGTATCAAACATATATTGAAATTGATACAGGAAACTGCTTATTCAATAGCTCCAAAGACTAACTGGGAACATTATATCATTTTGATGAACTGACTACTATAAACCATTAGTTTAAATATGAGATGTAAATATGACTTTGAGGAGTTGAGCTGTGAATCACATGACCATAGATGGCTTGGCTAGACATGAGGCTTTTGGAAGCCTAACTTTGGAATTTATGATGTCTGGTCTAAATAACTCTAGAACTTGTGTTCATTTTACAATCCAGTTTTATTTCACATTTCCCCTTAATACATCCTACTTTCCAGGCTAAACTCCTGGAAGGCACCCCTTCCTTCTCATCTCTGCTTCTTATAACCTGTATTACCCTTCCTTCAAGGCTCAACTCAGGTGTGCCATCAGCTCTGTGAAACCATCCTTGAATGTAGCCCTTCTAATGAAACTGTTTTCTTGAACCTAAAATTTTCTTAAGAGTATTTTGCATTTCTTTATTGTCCTTATACCCTCCCTAGTATTACACTTACCTTTTGTTCACATCAAGCCATCTCATCTCACTCCTCTCACCAGTAAAAGATTTCTTCATGGGCTGCCTATCTCAGAACCCTGCTTAATAAACATTTGTTTACATTCTTAAATTAATTCAGTTTGTTTCTGACAACTCCTCCAAAATGTCATGGTTACTAGAAATCTAATCTTTCTGCCTATGGGCACTGGGCACTATGTTCTGGAAAGTATCTAGTACACTATATCCTCACAATGTAGATAGTCATCACTACCTAACATTCCAGAGAAGCCATCAGTCCTATCATTTGAAGCACAGAGTCCTGCAGATCACATTGGCTAAAGAAACCATCTCATTAGGAACAAAGGTAAGTTTCCTTATGTTTTTAAAGAATATGGACACTAAAAGAGAAAATTATTCTTAATATTCTTTATGAGAATATTAACATCTAAAACATCTGAAAATACATTTAATATTAATACAAATGAATGTTGAAAGTCAATAATGTAGTTTTTATTGTTAATGGACCACCACAGAAGATATATACAGCCACAGAAAGCCTTTAAGATGATCATCACTCAACTTCAATTCATGCTTAGAAAACTACTAATGAAGTGCAGTTTTACTCAACTCAAGAATCATCCTACTGATTTTCTTTTTCTTACTTGATTAATTTTATTTTTTTCTCCCAGGAATATTGTTAAGGAAGCAAAATTTATGTCATTCTAAAATTCAGTTTCTAAGGCATATGATTTTGCATCAAAACAAAATTTGTATTCCTTATAGTTTCAGCTTATTATGTGCAGAGATAATACGTTTTTTCTGTGTAATTACCACGGGAAAAAAAAACAAATGACCCTGTCCATCAAGTTGAGAGAAAATTGGACAATAACTATAGGTACTTTGAAAGTTTAGTAAAATCTAAATAGGAAGGTACTAATAAGTGAATAAAAAGCATGAAAATGCATTTCTTGATCTTTTTGCTGGTGATTCATCAAATTAATTTAATACTAAATTAATGATTTAGAAATATTTTATTCAGAACTTACATACCAAATAAAATGGTCATTTTTGTATACATAGTAGCAGAGAAAAAAAGAACATTACAAATGAAACTCTAGATATATATTATGTAGACTTTCTTTGTTTTTCCTTTTAAGCTTATAAATTCAACCTGTAGTTTTCAAAACTCTCCTGCTTATTCACACTTTTTTCTAGCCTTTCTTCTGCTCTCCTCTCTGAATTTTTTAAAGATACCTCAACAAATCTCTGCCCTTTGTTTTCACCCTTTGTTTTCTTTCCTTATCTCTTTCTCTTTTTCTGTATCTTTTTTCTTTTTTCCTTCTTCTTTTTGGCTAGTTTATCCCTGTCACCCTGCTTATTCTACCTGCATTAGAGAAAAAGAAAAACAAAACCCTTGTAATAAATTTATAGGTTCAAGCACAACAAATTTCCACATTGGCTGTGCCTGAAAATTATGCATTATTTGGCATCTTGAGTTAATTAACTGTCAAGAGATGGATAGTATGAGCATACTATGTATCTCAGTCCTCTGGAATCATTGTTAGTCATTGCACTGGTCAAAGTTCTTAAATCTTGTAAATTTTCTTTATAATGTTGTTAACATTGTACAAATTGTTTTCCTATTTCCTATTTAGTTCATTTCATATGTATCACTTCATAAAGGTCTTCCCAAATTTCTCTAAAACCATTAATTTCAACATTTCTTATGGCACAATAATATTCCATTGCATTCATATATCATAATTTATTTAGCCATTCCCAAATAAGCTGGAACCAGTTTCCAGCTCTCTGCAAATTACAAAAAGAGATGCTATAAATAAGTTTTATACATTTGTACAAAAGGACCCATATGGTTTCTTTTCCTCTTTGTTTGATTTCTTTGGGGTATAGGTTATATACTGGTATTACAAGATCAAAGAGAAAGCACAATTTAGTTCCTTTAAGGGCATAGTTCCCAAACTTTTTTTCAGAATTGTAAGACCAATTCACAGTTCTTCCAACAATGCACTAGTGTGCTCCTCTAACATGTCATTTTCCTTTTTTTATCTTCTTTGCCAATTTGGTGGGTGTAAAGCAGAACATCAAAGGTACTTTTATTTGTATTTCACTCATTATTAGTTATTAGAAGAATTTTTCCATGATTATTGACAGCTCGGATTTGTTCCTTAGAAAACTGCCTTTTCATATCTTTTAACCAATGGCTTTCATGCTTATAAAAATTGAATAACTTCCTTATATATTTTGAATATGAGACTTTTAACAAAAAAACTATAAAGATTTTCCCCAGTTTCTGTATCTATTCTAATATTTGTTCTGTTTGCATTAGTCCTGTTCATGAAAACCTTTTAAATTTAATTAACAAAAATTGTCCATTTCATCTTCTGTGATTGTCTTTCTCACTTATTCACTCACAACCTCTTCTATGCATAGGTATGAAAGGTTAACTTCCTTGACTCTAATTTCTTTACAATGTCATTCTTTATGTCTACGTATTTATCCATTTAGAGTTTATTTTGGCATATGATATGATGATCTAAATTTTATTTCTGCCACATTGCTGTGTAGTTTCAAGAAGTTTGGGGAGAGAAAGGGGAAGGAAAGTCAAATAGTGAGTCCTTATTCTAGCAGATGGGGTGATTTAGTTTCTTGAACACGATACTATGGTGTTTCTCCTCTTTTATATGTTGTGTACCTGATCTGTTGCATTGATAAGTCTATTTTTTAACTAATATTTAATCATTTTGGTGACTGTTATTTTAGTGTATCTGATCTGATACTGCTAACCCCCTTCTATCTGCATTTTTTCATCATTTCTGAAAAATTCTTGAACTTTTGTTCCTCTTGATGAATTTTATTTTTGTTTTCTAGCTCTATAAAGTAATCCTTTGGTATTTTAACTCTATGGCGCTGAATAATTATTTTATGTAGTACTGTCATTTTAATCTTTCTAATATGTTACTGCAGGCTATTCACTATCATTTTGTTGAATTTTTTTGATTCACTAGCTCATTAAGGAACTGATCTACAATTTTCTTTCTCTGTCTCTCTGCTTTTGGTGTCAAGAATTCATTTGTTTCATAGAAACAGTTTAGAAGAACCCCTTCTTTTCTTATCTTTATAGGTGATGTGTTATTTGAATTGTTCATGGAATGTAGATAGAATGTACTTTCAAATCTACATGGTCCTGGGGATATTTTTTTTGAGAGTTCATTTACAACTAGTTCAATTTCTTTTTCTGATATTGGGTCATTTATTTATTCATTTTTTCATCTGTTAATCTGGGTATTTGTATTGAGGTAAGCATTCAGCAATTTCTCTTAAGTTATCAGTCTTGTTGGCATATAATTAGGTAAAATATTTTCAAATAGTTTTATTTCATTTTTAAGCATTTTAAAATCTTTTTTAATTTTTAAAGGAACAATGTAGTTTTCTTCTTTTTAAAATCAGAGTAGCTATTGGGCTTTTTGAAAATAGCTAGCTCCTAGTGTTATTCATTAGATCTTTTTTGTTTTCAATTTTCCTAATCTCTCCTTTGATAATTCAAAATTTCTAATTTGGTGTTTAATTGGGGAAGTCATTTCTGCTTTTTTTAGGTTTTCTTTGCTGCTGCATGCTCAATCACTAATTTGTCTTCTTGTTTTTTGGGGGAAGGTATTGTATGTTATCTATTGTGATTTCCTCTGATGAAATTTCTTGTTATTTCTATGATTTATACTTTGATCAATCAATTATTCAGTATTAAGTTATTTAGTCTCCAAATACTGTTTAAGTCTTCAGAGGTCTTTTTTTTGTGTGATTTAGCATTTTCTTTTTTTAAAATTTTTTTCTTTTATTTATTTTTTTTAATGTTCTACACTCACTACCATAAAACTTAGATTTTTACCCCCCACACACCTACCCCCCACAATCTTCCCTCCCTCCCCAAGACACCATACAATTCTATATACGATCTACGTATACTTTCCTATTGAATACATTTTCACTATAGTCATGCTATGTAGATGAAGTAAAATAAACGGAAGAAATCACATAACAAATCAAAACATAATACACACAGACACAGACACAGACACAGACACACACACACACACACACACACACACACAAACATGATCTGCTACATTCTGCAAATGAATTCCATAGTTCTTTCTCTGAGTGTGGAAGGCATTTTGTCTTAGAAAACCATTGGGATTTTTTTTTTTAAGTTCTTGTGTTATTATGAAGTTCCAGGTCTACCAGAAAAAACTCTTGCACACTGTGGTCATTGCTGTGCACAAAGCACAAAAAATCTCCTGGTTCTGCTCCTTTCACTCAGCATCAGATCATATAAGTCCTTCCAGGCCTCCCTGAAGTCTTCTTGTTCATCATTTCTTATGGTACAATAGTACTCCATTTCATTCATATACCCTAATTTATTCAGCCATTCCCCAATTGATGGGCATCCCCTTGATTTCCAGTTTTTGGCAACCACAAAGAGTGCTGCTATAAATATTTTTGTACATGTGGGACCCTTTCCCATTTTTATGATCTCTTGGGGATACAGTCCTAGTAGTGATATTGCTGGGTCAAAGGGTATGCACATTTTTGTAGCCCTTTGGCCATAGTTCCAAACTGCTCTCCAGAATGGTTGGATGAACTCACAGCTCCACCAACAATGAATTAGTGTTCCAACTCTCCCACATCCTCTCCAACATTTATCATTTTCCTGTCCTGTCATGCTTGCCAATCTAATAGGTGTGATGTGGTACCTCAGAGTTGTTTTGATTTGCATTTCCCTAATCAAAAGTGATTTAGAGCATTTTCTCATATGATTATAGATATCTTTAATTTTTCCTCTGAAAATTGCCTGTTCATATCCTTTGACCATTTATCAATTGGGGAATGACTTGTATAGTTGTACATTTGAGTCAGTTCTCTATATATTCTAGAAATGAGGCCTTTATCACCAAAATTAGCTGTAAAAATTCTTTCCCAATTTACTACATCCCTCCAAATTTTGGTTGCATTGGGTTTGGTTGTGCAAAAACTTTTCAGTTTAATGTAATCAAAATTATCCATCTTGCATTTTGTAATGCTTTCTATCTCTTCTTTAGTAAAAAATTCTTGCGTTCTCCATAAATCTGATAAATACACTATTCCTTGCTCCTCCAGTTTGTCCATGGTATCAATCTTTATACCAAGATTGTATACCCATTTGGACTTTATTCTTATGTATGGTGTTAGGCATGGGTCTATGCCTAGTTTCCACCACACTGTTATCCAGTTTTCCTAGTAATTTTTGTCAAACAGTGAGTTCTTTTCCCAGAAGCTGGGGTCCTTGGGTTTATCAAACAGGAGCATGCTATTTTCCTTGCCTACTGTGTTTTGAGTCCCAAGTCTATTCCACTTGTCTACCTTTCTGTTTCTTAGCCAGTACCAAGTGCTTTTGATAAGTTCTGCTTTATAGTTCAATTTGAGGTCTGGTAGCGCTAGGCCACCTTCCCTAGCATTTCTTTTCATTAGTCCCTTTGATATTCTGGACCTTTTGTTCTTCCAGATGAATTTTGATATTATTTTATCCAGCCCCAGAAAATAATTATCTAATAGTTTAACTGGTATGGCACTAAATAAGTAAATTAACTTAGGTAGAATTCCCATTTTTATTACATTAGCTCGGCCTACCCATGAGCAACTGATGCTTTTTCCACTTACTTGGATCTGACTTTATTTGTGTGAAAAGTCTCTTGGAATTGTGTTCACATAGTCCCTGGGTTTGTTTTGGCAGGTAAACTCCCAAGTATTTTATAGTGTCTACCCTAGCTTTAAATGGGATTTCTCTTTCTATCTCTTGCTGTTGGACTTTGTTGCTAATATATAGGAATGCAGAAGATTTGTGCGGATTTATTTTGTAACCTGCAACTTTGCCAAAATTGTTTATTATTACAAGTAGCTTTTCACTTGAGTCTCTGGGATTCTCTAAGTATATCATCATATCATCTGCAAAGAGTGATAACTTAGTTTCTTCTTTGCCTGTTCTTATTCCTTCAATTTCTTTATCTTGTCTAATAGCTACAGCTAACATTTCTAGTACCATATTGAATAATAGTGGTGATAATGGACACCCTTGTTTCATCCCTGATCTTATTAGAAATTCATCTAACTTATCTCCATTGCATATAATGCTTGCTGAAGGTTTTAGGTAGATACTGCTTATTATTTTATGGAAAGTTCCCTGTATTCCTATGTTCTCCAGTGTTTTTAATAGGAATAGGTATTATATTTTGTCAAAAGCTTTTTCTGTATCTATTGAGATAATCATGTGGTTTCTGTTAGTTTTGTTGTTGATATGATCGATAATGCTAATAGTTTTCCTAATACTGAACCAGCCCTGCATTCCTGGTATGAATTCTACCTGATCACAATGTATTATTCTCATGATAAGATGATGTATTCATTTTGCTAAAATCTTATTTAAAATATTTGCATCTATATTCATTAGAGAAATTGGTCTATAATTTTCTTTCTCTATTTTGTCTCTTCCAGGTTTAGGTATCAAAACCATATTTGTATCATAGAAAAAATTTGGGAGAACTCCTTCTTCCCCAATTTTCAAAAATAGTCTATATAGTATTAGAATTAACTGTTCCTTAAATGTTTGATAGAATTCACTTGTAAATCCATTCTACCCTGGAGATTTTTTCCTAGGGAGTTCATTGATAGTTTGTTCAATTTCTTTTTCTGAGATGGGGTTGTTTAAGTATTCAACTTTCTCTTCTATTCAACTCCAAATCTGGGCAATTTGTATTTTTTAAAATACTCATCCATCTTGTTTAGATTATCGTATTTGTGGGCATAAAGTTGGGCAAAGTAATTTCTAATTATTGTTTTAATTTCCTCCTCATTGCAGGTGAGTTCACCCCTTTCATTTTTGATATTAGTAATTTGATTTTCTTCTTTCTTTTTTTAATCAAATTGACCAAAGGTTTATCAATTTTATTAGTTTTTTCATAAAACCAACTATTGGTTTTATTTATTAATTCAATAGTTTTCTTAATTTCAATTTTATTAATCTCTCCTTTGGTTTTCAGTATTTCTAATTTGGTATTTACTTGGGGATTTTCAATTTGTTCTTTTTCTATCTTTTTCAGCTGCATACCCAAGTCATTGATCTCCTCTTTGTCTATTTTATTTATGTAGGCATTCAAAGATATAAAACTTCCCCTAAGAACTGCTTTTGCAGTATCCCATAAGATTTGGTAGGTTGTCTCATTATTGTCATTCTCTTGAATGAAGTTGTTGATTGTTTCTATGATTTCTTCTTTAACCCACTCCTTCTTTAGGATTAGATTATTTTGTTTCCAATTGATTTTTGGTTTATCTTTCCCTGGCCTTTTATTATATATAATTTTTATTGCATTATGATGTGACAAGGATGCATTGATTATCTCTGCCTTTCTGCACTGGATTGTGAAGTTCAGAGGTCATTTATTGGATATAGTTTTATTGTCCTGTGGCCCACAAAGGATGTTTAATATTTTTGGTTTTCTTTTTTAAATTGGTTTTTTTTGAGACTTTTATGTTTCAATACAGTCAAGTATACAACAAAACTTGTATGTTTCAATACAACTTTTGCAAAGTTATCATATAATGATGGGTAATGCATAAACTCTTTTCTGTTCCCATTCAGTAATTACTAGAGATCCAGAGATCTATTATCTCTAATTTTTCTAAAGGTTTATTCAGGTCTTTATTTTATTTTTATCATTTTCTTAGATCAGTTCAAGTCTGGAAGGAGTACATAGAGATCCCATCATATTATCATTTTACCACTTCTCCTTGCAGTTCAATTAATTTTTCCTTTAAGTATTTAGATGCTATACTGTTCACTGTCATACACACACACACATATACATATATATAACATACACACGTGTGTGGTTATTTGTACATTCTTATTTATATGCCTGTAATCCAGTGTGAGGGAAGTGGAAAAGGAGAAATGAAATACTAATAGATTCTATAAATCACAAGTATTAGGAAAACTTTTATTATCTTCTTATTCTTTGAAAATATGGGAGTGTAGACAAAGGGAGGAAAAATATACAAGAGAATAGAATGGAAGCAAATATACAATTAAATCAGTGTCACAATTGTTCAGTTCAGATGAAAGTGAGATTCCCCACATCCCTTCCTCTATTTTTGTATTTCATATAGCCTACTATGAGAGCTAGATTTCCCTCACCCTCCTTCTCCTTTCCTCCCCAGTTAAATATACTATTTATCCAATTTCCTTCTTTTCCTAAGACAATTAAAACAGAGCAAAACCACCTGGGTACTTTGCCTATGAATCTTAAAAACATTAAGCCTCTGAGATGAACTTGTTTTTTCTGCTCCTTTCAGCATAAAAACAATTCATCTTCACACCATCTCTTCCAATTGATCATATCTGTGCACCTTTCTATGTTTCTCTTTATCTTCTTTGTTTCCACTTTAAAGTATCAGTCAGTTCTAGATTTTTCAAAAGGAGAATTTCATTAAATATCTGTTTCTTTCTTATAAGATTTTACTTAATTTTGTTAGATAGGTTATTCTTAGTAATAAGCTTCTATCATTTCCCTTTTGAGTATTATATTCCAAGCTCTCTTCACCTCAATTATGTTGGATGTAAATTGTTTTGTGTGTCTTGACTATGGCTTCTTGGTGCTTGAACTTTTTCTTTTCGGCTACTTCCAATATTTTTTTCTTTTATGTGGAAACTCTGGATTTTGACTATAATATTCTTGGGAGTTCTCATTTCAGGGTTTCTTTCAGGAGGGGGGGTAATCATTTTTTTCCCCTCTGGTTCTAAGAGGTCTGGAAGTTTTTATTCGTTATTTTTTTGAAACATGATATCCAGGCCTTTTCTTTTTGATCATGACTTTCAGTTAGTCTGATGATTCTTAGATTATTTCTCCTTGATGTTTGTTTATGTCTTGCATTTTCTTCTGTTTTTTCTTCAGTCTTTTGGTTCTTATGTCCCATGGCATCATTGTTTGTGTTTGGCCTTAATTTTCAGGGAGTTCAATTCTTGGATACTGTATAATACCTAGCATTCCAAAATTAACTCTCCTTAACATTCTTCCCTCCTTAGCTATTTTATTTTTATCTTATCTCAGTTCTTCACAGTATTCTTTTAGTCCTTGTGACCAAGGCATTCTTTTCATAAACTTCTGTGTATAGTATTTCTTCACTGTATTTGGAGTTTTCTTCTGTTCACCCTATCTCTTCTCTCAATTTCTGGATTAGGGGCTTGGGCTTGGGTCAAAATGTATATCTGTACTGAAGGTGGGCCATACATGATCTTGGGTTTGGTGGCTATGAGTAAGTCCTGTCTTCTGAAAGTTATCTGAAATTGTGTTCTACTGTATTTTGGGCCCAGAATACCTGGATGCTCATCTAGTCCTGTCTCCTGCAGTGGACAGGCCACCTTCAACACACTTCTGGCTCTAGCTTGTCTCTGCTTTGTGCTTCAGTATTATTCTGGCAGTCTTTCCGTGTAGTCCTTGACTGAATGGGGAGTTTATAACCAATTCATCTGGTTCTCTTTATTATTGTTTCTTCTGGCATATTTTAGATTTTACAGGGAACTGGGCCACTTCTAGGTCCTAATACCTCACTTTGCCACAGTTGCTATTACTAATAATATATTAATTATCAGAACTATTTTTTTCACATCCTAAATAAGAGGTGCCTAGATTTTTCAATAGTTCAAAATTTCCTTTTTTAAAAAATTGGTTTGGTATTCCATCCCCTGACGCTTCTTGTACTTCCTCAACACTTAGGTTTCATGAATTTCTATAGCCCAGAAATTTCATTTCCTCATGATCAACCTCTCGTGATAAGCCTCTCTGAAGTCAGTTAGGCAAATTCCCAAATGACAAACACACCCTGTACACTAAGCTCATACTTGAAGATTTTCTAGGTAGATAAGACCTGTGAAAGCTTTTAGTCCTGTACATAGCCTAAAGGAACCTCAGGTCACTTTGACACAATAAGATATTGGAATAGCACTTTATAGTTTACAAGTTTAAGACAAATAGAAAATTTATCCCCTAAGGAGTGGAACATACCCTACTACTCCTATGAGAGCAGCTGGGGATGGGGGAGGGAAGGACGGCAGTGGGGCGGGGGTGGGGGGTGGGGGACGAGGGGCGGGGAGGAAATCTTGGAGATTTTAGAGAACCAGAAAGTTTAGAAATGGAAATAGAAAACAAGCTGTCAACAAGAATGGATCTGACAGTCTTCCCCCACCTCCATCGTATCAAATCAACTGAAAGTCCATTTGTATTGATAAGCATCTTCATTTAAAAACAAACATTTCTAGGAGAGTTGGGGATTAGTCATTACACATTTCTAGAAAATGCAAATGAACTGAATCACTGTCTTCCTATCAACACCTCTCTAAGATGAACTTCACTAAGGAAATGAGTGTTTTACTATACTTAAGAAAGGAGAAGAAAACGTGTCCTTCCACTTTCACCACACGGCCCCCTCTTCAACAGCAGTACGGATTGAAGAGGATTTGAGGAGCCAGCGTGCTTGTGCCAGAATACAAGACTAATAACCAGGGGTCTGGATTCAGATCCCACCCGTGTGCAGCCTTAGAGCTCCTCAGTCTGTCTTCCTATCTGAAAAACAAGAACATTTACATTTGAACTTTCTGCCTCACGGAAGGGTTGTGAGTGTAACACTTTGCAATCTTTCAGGTAAATAAACGTGGACTTCTTTTATTATAACTACAAATTCATAGCCCACATTCCATGAGGAAAACTATTTTTCCAATATCAAATTCCAAATACTTTACTTCTAGATTATAATTAATTCATGAATTAGAGAATGATTGCATATAAGTAACTTTGTTTTTTTCCAAAAAATTTATTAATTTATTTGTTTTCAGTTTTCAACGATCACTTCCATAAGTTCCAAGTTTTCTCCCCCTCCCCTTCTATCTTCCCTCCCTTCCTCCCCAAGATGGCATGCAATTTTATATTGGTTCAACACATGCATTCCTATTAAACCCATTTTCACATTAGTCATCTTACATAGAAGAATTAAAATGAATGGGAGAAACCATGAGAAAAACAAAACGTAAAAAAGGAGAAAACAGTCTGCTTCATTCTGCATTCCATCTCCATAGTTCTCTCTCTGGATGTGGATGGCAATTTGCCTTTGGGAATGTTTTAGGTCCCTGCATTGCTGGGACAAAAAAAACAAAAACAGTCCTCACACACTGTGGCTGTTACAGTGTATAATGTTCTCCTCATTCTCCTAAGTAGCTTTGTTTTAAGTAACATCTATTACCGTCTCCTAAAGATAGGCTCATAAAAAATAGATTTAAACTGAAGTGGAAGGAAAGATATTAGAAAGGCATTATTATGACTTTAAGTTAAGACACATGGCATTCACCTTCCCCAAGAATACCTTCCCAGTCCTTCACATCAGTTTATATCCTTTTTCTTTGTTCTCATCCCTCAAAAACCTACTCAAAATTCAATCCCAAGCTTTTTCCCCTGATTAATTTCACTGAACACTAATCATCAGTTATCTACTCTGTACTTGTTAATTTAGTTGGTCCATTATAGAATCACAGAACCTCAGACTGGAAAGGACCTCAACACCATCTAGTCCAATTCATATTTGAAAAGAATCCCTAAAAAAAACAACAACCCACAGGATCACAAATTTAGAGCTGAATGGGCCTTAGATATCTATTAATCTCAACCTCATTTGACAGCTGAAGAAACTTAAGGCCAAAAGCAGTCAAATGACTTGCCCAAGACTACATAGGAGGAAGAGGGAGAACTAGGATTGAATGAATGCACTCTGACTCCAAATCTAGTACTCTTTTCACTACTTATACTGTTTCTTAGATCTTTTTCACATATCTCCCCAACAAAATTAAAAGCTGCTCAAGCTCAATGACTATGTCTTTTTCTTTTGTGTATTATACAATACCTAGTGCTATATTCTGCATTGTGGGTGTTAAATGCAAACTGACTTACATTTGGATGTTATTAACAGAAGTCTCTTATTAAGGAGTTTTGCTGTCTGTAGTTTTTGTTATTAGGGTTTGGGTTTTTTTTGAGGGGGTGAGTAAGGTTTGAATATCCTTATTACTAAAAATATAAGGAAGATACAGATTAGGGGTTCTTAACCTAATCTGTGACCTTTTTTTTTGAACATTCTGACAATTATATCTCAACATAATTGGTTTCCTTTGTAATTCGATATATTTTATTTTATACATTATTCTGAGACAGGATACATAGAGTTCACTAGACTGTTAAAGGAATCTGTGACACAAAAAAGGCACTCCCTAACAGCCCTATCAAAATCAGAAGAAGTTTCCATAACTAAAAAGTCACTTGTTCCTCAGATATTTTTAAAATGTATTAATCAAATTTTTGCTATGAATCTCATTTTTTAAAGTTTCATATTTTTTCCATCACTACAAATTGATGTTTCTTCTTAAATTTCCTATCTTTCCAGTAAAACTTGTTTTTCTAATTCTTTATGTTCTGCGTTGATCTATGATCTCATTGATATTAATGTACCCTCCATATAATAAGACTACAACCCATCCAGCCTACCTAACTGGTGAAATTTTTCTCCATATCCTATAAATTCACCAAAAGGAGGTCAGCCCAATGTGGTAAAAACTCTCTCAAAATTTCCTGGCATTATGAGAATACTAGTAAAATTCACAAATAATTCAACAGCTCTCCTTTGATACTGCCAAATGACTGGCCAATCATCTTTTTTCAATCATGTATTTCTTTGATGACATTCTTTACTATAGCTCACCATATTACTTTATTTGTTATGTACTATAGCCTGCTTACTCTTACCATGCATCCATCTTGTGATACTCAATTTCAATTATTTGAAGATACAATATTCCACAGCTCATAGTCATATACCAACACCAGTATAATACTGGTATTAAAAAAGATTTGCCTTCATTTCAGGGAAAGTTTGCAGTCATTAAAAAAGCTCTAAAATTTCCTCCAGTGATCCAGTTCACTCTGGTCCTCTCATTTCATTCTTGACTCAAATAGTTGGCCATTTGCAATATCTGTGAAACTACACGTATACAGATGGACGGGCCCTATCAGTTGTCCATTTAAATACGTGTCATTGTTAGGATAGAGGAATTTTTTATCTAGTTGCAGTTTTCCCTGTGTGGATGGTTAGGCCAAACTCCTGAATCATTAGGGGACTTATTCAGTAGTCTCTTCAATGAGCCAAAGATTGATAAAGCCAGTACAATGATATCCACAAACAGAAACATCTAGAGGATCTGATTTGGACTGTGTACTGGATCTCATTCATCACTCTGGTGAACACAATTTAGCAAATAGATACCTAGCTATTTTATGATTCACCTGGTATTAATGATCAAAGATTTTGCTATACTCAATCAAACTATTTTTATTATCAACAAATAAGAAAAATGAGATATTCTATTTCCTATATCTTTTGGTCAATTTTGCAAAAGTAAAGATTTGGTTAAAACCAACCTAAGGCCCACTGGAGTTATTTGGTAATCATAATCAGATGTGAGATGAAAATAAGCTAGAAAACCTCTGGGACACAGATGTACCTGGTTTGTTACATTCCTGAACCTTCCATGTATGGTGCTTCATTGACAGTATACTCTACTTGTTCTTCTCTGTGAAAAACTGTCTGAATGAACACTTGATGACAACAAAAAGACAATGTACATTTGCTTAACGTGACATCAAAGCAAGTATTGTAGAACTCAGTGAAACAATAAGAAGCTTCTTTGTCCAAAAAAAAAAAGAAAAAACTATACAAAAACCCATTAAAAAAGGTTGACTAAATGGATGAGACCCCAAAGTCCTACAAAAACGTGCAAAAATCTAAATAAACAATGGATTTCTGTCAAGAGCGGTCAAAGGTGCTTTTCGTTAAGAAATAGGACCGTTTTCTTGACGAAGATGAATGGACACTGATGGACTACAGGCACACACAGAAAAAGAAAACAATAACAAACAACCAGGAATGTATCCAATGTCACGTGAACACAACACATATAGACATAACACATCCTTGCTCCATAGTGTTTTAAGTCTATACAAAAACCTTTTTGTGAGCCTTAAATGGATTTTTTTACATCATAAAATGATTATTAAGCTTTTCTTTTTATTCTTTGCTTAGCTTTTTTAAGTACAGCTTACTGTTACTGCTGTAACAGTAAGGCAGGCAATATGATGGTGTTTCTCCTAGCAGGATACAAACTAATGAGACGTATTAAAATAAACATGGTATACCTATCTATGCGTAAAAAAAAAAAAAGCAAAGATGTGATCCACTGTAGAATATCACTTAGAAAAGCCTGTCTGATCTCTACTAATATTCTTATCCAGGATGCCATAACATACATCAAAGATGTATTTTTTAATATAGATATTTTTATATAGATATAAAAACAGACATAGTATGACAATTTTTTTTGGTCACTTTATTTTTTTTTTAATAAAGTCCAATGTTTGCGCTCCACCCTCTCCAAGCCTTTGGCATCCTTCCCTCACTTCAGATACTTCTGAATCAATTCTTCCAGACTTTAATCAACCAACACACTTATAATTACAATGACTCCTGCAGCAGCTCCTTTCCATACACTTGGTCCAATCTGGACGATTTTTCTATCTTTTTTCTTTATTACTATTTCTCCCTCCTCTACAAGCATATTCAGGACTATAATGTTGGACTCCATTCTTGCTACTCTTCTCTTGATCACTAAGAGTTTAGGACAAAAACTTTTCCATTTTTGGTCTCCTTTTTGTCCTTCCAAATTCATCCTTAAATGCCATCATGATGTGATTATGTTTGGTTAGGTCTTTCACCAAACTTTCTTTAAAATGACTTTAACCTCAAGTTCTCTGTTTTATGAAGCAATCCTGTTCATAATCTACCATCATCCTTCTCTCTGAAATTTCACAAATGAGGCTACATTCTTTTTATTCTTTTTTACCAAATCTGTGGTTTTGTTGGTGTAGGGGATTCGCATTAATGAAACTCCCTCTATTAATGCAGATCAGTAATTGCTTTGCAACTTAAGAGTTTGGAGAACTTCCTGAGGTATTGAGAGGTCAAGTTATCTGGGATCACAAATTCAAAACAGATGTTATCCTTGGCTGCCATCTTTCTATGTTTGCTGATTAAGCAACTTTTTAAGCTCTTTTGATCTCCTTATTATAGTTCCTGACTGACACTGGTTTAACTTCTGCATAAAATTTTTGCCATTGGTATCCATGTAATTTTTCCATCTATACCCATTTTCACACTAATAATTTATTTGGGTCAATTTGAAATAATTTTAAACCTTCTTTTCTTATTTTTATTTGTACTACTGTCTTAGTACTAATTTTTATCATTGCTGACTAGTATATAGACTTTCAAGTCAGAAATTACTTCCACATCAAGAATTAATTGTTCATTTTCACTCTATCAATCAATTTCATTTTTTGTGGAATTATTTAGTGTTCACAATGTCTAGCAATCCAATTCTTCTCTCAAGGCTTCTGTGCAGTCTAAGATAAATTGGCTTCATTTATTCCTTATTCCTGAGTCATGTTTTCCAACATAATTTTAGCTATCCACCTATTCTGATCTTTGCATTAAAGTTACAAAGTATGATATTATATGTTAAGTTAGAAAGTCTTATAATATGCTTCACAGAATTTCTCTGTGTCTTTAATAAATGGTACATAAGCTGGGGTGTTTTTTTTTTTTGCAAATATTTATTAAGGACACTGCAATACAAGATGACCAAATGCCCCATGAAATGACTTTTTTGTCTTGATAACTCTGGAAACTCCTTTATTTTCTTCTCTTTGGCTGTACTTCTTCTATCTTCTAGTTTCAATTATAGTAAGAAGGTCAAGATTAATAATAAAATGAATTATTAATTCAATTTAGTTCCTCCAATAGTGTATCTTTAGTCATTAGGTATAGATTTTGAATTTTGAACTATCAATAGCTAAATTAAATGTTGTAAATAGTCTAATATAATTATTAGCCCCCTCTGCCAACATCACTGAAGGAGAAAGAAGCCTCATGAAGCTGAGGGTCATTCTGTATTTCTCCCTGGGTCCCATAGTCAAGAAACCATCAGTAAATGGCCAGCTTATTGGTGATGAGCAACTCTACGCTGGCTGAGTCTTGGGAAAAACTTTCAGATTTCTGCAACTATACTCAAAGATTTCCACGGTAAAAACTGTCAGAGATTGCATTGTGCCAGCAAGGCCTAAGAATCCAGGTTCACCTCCACAAAAGGAACTTTGTTATATCTTCCTAGTAAACTCTAGAATTAAAACTTTAGAGGAGGGAAGGTCATTGGAGGTCAATCATTGATTGATCAATTGGGTGCAGCCTTTTCACTGAGTCCAAGTTTTACAGAACAAATCTTTTTATTAAGGGATTTGTTCTGTGAAGTTTAGATTCAGTCAAAGGGCTGCACCTGAGGACTTAGAGGGCTGCAAGTTCCCCACCCCTGAAACTCAATTGCCTCGTGTTACTCATAAGGAAACTGAAGTCTTAACTGCTTAAGTAATTTACTGACACTTAAGCAGCCAGTTGGTGAACAGACCCACAACAAAAATTTTGATTTCTAGACTCCAAGTCCAGTGTTATCTTCATAGCTAAGACTAATCTGGGTAAGGCGAATGTTCAGGCAGGGTCAATTTGATTAGTAAAGTCTAAACACACAATAAGTTACATGGAAGTTTTCCTCATTTTTTTGTTTTGTTTTTGCTGCTGCTACCATTTAGCATTTATAGCAGAGATCTTGACCTGAGAATTGTGAACTTTAAAAAAAATTTTATAATTTTTTAATATAATGTATTTCCTTTATAATCCCATGCACTTTAGTTTGTTGCTGTTAAGTCATTTTTCAGTTATGTCTGACTCTTTATGATCTCATTTGGGGTTTTCTTGACAAAGATAATGGAATGGTTTGCCATTATCTTCTCCAGCTCATGTTACAGATGAGGAAACTGAGGCAAATAGGGATAAGTGATTTGCCCAGGGTTACACAGGTAGAAAATGTCTGATGCCAGATTGGAACTCACAAAGATGAGTCCTCCTGACTTCAGGCCTGGCATTCTATCCACTAAACCACCTAGCTGACCTGCACTTTAGGGACTTAAAAATATTCTGAGAAGGGATACAAAGATTTTAACAGACTGCCAAAGGCTTTGGTCAATGTCACAAAAGAGGTTAAGAATTCTTGATCGAGAAGGTAAAACAATAGATCATAGATGGAGGATTTATGGGAAAAATATGAATAAGAATTACATAAACTAAGAATGTATGAAGAGAAGTTACAAGTGGAAGGAATATTGATTAAAACACAACTTTTGCAACGTAAAGTTCAAAGGCTTTATTCCAGTCATCACAAATAATGAAAATTAGTTTAATAGTATCCCACATTAGAGATTTTAGGGGATTTACTTTATAGCTAATTCTTTTCCATCCTTAATCAGCTGCTTCTAAAATGCCTGAAGACATTTAAAAATCTTCTCAAGTTAAATACTCTTGTGAATTTGGAAAGTGAAGCCAAAATAATAGAGAAGAGTAAGCTTTACAGCTAAGCTCTCCCAGCATTCTCCTCCAAACATCTTAAATCAAATTTAAAGCAGAAAAGCCATTTTTTCAAGCCCAAGACAATTTAGGAGGTCAGAAGAAGAGCTCTGTAGTGTAGTACATGCAGTAGCAACACCAGCTGTGGGCCTTGGAGGAAGCTGCAACAGCAACAAAAGCAGAAGTTTGGGGAGCTCTCAGCCTAGAGATGGTAAGGGCATTGGACAAATGGTCAGAAAGAGATTACAGAGGGCACAGGACTGGGGACTGTTTGGCAACTCCACCACCCATACCCACTTCTGGCTTGTAGCTCTAGAGAGGAATACTTGCAGTAGAAAAGGTATGGGGACCTAAGGAACAACAGTGCTTACAGTTTTGAGGGATTGGGGCAGACCAGGACAGCACTGACCATACTTCTTCCAAGATCATACCACCTTAGAAGCACCAAAAATTCCAAACCCCTAGAACTAACTGTGAAAACAGCAGCACACAAAAAAGCCTAAAGCTTGGGACAGTGTCCCCAACTCCCACTAGGTGAGCAGAGCCTAATTCTCACATAAAGTTCAAAGGCAAGAAATGGGATAGAAAAATAAGCTGACAATTAATAAAGAACCTGACCATAAAAAGCTATGATGGTGACAGAGACAATCAAGACAAAGACCCAGAAGACAATGATGTCAAAAGAGCTACAAGCAAAGCCTCAAAGGAAAAAAAATGCAAACTAGACCTATACCCAACAAGAGTTCCTGGGAGGGTTAACCCCCCTGCCAAACAAAACAAGACAAAACAAAAAGAATCCTAGGAGGACTAAAAAAGGAGAGAAAAAATATTTTATAAAAATCAAGTAAGAATGGTAAAAAATCAGAATTGACCAATCATGTATAACTGATATATTGCTTTCCTTCTCAGTGGATGGAAGGAATGGATGTAGGGAGGAAGAAAATGTGGAACTCAAAATTTTTTAAAAGTTAAAAATTTTTGAAAAGTAAAATATTCTTTCTCTCTTCCCCTGTATTAATAGGGACAATAAAGTGTCCAGAAGAAAGATCACAGAACCTCAGGACTGCAATGGATCATCTAGGCCAAACCATGTCTGAATAGAAATGTTCTCTAAAATATCCCTGCCAAGTGGTTGCCTTCACCTGCTAAGTCTCCCTCAGACCTACTTCAGACTGTCCCAGACCTACTTCAAAAAGCAGACCTGTGTATCCCACTCAGCATGGTGGGTTGTTGCTGGTAACAATGCTTTCTATTCTTCAAGCAAAACTTCAAGAAGGTGACCTTTATTGGAAATTCTATACTGTGACAAGGACAAGATTTGAGGCTATATCTGTCAAAGGCATTTGAAAAGCACTAACTTAAAGGAATAATGCATACTTCTAGTGATAATGAACTCAGTATCTCCTCTAGCATAACTATTTTACTTTTCACAACGCCTATAATTATTAGGTAGATTTTAAGTCTCCTCAAATGTCTCATTTTGGCAAAGAGCTGACGCAGTGAAGCTCAAAATCTGGCAAAGACCATCATGCTGGAAATGCTTCAAATACTTGTCTTCTGAAAACCAAAATAAATAAGAAGGGCTCATCACTATGATGATTGAAGGCTGATGAATTTGTAAGTCATAACAACTCATAGAAATATATAAACTGAGGCAATAAAGGGCTGCTATCTGTGTTGAGGAAGGAACTACCCACTCTAGTGAAATTATAGTTTCTTCAAATATTGAAGTAATTATTAGGTACATTTTATTTATAAGAAATAAGTATTTGTAAATTCCATTTTTATTTACTTATTGTAACTTATTAATAGTATTTTAGTGAGAGCAATGCAATCAAATGTGTTTCATTATTTTTTAAAATTTTGGTTTTACATTTTGGAAGTCCGATTCTAAGTTCAGTTTATGCTAACACTTAGTTTCAATGGTTGTCATAAGGGTTTAAAAATATACCTCCCACAGGTCTTTAAATCTAGATGGAAGGATAGTACTGGATGCATCTAGTGAATCATGATATTCATTTTTAAATCCCACCCACCACATACTGGGGTGTATGTGGTGTTCGGGAGGACTAAAACCTCTGGTACGAGCTCTTGCCGAGCCTGCTCATCCACCTTTGTGAATCATCACATGACTCCAAGAAGCTGCAGCATACGCTGTGGCCATACCCTAGTAATCCGTCTAGGCAGACAGGCTAAACCAGGTTGAAGCTTAACTGACAGGCTTCAAAACTATTGGTGAGGCAGGAAAATGTGTACTCAAGGGATGTGAAGATTTTCCCCAGTGGAATGGACAGACGACAACAATTTGTGCCAATGGCCATGAAGGCAGCTGAAGTAGGTGCTATGGAGTGCCTAAAGCTTTGTTGGGTCTTAAAAGACTCTAAGGTCATCCATGGCATCCTCGGCCATCATCAGTCCTCTTGACTTTTCTCGTGCTGCTGAACTTCCATAACTCTGGAAGAGAGAGAGAGGCTGCCAACTTGGTGTAGCTCTGCCTCACTTAAATCCAACTCACAAGAGTCAAGATATCACCCCATGATGTCACTGGTTCTCTTCAAAAATGAAGGACAAACAAGTAAATTTCCATCTTTCCTTATTCAATTGTTTTTACAACTAATGGGTTCAAAACCTGCTGAAATTCTTTGGGGAGGGGGAAGGATTTTGAACAGGTTAGAAAATGTTTCCAGGTTTTAAACATGCAAAAGTACCAGTTTGTTTTTTAAAAAAAAAACAACCTGACATTTTCAGAAACAAAAGCAAGTAATGATGAAAACAGTTTCCTGATCCTTTTTCAAAATGCTCTCCATATGTAATCAATTTCTTTTGAAAATCAGTTTTCTCATTTGTTCTGATTGTTAAAATGTCACCTTCACACTAAAAGGATAGATTATGTATATGTGTGGAACAAAATGTGACTCCCCATCTCATTAGAGAGTACTGTAAAGAATGCATTTTTAAGGGTCTTGTTTTTATATAGATTAAGCACATCAGTGACAACCTCGGGCACTTTGGACCGTTCTTTGTTGCAGTGGCCTGCCTCTGAGGGATATAGTGAATGTCAGAAATGTTGCTTTCTCTAAAACCACAGAATCTTTTTTATTCTAATTAACACACTGTTGTTTCATTAGCCACTACATTTACACAGTACAACAATAAAACGCTGTTCTTACTGAAAAAAAAAAAGTGATTTACCATTGAGAATATTTCCACACTAGAACATCTTTCCTTTAATGGCTCACAAAAAAAGGTAATTCTTCATACAGTTGATTATTGAGACAAAATCTAGAAAATACCATAAGCTGAAATGTTAAAAACATCTGTACTTTCATCCAACTGTACAGCAAGCCTCCCACACTATGTAATTTGTTGGAAAACACTTTCCTTCAGATCTTCAGGAAATTTTTTTTAATGTGTCTTCCAACAGTATTTCTGACAAAGGAATTTTAGTCTATCACCCACTGTTTTAAATATATTATTTTGGTCATTTTTACTTCAGCAGGAACAAGTTTTTCTTCAATGGTATACAGCTTTTTGTCTTTCACTATTAAGAAACCTTAAAAGAGGCTTTTAAACAGTTATCTTTAACTTAATGAAATTTTGTAAAACACTAAATTTGAGAAATGTCTTTAGACATCACTGAAAATTATGAGATTCATGTTTTGAATGGCAGATTTTTAAGTGTATTTCTAATTATAATAGCTGGATACTATCAGAAGCCAATATCTCAAAGAACAATAATACTACTACTTATAAATACCTAACATTTAACCCTTTAAGGTTTGCAAAGTGCTTTACATATATTGCCTCATTTCATCCTCATAACAATCCAGCAAGGCAGGAGCTACTTATTATCCCCATTTTATGAATAAGGACTTTAGTGGAACCTATTCCAGTAGAGAAGGACCCAGATATTGCTATGTGGTAACACTCCTAAGTTCCTAGGACAGGCATGATCTGTGGATTTTTGAATTTGGTATGAATCATAGAATAATAGTTAGAAGGAACTTTTGAGGTCATCTAACAGGTCAAGCCAGACTAACCTCATTTTCTTTTCTGATAGGTCCTAATAGAGCAGGGGAATGCTGAAGGCACAATTTATCTACATTTTGGCAAATCATTTGAAAAAGTCTCTGATGCTACTTAGAGGACAAGAAGGGGAAGAAGAAAGGAAAAGATAAGGGTTAGATGACAGTACAATTAGGTTGATTCAAAACTAGAAAAATGGCCAGACCCAAAGAAGTTGTTCTTGAAACTTGTAAAGAAGTCTCTGGTTAAGTGCAACAGGACATGAATAAAATTTGCAGATGTCACAAACCAGGGAGGGAAAGCTCTTACGATAGTCAGGATTTTAAAAGATCAACATAAGGCCAAATCTAGTACAGTAAAATTTAATAGAAATAAATGGAAAGTCTTATACTTGGATTCTAAAAAAAAAAATTTATTTTGCAATTCAGGATAGGAAAGGGATGATTAGACAATAACTGAAAAATGACCTTTTAGTTTTAGTGTACTGCAAGCTCAATATAGGGCATCAATGGGACATGGTAGTTCACAAAAACAGAATGTAATTTAAGGAAGAGAGTTACAGTGTCCAGGAATGCATAAGTGACAGGCCCACTATGCTCTACCCTGGTCAAATCACATCTCAAGTACTATGTTTATTTAGTTATGAGTGACATATTTTAGGAAAAACATTGATAAACTGGAAAATATGCATAGTACAACAGTAAGGATGGTGCAGGGTCCTAAGATTATTCTATAACCTTCATGGCTTAAAGGGTGTGAAGATGATTATCTTAGAGAAGATGGGGAAGGGAGACCTGATAGCTATCTTCACATATTTTCAAGTATCCGAAAGACTGCTATCTAAAGGAGGGTATAGATTTGTTTTGTTGTCTTAAATGACAGAGCGAGGATAAACAGTTGGGAGCTTCAAAGAGACAAATTTAGATTTGTTGTAAGGAAAAATTTCCAAATAATTAGAACTATCCCAAAGTGGAGTGGGCTGCCTCATAAAGTAGTGGGTTCCCCTTCACTGGGGATATTTGGGCAAAGGCCAGATAACCACTTCTTGGGGATGTTGTAGAGGGGAACCTTATTCTGGTATGAGTTGGTCCAAATGGCCTCTGAGATCCTTTTCGATTCTCAGATTCTGTGATACTGTGATTTAGTTTCTCCCACACCATCTCGACCCTAAAAAATCATGGATTCCATCTAATTTCTTTGACAAGCTGGCATCTAGCCTCTCTTTGATAAGCTGGCATCTAGCCTCTCTTTGATAACTGTTTCCATTTGTCCAATTAATTTTATATACAATAATGATGTTTTGGTCTGGGATTTAAATGAAATTTAAGTCTTTCTTTTCTACTCATCCACTCATCATCTTCCCAAACCCATAATCATGGCATTCTTCCAAGGGTATTTCTTTTGTTCTCCACTCTTCTCCACCATTTCCCTTGGCCATCTCATTCCTTTGGTTGTTTCTACTATTACCTCTATGAAGGTAATTCCTGAGGCTGATAAAGTGAAGCAGTGGATAGAGAGTGAGACCTTGAGTCAAGAAGACCAGTTTTCAAATCTAGTCACAGACATTTACTACCTGTGTGATGCTGGACAAACCATCCTCTGTCTGCCTCAGTTTCCTCATCTGTAAAACAGGGATAAGCACACCCACTTCCCAGAGTTATGAAGATAAAATAAGATTTGTATAAAGTGTTATATAAATCTTAAAGCAATCTTAAATTCTGGCTATGATTATCATCTATGTCTCCAGCCCTTATCTCTCATATGAGATTTTTAACTTCAACTTCCTATCAAAGATTCCCATTTGGATTACCCACTAGCAACTCAAGTTCAACATTTCCAAAGCCATATTACATTCCCCTCAAAACCTACTCCTTGATCTGACTTCACGATTTCTGGCACCATAATTCAAGAAGTTTCCCACATTATTAATCTCAGTGTTATCTTTAACATTTCCCTCCTCTTACCACTCATATCTAGTTAGTTATGTAAGCCTACATGATTAAGAAGACTTCGAATTAAAAAGTAAGGGGAAAGGAGAAAACAGCCCAAATATACTAAGCCTGAGACCACAGAGAAAAGCTGGTATAACACAGGAAACATAGCAGTAAAGATTTACTCATGAGGAAATCCAGAAACTTCAGAGAAAAAACATGGAAGAGCACACTTGGGTCTAAATTAGTGGAGGAGCAAGAGAAGAGTCCTCTTAAAAGCATTTAAGGATGAAACTGGAAGGACAATAGACAAAAATGGAAGGGAAAAAAAGGCATATAAAGGGTTCTTTTTACCATCAAGGGCACTAGAGCAACTACATTTGGCTCTTATAATTATAGCCCTAGATAAACTTAGAGAGAAATCAGAAATGGCACTGAAGAAAACAAATATAGGAAAAGTAATTGGATAACATAAAGTATATACAGAGGAGATCCATGATGGAGGTGACATAATTTTAAAGGCAAAGAGAAAACAATCCTCAAGGTATCTGAAGGAGAAGATACCAAAAGCATGGGAAAAAAAATTTCTGACTTTATACTACTAAAATAGATAACTAAGAGAACATCAATAGATGTTGACCTATCTGCCTATATGTCTATCAGTATAAAATTTTTAAAAGAACAATCTATACATGTAAAAAGTGCATCCCTGATAAGAGCATTAGAAGGGAAAAGGGAGGTTTTAATAAGGGATATTCCACAGGAGACTTACCATAACAATTAACTTAAAGATATAGAAAATACAAGATCTCACTAAAAACATCTAATTTAGTAGAGCAAACCATTGTCTTAAATTCCTCCAACAAGGATGCATGTTAAAATTATACACAATTCCCTGAAATAAATAACAACAGAAGATATGCTTGTTCAGTTATCCTTTGATCATTAATATTAAGTGAAGAATAAAGGAGATATATGCTCCCTAAATTCACCACTGTCACATAGAATCCAACACAGCATCTAATGACATTGTAGTGATTATATCAAGCCCTGGAAAACTTCAGGGTCTCCTGATTGAGATCCATAGTCACTCAAAAACACTTGGCCTAACAACCCACATAGAGGAAAAAACAAGTGGATAAAGAATATCTACTGCCCAGACTATGACAGGCAAGCAGAAGAAGAACCTGCAGAGATTTTCCAACTATATGTCTTGGACAATGATTTAAGCCAATTATTGAAGAAGAGGAAAAAAGAAGCCTAGATTACCTTTTGGAAACTGAATTTGAAAAAAACCCCACAAGATTCTCCTTGAAACAAAGGCCTATCTTTTTAACACCAATATTATATCAGTGTTATACAGCTGTGAGTAATGGAAGATAACAGACTCAGAAGAAATGAAATGTAAAATAACCACTCAAAGGGCATGGAAGAGGCACAGGGAAGGTGTGATTAGGCTGTTACAAAGAATTATGAAGGAAAAGAGTGTAAAGGTTATCCTCAAAGAAACATGAGCAAAAAAGACAATGAGCTACTGACACAGCAAGTGAGGCTCATGCATTCTATTAGTACCTTTGCAAAGTCGAGAAAAGCAAGGAAGGCCCTCAACACACTGGATGGACTTTCTGTGGCACATTTATGGGAGGGCATGGATAAGAGTCACATATGACAGGCAGGTAGGAATGGACAGACAGTGATCCATTATCACTAGAGGAAATAATCACATTGTTAAAATCACAGATCCTTTCCCAGGGTTCCGAGAAAGAATAAGTAGGGTCTAACAGCGGAATATGTTGGAGGGGAAGTCAGCCCAAGATGAATGAGAAGGTCCTGAGACTAATTTCTGGAAACAGAAGCAGAATTTTTTGCAATAAGGGAGAAAAGGTAGAGCTGCCTAGAGAGAAGGGTATAAATGTACCCAGAATTAATTAATCAACCTAGATTTTTTAAAGACATTTGCAGAAGATGGAAAAGAGCAAGCAACTAAGAATAAATATGAAAGAGAAGCAAAGTCCTATAGGAAGAGCATCAGATGCTCAGGATGAAGGGAGGCTGATAATGAATATTTAAGTATAACACAAAGAAGACTCAAAAAAGAAACAGAATGGCAACATACAGTGAGAGGGATGAATTGTTTAACTCTATTTTGCTTTTAGGGCAGTGAGGTGGTGCAGTGGATAGCTGGGTCAAGAGTCAGGAAGACCTGTGTTTAAACCCTGGGCAAGTCACTTAACTCAGTTTGCCTCAGTTTTCTCACCTGTAAAATAAGGTGGAGAAGCAAATGGCAAACCACTCCAGTATCTCTACCAAGAAAACCCCAAATAGGGTTATGAAGAGTCAGAGACAACTGAACAACAAAAAATGGTTTACAATCCATTCTCATTTTATTACATGAATGGGAAGATTCATTTTAAATTGTCTCTAGCATATTTAATTCTTTGAATACTTTATGATATAGATGGGAACTACAATCATTTATCTCCATTTTCCAAAGCAAAACCAAGAAAAATGGTTTGTAAAGAAATCATAATTCAAGTATTGGTGGAAGCTGAAATGGAAACCTGATCACCAAGTCCAGTTCTCAATCCAGTGAATTATGAAGTCAATCACCCATACTTATCACTGCATAGAATAATCATAAGGCAAAAGAATTAACTTTTTACATAATCTTATAATTTTATATTAATTTTAATGAAGATAAAAGTTTTTTAAAAGACCTGTTCCTGTTCTATTTCCCTAAAAGTTATACTTGATTAAATTAGACAATAACTGTCAAGTGTTTAGTTAGCACCTACATTATAGAAATGTCAGCTATTACCGTTATTATAGATGATGCACTAAATGGATTTTAAAATTTATTTTCTTTGGCAAGGGAACCTGCCACTTAACCACAAAGAACTGATTCTTAGTGGTGCTGGTTTTATTTTTTACTGCTGAGTCCCACCGTTGTCAACAGCTCCCTAACAGCCAAGTCAATTCGCTCCGCCCCACTACACACACACAAACACATACTTTAAAAAAACATCACCCTTCATTCAGGCACTGGGGTAAGAAAATGGGTACGATTCTTACAGAGTTGTTGCAGATGGCAAGGCTTCTCTCCAAGCCTCATCCGACTGCCTCTAGTTTAAGAAAAACAAAGCCTGCGGTGTTCTGGAGGCGGCTGTTTACCATGGCCAAGTTCACTGCCCTCGGCAAACAGCTGGCTCCAGCCCCGTCCGGGCCTCGAGTTCAAGTTCATTCTGGCTGGTGTAACAAACGGGCAGGGGTGGCTTTTTATCTTTCACACCCAGTCTCCGCTGCCCTCGAAAATCTCCACTCTCCCTTCTCACCCAGGGCCAGAAAACTGCGGGCCGGGAAGGAGAGGCCGGCGGGGAGCGAGCGACACCCCCGCCCCCGCCTCCTTCCCTGCGGTCCGCTCCAGCCCCGGCCCCGGACCGGGACAGCCCGCGCATCCTCCTCCCGGGCCGCCCCGCTCCCGCGCGAGCCCTCTCCCCGCCCACCACCCCCGCTTCCCAGGGTGGTAGGTTCCTAAGAGGCCGCCACACATCCCCCGAGGGAGGTGCCACCGGAGGAAGCGGGGGTGGGGGGATTCTCAGACAATGGCGCCCACCCCTCACCCCCCACCCACCCCCGGGTCTCGCCTCCGCCCCCGGCACGCGCCGTCCTCGGGGGAACAGCGACACTGCGGCCCCCGCAAGCACCCACCGAGTTCTTCCTCCACCAAGCGGGACGACGCCGGCGCCTCCGCTTCCATCTCTCCTTGGTCTCCAGGGCGCCGTCGCCCCTGCCGCCTGCTCTTCTGCCACGGTGGAGCCTGAAGCCGGATTGGGGCGAGAGGGCTCCTCCGGCGGGGATGAGGGGAGCCCTTCTCCCCTCCTCCCTCTCACTGGCTACTGAGCATGCCCAGAGCAGAGGGTTCACCGCGGCACGGGAGGAATTCCAGGCCAAGGATTCCGCAGCTCCGGGATTTTCCTGCAGCTGGTTACCGGGGTGGGCAGGGCGGGCTGTGGCATGTGGGGGTGGACCAGAGCATCTCTCCTGAACTGAAACTGGGAAGGGTGGGAGGGGATGCAGAAATAGCAACCACGACTTTGTCTCCTCGGAGGTCAGCCTTGGAGGACTCCGCCGCGGGGCCCCTGAATGTAATCCATCCTATGGAATTTTGGCTGCACCTTCCCATTCTTCCTCGTGGTGGGAGGCGGGGTGGTGCGGTGGGAAGGGAAGGGCCGGAATCAACATCTGCATTTTGCAGGCTATAATCTTGAGCAAAGGACTTGAACTTTTTAAAGCATCATTGTCCCCAATTTATTAAACTCTAAATCCAGGATCCTTAGACTTGTGGGAATTTGACATTTAGTGGCTACTAGTAGAGCACCCAGGTTGTCCATTTGTCCACTCTTGGCCTTTCTCCTTTCCTGATCATTCATTTCTTGGATAAGTCACACCTTTGACTGGAGCAGATATCCAAATAAAATAAGGCCTAGTCTTCAAAGTATACAGTATAGTAACAGTAATAAAAAATGGCTTAGAATGATACTTTGTACTTTTCTGCACCTATCATGATACATCATGGTTAACCGTACATATGCTATGCATCCCTATGAGGACATGCCTTTATGTATCCTCAGATATGGTAAAGTCTAGGATCACAGGAAACTTTTGACACCTAAACTGGGTTTGAAACTGCTAAAATCAACCATAGGGTCAAGCAGGCTCACAGAACAATGAGGCAATTTCTTTAATCAAGTGTCTTTAGGAAAATGGTTCCTTTGGGGTCTTGTAGCATCCCCTGCAGGATATAACTATTAGTAAGACTTTACTAAACATTGGAAGCCTTTAATAAAATCCTTTATCTTTGCTTTCCAGAACCAGGAATACAACCTTAAACCACTGTTAATTAATGTTAGGAAAAAAATGGCATAGATAGAAACAAATGTTGATGGTTATACAGTATTGTAAGCATCTATTAAACACATACTATATTTCAGTCACTGAGGATATTTAAAAAAAAAAAAGCTCCAAAGTCTGCTCCAGCTCTACTAACTGCCTTGGTGTGAATACTTTCTATCCTCCCCCCTTTCAAGATTCTGTTGTGGTCTTGGGAACCCCAAAATGAAGGGCAAAGGGCAAGAATCTACCCTGAAAGAATTCAACCTCTCAAGCCTTTTAGTCCAAGTAGTGAGTTTATTAAAACATAGGTTGGGATGGGCAAGAAAGTGAGACTGTGCTGTTTGCCATGCCAGTCAATACAAGCTCTCCAGATTTTAAGAATTTGAGCAATTTAATGAGAACAAAATTTAAATGAGAATAAGACTGTGAGAAGATCTAGATGGGATTAAAGAGTGGCAAGTAGCCTGCCATGGGGCCAGAGGCAGACAATGGAGGGAGTTAAGTTGTGGGAGAGCCCCAGAGAAAGGGCAGTTAAAAGGATTATTGACTGGGATGAGATGGGTACCTCAGGAGAACACCAGCTGGGTTCAGGGGCTTTGGGGTCCAGTTCTCAAAGATATGTTTTTTTTTTCCTTTTAGGGGTCCAGATCCCATCCCCATCAATTCTTTTATGTTTTATCTTATTTGAGACTAGGGACTGTCTTGTTTTCTTATTTTTGTATCCCCATCACTTAGCACAGTGCCTGGTACATAGTAAGTGCTTAATAAATGCTGTATGTATCTGTCTTTCTAGCTTCAATTCAAATAACAAAGCCCAATGGCATGGGTCTCTCTCCTTATTGGTGGAAATCAATGTGCTGCACCTGTGTGAGGAGTGAGGTGGAGTTCTAGAGAAAGGGAAAGAAGAGTTATTATCTCTTCAATCTCTTCAGTCTCTGCAGTCATTTTGGGTTCTTCTATCTGCCAGCTTCAAGAGGAAAAGACAGGCAATGCCAACTCTGCTTTAGGTTGCTAAAGACAGAATAAGTGTCTAGTAAGAGGCCAATATGAGAAGAGCTAGCAGGCACTATCCTGTCTCTATCCAGTTTGTACTATTTCCCCATAGGTGAGATAGCTCTCTTGGTTGAGCTGAGTTACCTTTCTCCTCCGTGGGAGAACTCCTTCACTCTGTATTGCCTGGTATATATTCTCTTATGTATACTTTTTCTGATTTCTGTTTTGCTATAAATTTGGATAAATGGATTTCTTTGCTATTTGGTATGTGTGCTCCTTGTGGAACTGGTATTTGGTGGGAAGGGAATTAAACCTTGGGTCTAAAGCTTGGGTCCTCTTTTCCCCATTATTGAAACAGCAATTAAAAGTTTAGCTTGAACTGAAAACTACATCCTCTAGACTAAAAATGTTTAAGGGAGCAAGTAGCTGTAATTCTAGACCAGTTCTCCCTTTCCTTGAGAAGAAGCAGAGTAGTCAGCCTCTGCCTTTCATTTCCTGTTTCCTCTCCTGGTGTAGAGAATCCCTTCAACAATCCCTTAGAGAAAGAGAAGTGGAAGGAGGGGGAGAGGGTGAATGGAACAAGAGGCTATTCTGCCTCCCTTTGAGTCACGCAGTATACTTTCTTGCTACAAATGGAGGACAGCCTTGCTGCATATCATCTCACAGTAAAGAAGTTCTTACAAGGAGCATACATTCCAGTGGAGAAAACAACATGTAAATAGCTAGGACTAGGTACATTAAAAATATCTAGAGAATAAATGGAGGGTCATCTGAAAGGGGAAGCATTAGCCACTGGGGGACCAGGAAAAACCTCCTGCTGAAGGTGGAACTAGAAAGAAACCAAGGAGAGGGGAGGGGGCAGAACATTGCAGGAATGAAAGATAGCAGATACAAAGGCATGGAGACAGATATCAATGATGATGATACTTATATAGGATGTGTTATATTCAAGGAAATGCAAATAGGTTACTGAAGCTGGAGGGAGTTCACAGAGGAAAGTAAAGTGTGAAAAAAGAAATATAGGAAGGGACCAGGTTATGAAGAGTTTGAAATGCCAGGCAGAGGACTTTTACATTTTTATCCCTCAGGAAATAGAGAGCCACAGGAACTCATTGAGCAAAGGGGATCACATGATCATACCTATATTTCAGAAAAATTATCAGCTTGTCAGCTGAATGGAGAAAGACTTGAAGCAAGGTAACAAGTTACATGACTATTACAGTAGCCCAGGTGAGAGGTAATGAATATCCAAACTAGGGTTGTTTCTATATGAATGGAGAAAAGGAGATGTATATGAGAGATGCTGTGAAAATAACAACAAGATTTAGCAATTGGATTTTTTGAATGAGTGACAAAGAAAAGTCAAGGATGACACAAAGTTGAGAGTGTGAGTGATTGGGAATAATAGAGAAACATGGAGGAAGGGTTTGTGTGGAAAGGTAATGGCATCTGTTTTGGAAATACTGGGTTTGAGATACCCAGGGACATCCAGTTCAAGATGCACAAGACAAATTTGGAGATAAGTGACTATCTCAGGAAAAGAGACATAAGGATACATAACGATGGGAATTATCTGCATAGAGATGTTAGTTGAATTCATTGGAGCTGATGAAGTCAACAGAACCTTGGTGATATTAGGTATGACGTGAATAAAGAATAAGCAAAGGAGACTGAGAAAGAAGGGTCAGAGAGACAGGAGAAGCCCCAGAAGAGAGTAATGTCATGAAAATCTAGGGAGGAAGAGAGTATCCTGAAGGATGAGAGTCACATGCTGGAGAGAGCTCAAGAATAGCCATAGTCCAGAGACTGAAGCAAGGCCATTAGATTTGGTAATTAGAAATGATTGATGACTTTGGAGAGGACAATTTTAGTTGAGTGATGAGACTGGGAAGCAGATCACAGAGAGTTTGAAAGATAGGGAAAAGGAAATAGAAACACTAAAAAGTTTAGTCACAAAGGGGAGAAGAAATATGGGATGATAGTTTGTGGGGATGATCACATCAAGTGAAGTTAATTAAGGATAGAGGAGACATGAATATGTTTATAAGCATCAAGGACAAAGCCAGTAACTAGCAAAAAGTTGAAGTTAAGAAGGAAAATGAGGAGGATAGTAAGGACAATTTGCTGGACAGGTCTGAAAGTGACCTAGAGGAATTGGCCACAGCAATGAGGCTGGCACCTTTTTATCCAAAATTAGAGTGAAAGAAGAGTCAGTAAGGAATGATGTCTGAATGAGAGGTACATTCTGCAAATGTACCAAATTTTTTTTAGTGAAGTATTCTGTAAGATTTTCAGCTGAGAGGTTGGGTTTAGAGTTAAAAGGTGCTGTGGAAAGCTTGAGGAAAGATGAGAAGGTTTGGAATACAAATAATAGAATAGTAGAAAATGAGATAGCTAATTGAGTACTCAGAAGTAGAATGCCTTCTCTATTGAGGGCCCAGTTGAGTTTACATAAATTAAACTTGTAGTGGGCTTAGCATGTTTGTATGACTTCTTTCTGCAAAGGAGGCAGATGATAGGAATAATCCAGGGCTAGGGTTTTGTAAGGCATAATTAATAATTGGACAAGGAAGCAGGGGATTCTAGGATAGAGGAGAATGTAGAGTTGAGTTGCTTCACCATGGAACACATAATTAAGGGAGGGAAGTGTAACCCACGTAGGGATGATAACTTGGAAAAGAACTGAGGGGTGTGGAGAAAAAATGGAGGTCACAATGAGAAAGAAGAACAGGGTTCAGGATTGTACAACATAAGGATATATGAAATGATAAGAAATTGTGGCAAAAGAATTTTTGAGTTCTCAAACAAGGAAGTAGACCACTTGTGGTTGAAACAATAAGTATCTATTAAGCTCCCACTATGAGCTATTTTGGACACTGAGAATACAAGTACAAAAAAAGAAACAATCCCTGTCCTCAAGGAGCTTGCATTCTGATGAAGGAAGAAATAAATAGTTATTTAAGCATATACAGCATAAATATAAGGTGAAAACATATATACAAAGTAATTAAATGCAGGATAGTTTGGGAAGGATGGCAATTGAGGTGTGGAGGAAGAACAGGAAAGGCTTCAAAGAAACAGATGGCAAAAAATGCATTGAATTGGATATGTATCCTCATATACAGATCTAGTAGTGGCACTCCTTTGCTCAAAGATCATCATTCCATTTTGCAGTATTGCAGTAATTCAGATCCCTTTGCCTGGCATTTTTGAGCCTTCATAATCAGGCAGCATCTTTTCTTTTCATATTTTTTCTCATTTATTCCTTTATATTCATGCCACACTCCAGCCAAACTGACCGCCATCTCTTCCCTCAAAATGTGCCCTGTGCACTTTTTCATCTCTTTGTCTTTTCTTATCCCCAGAATGTTCCTGAACTATACACAGCATCTCCTTTCTTCTTTTCTCTATTTTTATCACATTCCTAATCATCCCTTACAGGCAATTCAAATATCAACTCCTTCGTGAAGTCTTCCTTGATGTTCCTAGATTGTAACAAGAAGTTCTGATACTGTACATAATATTATATTTTATCAGGAAGAATAATATCATGGATGAGATACTGAGAAGGAACACAGGCACTCAAGGATCACTAGTCAGGCATTTTATTACTCAGACTTTTATAAAAACATAAAGCCACCCAGCCCTTCAGTCGCATGAGCAGTCACAAGCAGTGGTAAAAATGTACTGTGGGATGTGTACCTAGTTAATTGCCCAGAAATCTGGCTCTCTGTCCTTATATCTGATGGATATTGCTGAATAGATTCACAGGGATGGGGACAGAGACCTTAAGAGCAGTCAATCAATGAGTGACTAGACTGCCTCACCTCCTTCTCCCTTATCAACCACAAGTGTGTTATGATTGGAAAAGGTAGCTAAACCGGTTATTATTAGGGAGCCTTATTTTTATTTGCTGTTGTTGCTTTGTTGTTGAGTCATTTTTCAGTTGTGTCCTCTCTTCCTGACCCCATTTGGGGTTTTCTTGGCAAAGATACTGAAGTGGTGAATTTTATCTATCTGCCCCCTTAAATATTATTAATTTAAGGGATGTAGTTTTAAAGTTCAAGATGAACTCCTGATCATTATTTCCTAGTGGGAAAAGGAGGACCCCAGGTTTTATATCTAAGACTTGACTTACTTCATGCCACATGCCACAATGAACACACAAGGGCAGAGCCAAGATGGTGGAGTAGAGGCAGGATCCTGTTTGAGTCCTTTCCCAAAACCCCTCAAAATATCTGTAAAAAATTACTCTAAACAAATTCTAGAGCAGCAGAAGCCACAAAATGACAGAGATGACAGAGTGAAACAGATTTCCAGCCCAAGATAATCTGGAAGACCAAGAGGAAGGGTCTATTGCACCAGGCTCAGAGTAAAGCACAGTCCAGCATGGGTCTCACCAGCAGATGGAACTGGAGCAGGCAGCTGTAGCGGTTTCCAGATTTCTCAACCTACAAATGCCAAAGACAGATTCAGACAGATTCAAAGGTCAGTGGGAAAGCTCTCTCACCTGGGTAAGAGAGGAGCCTGGCCCTGCCCAGCCCCAGGGCGGGAGCAGCCACTGCTGCAGTGACAGCTGCTTCTGGAGCTCTTGGCCAGTGGAGGGTGGGGGAATTGAGCTGCTGATCAGAGTTGCAGTCTTGGGTGGCAGTCCTGGGGCAAGGAGGAACTCTATCTTGGCAGAGCTGGTGGGGATGTGAAGAGGAAAAACTAATTGCAGCTTCAGGGCAGAAAAGAGTGCTTGTGGTTGCTCAGGAACCAGAGTACAGACCCTCTCCTTTGATCATACCACTTTGGAAAAACTGAGAATTTACAGGTCCCTAAGATATCTCTGAAAACAGCTGCACAAAATCCCTGAAACTTGGGGCAGTACACCCTCCACTTAACAAAGAGCTCAAAAGTCAAGTAAGTGGCTGGGAAAATGACCCAAAAGGGGGAAAAATAAGAAAAGGTTACTGTCTTGGTGAAAAGGTTAATTCTTACATCCAAGGAGATGAGGAAGATCAAAGCATACAAATGGAGGAAGATCAAAGCACCCAATGAACATACATAGGAAACAGTAAAGAAATCCATTTATTCAAGTTGATAGTGAAACAATCAAAGAAAATATATACTAGGAAATACAGAATGAAGGATCTGTCCATTTGAGAGCAAGGTAAATCACCTTAAAGGAGATAGTCCCAGGTTCACCCAAAAGGAAATTTTCCTAATGTCTCTGGCATAACAAACTGAGAATAAGGACATGATCAAAGTTCTATATGTCAGATTCTTCCCAGAAGCTTTGTTTCCCTTCAGCAACCTGAAGTGAAGTTGGCATTGCCCATCTTCTTACATGAAGTTGAAAGAGCCCAAAGTGATCAAAAGTCCAAAAAGATTAAAGACAATATATCTTCTCTCCGTAATCTCTACCCCACCCCTCACACAATGGCAGGGCATAGATCTCCATCAAGAAGGAGAAAGTTCTGTACCATTGACTTTAGGACTAGATAAACCAATTATTGCATACATAGGAACTTCCTGGTATGTAGCTGAGTCAGTAAGTGATCCAACAAAAAGTCACTTTTGGAAGCTAAGTTATATTAATAGGCCAATCCTCAGATATACCTTTCTAAAAACTTATCGTATATTATAATTATTTAGCACTTCAATCATTTGATCAAGTATTAAATGACCATTTAGGTACTGGTATATGACAAAAATGAAAGAGTCCCTACCCTTAGGAGGTTACCTTTTGGATATAGGTAAATACAAAATATATACAAAATAACTTCAGAGTGTTTAGGGAAGGAAAAGCACTAGCAGCTGAGAGAATCAAGAAGAATGAGGAAGATGATACCTGAGCAAAATTTTGAAGAAAACCAGGGATTCCAAAAGGCAGAGGTGAGAAGAGAGAGCATGCCAGGCTTAGCCCAAGTTCAAGCACAAAAGGTGGGAAAGGGAATGTCATGTGAGGAATGAATGGGGTAGAGCAAAAAGACCAGCTTGGCTGGATCATAGAGTTCAGGAAGCAGAAGTGATCTATAATAGTTGGTGGCAGGTTGTAAAAGGCTTTAAATTCTAAAAAGAAGTTTTTATTTGATCCTAAGGAAAGCAGAGAGCCTTTGTAGGGCAATGACATGGTCAGACTTGTGCTTAAGGAAAATCATTTGTCAGCTATGTGGAAGATGAACCAAGAAAGCAAAAGACTTGAGGCAGGGGGAACAATTAGAGCACTATTGCAAAGCACTATTGCATCATCTCCAGATAAGAAGATCTGACCTGAGGTAGTGACCATTGATGAAAGTATAGGGGTCAGATCCAGGAAAGATCGTAGAGGTAGAATCAGTAAGACTTGGTAACTGAACAGATTGATGGGATGACAGAGAGTGAGAATTTACAAATAATGCCAAAGTTGCTTGAGATGTCTCCAAAATGTACAGTTTGAAATGTCCAAAAAGCCCTTGGTAATATAAGACTGGAGTTCAAGAGAGACTAGGACTGAATATATAAATCTGGAAGTCATAAATCTGGAAGGTGATAATTAAATCCATGGGAGGAGACTAAGTGAGCAAACATATAGAGAGAAAAGGGAAGAGGGCCCCAGACAGAGCTTTGGGGTAAACACAAACTTAGGGACTGTAACATTGATGAAGCAGCAAAGGAAACTGAGGAATCAGGTAAGAGGATAAGCAGAAGAAGACAAAATTAACTAAATTAAATAAAAATTTTGAAGCAAGAGAAGACAGTACCTGGAGGGAGCAGGTGGTCAACAATGTCAATTGCTGCACAGAGGTATAAAAAAAAAGAATTAGACTAGAGAAAAGGGCATTAGATTTGGTAATTGAGGGATCATTGACAACTTTGGAGAGATTATTTCTATTTCAGTGATGACCAGACTGAGATGTTTTGCAAAGCCCTTTCCTCTCAACAACCCTGTGAGACAGTTAATCTAAGCATCAATATTCCCATTTTAAAGATTAGGGAACTAAACCCTGGATTAGTTAAGGGTCCCTGGCAGCTCTAAATCTTGATAATCCTATCATTTGTTCACTTACAGAGACAGTAAGTATCTGTGCTAGGACTGAATCTAGGGATCTTGATTCCACAAAAAATAGGAGAAGTAGTAGGAAGATCTGGATTCAAATGCCAGGTCTTAGGTCTCATAAAGATAGGTTTACAATTTAGGAGGTAGATAACAACCAATATACAGATATTATAAAGTAGGTCATGATAAGGGCATAAAAAAGTAGGAGGCCTTATTCAATGACATTTCAGTTCTGTCACTGAGACAGTCAGCTCTCTGAGGACAGAGAAGATGTATTCTTTTATCTGCATCTCTATATGCCAGCATCTGGTTCAGTGGTGGCACAGTGTATACAGCACTAGACTTGGGGTCAAGAAAACCTGAGTTCAAATTTTTCCTCAGACATGAACTAGCTATGTGACTCTAGAAAAGTCATTTAACCTCTGCATACCTCAGTCTCCTCATCTGTAAAACAGAGATAATAGTTACCTCCCAGAGTTATAAGGATCAAGTGAGTTAATACTTGTAAAGTGCTATATAAATTCTATTTATAATAGGTTCTTAGTAAATGTGTGTGTCTGTCCTTTGTTGCCAAAGAAGACCATGCCATCAGAGAAATCATGACATGACTTGCACTTGACTTTGTTTTGAGTGAGGGAGGGCTGTACAGGTCACCAGCCTCACTTCTCCTCCAGACCCATCTGAATCCAGTGACCAGATATTCATCAGGATGACTGGAGATGACCCAGGACGAGGCATTTGGAGTTAAGTGACTTGCCCAAGGTCACACAGCTAGTGAGTGTCAAGTGTCTGAGGTGATATTTGAACTCAGGTCCTCCTGGCTCCTGCACTGGTGCTCTACCCACTGCACCACTTAACTGCCCCAGGTTCTTAGTAAATATTTATTAAATGAATGAATATTGAGTTTTTAAAACCTAAAAGGGAATTGAACTAATCTCATTTTTCACTCTCTACCTTCAGGATGGATCCCTTCCTCCAAACACTTAAAGTGCTACTTTGTACCTCTCCTATGGATTTACATACTTTGCATTATATCATAGTTTTTTGAGTAAATATCTTCTCTTTTCTATGAGATACTTTCCCACCACATACTCTTGTGTGTAGTGAACAATGTATTATTTACCTGTGTTTCCTCTTGGAGCTCCACACAGGGTCATATACAAATCATGCACTGAAATTAGAATTCAGATAGGTAAAATAAAGAAACAATAGAAACTTAGCTATGTGGCATAAAGGACCACTTCCCCTTATTCTGCTCTCAATGGAAATAAAGTTGCCCCCTCTATTCTGTCTATTGATGCATGACAAACAGTGCCAGACTCTGGTAGTGAACCCAGAAAAAGTTAAAAATATTATCTTTTATTTGTGCATCACCTTAATTTTCAAGTCTTTCTCTCTTCCTCACTTACCAAAAGGATAGGGGTCACATCCCTTGTAACAAAGAATTTTTAAAAGAGTTAAAAAAAATTAAAAAAGCAATTCAGTGTAACTCTGGTTTAAGGCCTGAGGTATTTTGTATGCTGCTTAAGCAGATTGGTAGAGAGAATGATAATTCAGCATATCTGCATGGGCATCCTTGAGGCTATAGGTTCCCTATTCCTGTCCTAGAACTTTGGAGAGGTGAGAAGAATGCTGTCTTAGCATTCTTCATTTCATTCATGCTGAGGGGGGTGGGGGGGGAGAGAGAGAGAGAGAGAGAGAGAGAGAGAGAGAGAGAGAGAGAGAGAGAGAGAGAGAGAGAGAGAGAGTTGTAAAAATGGTAGACTTTTCTACACATACAGGTATAAAGCAAATCATCATTCTCTCTGACCAGTTTGGGGAGTTATAACTAAGCAACAACATAACATATGCCTCAGGCTTGAAACTAGGATTATATCAGCAAAACTAACCTACATATTAACCGGGTATGGCAGCGTATCAGTGTTCTACACTTCTGCAATAAAAAAGAGGGAGGTGTATTTTCTCATCTTTTCTTCAGGGCCAAAATTGGTCAACATGTCATTCATTCAGTTTCAGTTTCTATTCTTTCCATTAACTGTCTTATGTGACTTGTGGCACAATAATATTCCATATGCAACACAGTTTGTTCAGCCATTCCCCAGTTGATGGGCATCTACTTCGTTTTCAATTCTTGACTTTTGCAAGAAGCACCACCACAAATATTTTGATGGAACCTTTCTTTCTGTCTTTCACACTTGCGATCAATCAATCATCAATCAAAAAGCATTTGTTAAGTGCCTATTATGCGTCAGGCACTGTACTATACATAGAAAATACAAATGCAAAAAGGAAGAAAAGCAGTCCCTATCCTAGAGAAGCTTGCATTCCAATGGATGAAGAAAAGAGAGTCTAACGAGGGGAAAGGTTGAGGGAAGGGGATGAAAGTCCCTGGATCAGGATCATGGTAGAGAAAGTCCTGTGGCAATGAGTCAGCAGTGCTGCCTGGAGAGGCATGAAGCCCTTGAGGTATATGCTCAGTAGTATGCTCTCTGGATCTGTTTGGACCTGTACCAAGCCACTGGTAGTTTAGGTTTGATATTGGAATGAAATGAGACACTACTAGGTCATTCGATTGTTAACAAAAAAAGAGACTTAGCTATAGCAAGAGGAGGATATTTTAAAATGATAGACATTGAAGACTTTTCAAGTGTTTCAACTGAGCAAACCTTTGCATGAGTTGCTCATTGTGATCCACCAGTTGAATGTTAGCATGCCTGGGAACTCTTCCTGAATGCTTTGTACTCTGGAGATGAAGCAACATTAGCTGTCTGAGCCTGTGGTCCCCCAGAACCAACCAGGTCTCCAGGAATGTCTCAATACCTTTAAAGAAAAAAACTAGCCTGACTTATTATGTGGGAGGAAGAGTTAGAATACTGCTCCTACCACAAGGTCAAAGAATATAAACTTTTTAGTTATCTTAGCATAATTCCAGATTGATTTCCAAAATGGCCAAACTAATCTACAACTCATCCAATTAGTGTCAGCTCTGGTCTTGTACTTGTCTTGTCCAGAGACTTTTCATCACTGTCCATATGGTTAAGGACCTTAGTTTATTTACGAATGGCATTATTTTATCTTTTTGTTTATGTTCAAAGTATATTTTGTTCCGTTTTCGAAGGTGCAATACAGTAATACTGTAACTCACATTTATAAAGCACTCAAAGGATTCAGACTAGTTTCCTTATAATAACCCTGAAACGTAGATAGAGCAAGTATTATTATCTCCATTTTACACTTAGGTTCAATGAGCCAGGCTTGGAAATTTCAGGATTAGACATTTAAATTAAGTAACATAAAGTAAACATTGCCAAACTGTGGTGTTATGAATTTGAAATGTCAAAATAAAGAAGGTACATGATAATTTTTTAAAAGTCACTTTCCTGATCTGTGGTTAGTTTCAAGGTTTGTGTTTTTACATTTTTATGTTCAGTTATTTCTGCAAGCTAGGGAAGGGATAGTATCTGCACCACAGATCTGGTGACTAGGCAAGACTTGGAAGGAAGTGGGTTGCCTCAAAGTCTCTTTATTTAAAACTATAGTGGGAAACTTAAAAAAAAAAAACCCAAAGTTTAAAAGGTGGAAAAATTGAGTGCCATATACAAGAAAGAACAGTTTAGTTATTGGTAAAGGGAGATTTTGAGAACAAATGAAAGTTCATTTTGCCCACTTTTAAAAACGGAAAGTAAAAACTTTTATTAAACAATACAACAAATGTCCCCAGTTTCATATTATGACCAAGTAAGACACATTGTGAGGAAGAAGAAAGAGGAAGAAAACATTGGTAGAGAGAAGTTTCAGAAGAAGACCTCACAGAAGCCACTCTATAGTCAGTGACTAAGGGTGAGCTATAATGTTAAATTATCCTTAACATACATCCAGGGAAGTACATGAAAATATTTCACAACCAGACTTTCAAGGAGAAAAATGGACACTGACATTTTAAAATTGAATCTTCATTATTTTAACATTTTCTCTACCACTTTCTTAAATCAATCATCAGCAAAACAATAAACGAAGCCTTTATTTGTAGAGTTCATAGATCTCCTACGTATAAATGCTTACACTGAAAATTTAACAAACAACTGTCACAAGCATGTTAAGGCTGGGCTCCACTGTGTTGCTTGTGTATCTACATATTTTTGTTGTTGTTCAGTCACTATTTAGTTGTACCCGAATCTTCATGACCTTATTTGGGGCTTTCTTGGCAAAGATACTAGAGTGGTTTCCTTCTCCGGCTCATTTTATAGATGAGGAAACTGAGGCAAAGAGGTTTAAGTGAGTTTTCCAGGGTCATGTAGTTAGAAATGTCTGAGGCTGGATTAGAACTCTGGAAGATAAATCTTCCTCCAGACCCACACATCACTCTATCCACTACGCCACCTGGCTGCTCCATCTATATCTACATCTATCTCCATCCCTATCTATAAATGTATATGATGTGTATATACGTGTATATATACATAATAATATCAAAGACATCAAGGGGGTACAGTGGATTTTGTATATATATATGTATATATATACATATCAAAGACATTAAGAAGGTACAGTGAATAAAATGTGAGACCTGAAATCAGGAAGACTTGAGTTCATCTCTGGTCTACACCCATGTGAGGATCAAAGGGAATATTTGTAAAGTTCTATGTACATTGCTTGGCACGCAGTTAATGCTGTATAAATGCTTATCCCTTTTCTGTTCACAGCTAAGACTCTGGGAACGACCCCCAATCTTATCTTTATGGAGAAGTAGTTGAGGAGTTTTTTTTTTCCTAGTCTGATACTAGGTGCATAAAGAAGAGCCTTATTTCCTCACTAACATAGCTAAAGCTCAAGCCCCAAGCTCTAAGTGAGAAGAAAGATGGTAGAACTCAGTGAAGTAGTAGGACCCCTACTGAGACTCTAGCAGGATTTGAACAGAGATCTTCCTCATTTCAAATCTAGTGTTCCATCCACCCTGATATGGTGCACTTTGTGGAGGCTCACCTACATCCACCTATTACGTATTTATAGAAATATAGTATACCAGGTGTCCCAAAAGTCTCAGTGCAGTTTTAAGCTTTAATAGCTGCACTAAAACTCTTGGGACACTTCATATAATATAACATATAGTATGATGTAGTTTGCATGTAAAATGCTCACATATAGAAATATATTTACATTTATAAACTCTCTTCAGTGCCTGGCACCTTGTAGGTACTTAATAAATTCTTGAATTGTAGGGGGATTCCTATATGGCATTGAGTAGCAGGAACTACTTAGGGAAGATTGCTTTTTATTAAGCACTCAGGGTATAATAGAGGAGAAGAGATAAGCACTGGGAGTAAAATCATTTAAATTAAAAGCTAGGAGGAAACCTCAGAGCTAGAACTAGCAGAGTGACTAGGGCTGTGCTCCATATGGAGGTGTTCCCACCACAAGATCAAATACCAAAAACTTTTTACTTAGTACCTTAGCATCATTCTAAATTGCTTTCCAAAATGATTGAACTAATCCACAGCTCAACCAATTAGTGTCTATTGATGACATTGTCTTCTAAAGCTATTTTTCATCAGCATCAATAACTTCCTTCCATTTCCCAGAACGGCCCCAATCCCTTAGTGACCCTAGGCTGCCACCACTTTGGTCCAATGACCTTCATGTCCTGGAGCTATCTCCCAAAGCTCCACCATGCTTCCTAGTGCGTTACCAATCCACAGTTAATAGGGTCTGGGCAGAGGCATGCTGCTGTCCCCAATCACCCTGTGATAAAACACTCATTTATAAATTGGAGGCGATATACTGTCACTTCCTACCTCAAAGGGTATTTGGGAGGCAAGCCTTTTGAAACTGTAAAGTATTAAATAAAGTTGAGTTTTTAATGTGTCACTGCTTCAGCTGCTTCCCAAAGACCTGTTGTTTGAGGAAATAGCACAGGTTAAAAAAAAAGATAAAATATGCAGGTTTCTAGAAAAAAGTGCCCAGTTTCATAAAAGTCAATAAATATCCTTGCAGTTCATAGATGGACCTAAGAGATCATCTAGTGTAACCCAGTCATTTGAGAGATGAGATAACTTAAGTCTAGTGATGATTCAACTTGCCCAATATTCCACAGTCCTAATTCAGGACACTACTTAGAGTGAGGTCACCTGGGCTCTAGTCCTGGTTCTGCCATTCTTAGTGGTTCCAGGTGGCTCAGTAGAGAGAGTGCTAGACTAGAAGTCAAAACCTCAATTCAAATCCTACCTCTGAGGCTTACTTAATAACATGACCCTAGGCACATCTCAATTCAGCCTCAGTTTTCTTATCAGTGAAATGGGCTTAAATATAACTCAGGGTTTGGATAAGAATCAAATGAGATAACAAGAGAAATGCTCTGCAAATCTTAAAGACTTAGAGCAGTTATTGCTGGAGAGGCAGCTAGTGGCTCAGAGAAAGGACTTTCATTTACATCTTTCTAATTCTAGAATCAGGCTCCTGTAGTACTTTTATACTGCTGGTAGTATTTACATACTTACAGAAATGAGGAAAGGTGAGTGGGGACTATTTGCCTGGATCACCAGACCATTCAGTGTCAAGCAATAAGTATTGTATAATTGTAAACTCTTGAACCAGGAAAAAGTTATATTTCAGTCCTTAGCATAGTGCCAGGCATTTAATAAATCCCTGTTGTTCTTATTGTTGTACAGTATGGATCAATAAAGATGATTAACCCTAGGTAATTGTATGGTTACCAGTTTTAACAATATGGCTAATTTCTGTTTATTCTTCTAAGACTTATTATTATCCAGACCTGTTTGAATAACAATAGATTATGTTGACATTAGTTGGAGTCTGGACAACTGAGAGGGGCAAGACAGAAAGGTGGTGCAGGGGATGAGAGCACTAGACTTAGAATCAGGAAGATCTGAGTTGAAATCCTGTCTCAGACATTTATTAGCTAAATGACCCTGGGCTTTTCTCTGCCTCAGTTTCCTCATCTGTAAAATGGGAATAATAATAGTTGATGTCTGACAAGGTGATTGTGAGGATCAAATGAGATAATATATGTATAAGGCTTTACACATCTTAAAACGTTCTATCATTGAGACTAGAAATTGTCCTCTTGACTGGCATGGTCTTTGTAGGAATGAGAAGAGTTTCTCGTTTCCCTTTATCATTAACCTTCCAACTGCAAATGAGTGGCTTTTAAATTAGGGAAATACGTGATATTTTTGGTATTTAAATTTTGCATATTAGCTTTAAAAAAGACAATAATAAAATATTTATATATTGCTTTAGAATTACAAAACACTTTATATTCATTACCTTGTTTGTTTCCTACAGCAACTCTGGTTGGAAGGAAGGTACCTCAGAGTATAGATTTGCTGTGCCTACATATAGCTCAACCCCTTACTCTTTAGTCTGTGGTCTTTGTAATTGTGGCCCCCAAAATAGCAACCAACCTGGTGATGAAGAGCCTCTACCAACTTAGCAAGGATAGTTTTTGACTAAATAGTATATATCACCAGATGTGTTCTCAAATATTTTCCACATTGGTAGGATTTACAGAGCCTATATTCTGTTGACATTACCTATGAGAGGCCAAAGTCACCTCCATGCTACACAGAATGAGTTGGAAGGGACCTTGGAGGCCATCTAATCTAATTCATACCAGAAAGGAATTCCCAATTACAACATGCCTGACAAATGTTTCATATAGGCTCAGCCTGAAGACCTCAAATGAGGGGAGAAACCCCTCCATTTCTTGAGGTAGCTATAATTTTTAGGTTTTTCCTGTCATCAAAACTGAATGTTTCTTTTGGCACCTTCTACCCATTTCTCTTGGCTCTACCATCTGGACAGAATATGAGGATCAGTCTAGCATTAGGGGAGGGTGATGTAGGTGGTCTCAGTATTAGTATTCTCATTTTATAGGAGGTCAAACTGAAGCCCAGGAGATTCGGTTCCTTGCTCAAAGGAACGGAATTGACAGAGACTGGACTCAAATGCAGGTTTTCTGACTCCAAATCCAATTCTCTTTCCACTATTTCATAATGTCTCTCTAACTCCATAAAGTATCCTATTCAATTTAGACTATAAAATACCTTAAATATGTATATAATATTACAAATATATTCTAAGAAAACTTGCTTATTAAGTATACACCCCCGCTTCAAAGTTAATTTTTCCTTTGGAGATAAATACACACATGTAAGCTTTAACACATTTAATGAATGATGAAAACCCTGACCTTCTGTACTATGCCAGTGATTTAAAGGAATGTTAATGCTTTCAGAAATACTGTGATTTGTTTCCATTTTAAGCATGATGTATAGCTTAAATATCAACCTAAAAGGAAATCATTTGTTTTTGTTTTTCCACCCTGATAAAATTGATATGTTTTCAGAAGCACATATTGTGTTTTTTCTTGGCCACCAAGGATTAATAATATACACAAAAGATTAGAATCATTCAGTATTCTGTTTCCCAATTTTAGACCTCCATCAAGGTCTGATTATGAGGCTTCCTCTAATGGGTTGTCAGCATGAGCTTTTGTGTAGCCTGCCTTTCATCATAGGACAGCTCCTGGAGGTATTCAAAGACTACTTGCAATAAATGGATTACCACAAGTAATGTCATACAGGAAGAATCCTGAATTCTTTGATACTTGGATCACTTACCATAGAGATTCAAGGAACCTGTTCACAATACATTCAGAAGCCTGTTAAATAATAACAGAAGCACTGGGGAGAGAACAGAACTTTCCCTCAGGTTCAAGATTTGCCTAGGAGATGCACGTTCCCAGTGGGCCTCATTAGGAAAATAAAACAAAAACAATATAAAAATATGCCAGCTGGTAAAAGAAAGGAGGAGGAGGAGTGGAAATTGGAAACCTTCTGCCCAGTGATGGAACAAATATGGCAACCTTACTCTGACTCTTATTCAGAAAAGATTTGAAACCAAGAAGTCTCTAACAGAGAGCAGTACTGCTTTAAAAGCTAAGGACTCCAGACTTTTTCATTTCTAGATAATCTCAAGAACCTATTGGACTACTTCTGCTTCTATTTATCTGTGCTTCAGTGTTTTCCAGTCCATTTGTTTATTTAGTTATAATAACATCTAATCACCAAATAATTAGATCTCTCATTCTTTATCTGATTTTGCAATTAAGGCTGTCTGATATCTGAAGCAGGTTATCTCAATGGATGCCCAGACTTTATCAGCTGAAGTAGATTGATCTCACTGATTGCTCAGAGATTCTCCATACAAACCTGTCCTGATTTGTGATCTAGTTTGCTGTCTATCAATCTCCAAATCTTTTTGTTTAAAGAGCTGTTTTGTCTACTGAATTTGAGCACCAGTTCTCATTTACAAATTTCAATTCTTATTTTTTTAAAATTTTTATTTATTTTTAGTTTTCAACATTCATTTCCACAAAATTTTGAGTTACAAATTTTCTCCCCATCTACCCCCTCCACCTCACCCCATGACACCTTGCATTCTGATTACCCCTTTCCTCAATATGCACTCCCTTCTATCACACCCCCTCCCTTCCCTTATCACCATCTTCTCTCTTTTCTTGTAGGGAAAGATAGATTTCTATATTGCATTACCTGTATTATTTTCCAGTTATATGCAGCAACAATTCTCAACATTTGTTCCTGAAACTTCAAGTTCCAACTTCTCTCCCTTCCTCCCTCTCCACCCATCCCACTAAGAGGCAAGCTATTCAACATAGGCTATATATGTGTAGTTTTGCAAAAGACTTCCATAATAGTCATATTGTATAAGACTAACTATATTTCCCTCCATCCTATCCTGCTCCCATTTATTCTATTCTCTCTTTTGACCTTGTCCCTCCCCAAAAGTGTTTACTTCTAATTACTCCCTCCTTCGATTTGGTCTCCCTTCTATCATCCCCCTCACCCCACTTGTCCCCTTCTCCCCTACTTTCCTATAGTGTAAGATAGATTCATACCAAATTTAGTGAGCATGTTATTCCCTCCTTAAGCCAAATGTGAGGAGAGGAAACTTCACTTTTTCCTTCTCACCTCCTCCTTTTTCTCCCCCATTGAAAAAGCTTTTTCTTGCCTCTTTCATGAGAGATGATTTGCCCCATTCCATTTCTCCCTTTCTCCTCCCAACATATTCCTCTCTCACTCCTTAATTTTATTTTTTTAGATATCATCCCTTCTTATTCAACTCACCCTGTGCTCTCTCTGTGTGTGTGCATGTGTGCATGTGTGTGTATGTGTGCATAATCCCTCCAACTACCCAAATACTGAGAAAAGTCATGAGTTACAAATACTATCTTTCCATGTAAGAATGTCAAAAGTTCAGCTTTAGAAAGTCCCTTATGACTTCTCTTTCCTGTTTACCTTTTCATGTTTCTCTTAATTCTTGTGTTTGAAAGTCAAATTTTCTATTCTGTTCTGATCTTTTCATTAAGAATGCTTGAAAGTCCTCTATTTCATTGAATAACCATTTTTTTCCCTGAAGTATTATACTCAGTTTTGCTAGATAGGTGATTCTTGGTTTTAATCCTAGTTCTTTGACTTCTGGAATATCATATTCCAAGCCCTTCAATCCCTTAATGTAGAAACTGCTTGATCTTGTGTTACCCTGATTGTATTTCCACAATACTCAAATTGTTTCTTTCTAGCTGTTTGAAATATTTTCTCCTTGACCTGGGAACTCTGAAACTTGGCTACAATATTCCTAGGAGTTTCTCTTTTTGGATCTCTTTCATGAAGTGATGGGTGGATTCTTTCAATATTTTTAACCCTCTGGTTCTAGAATATCAGGGCAGTTTTCCTAGATAATTTCATGAACGCCTATGTCTAGGCTCTTCTTTTGATCATGGCTTTCAGGTAGTCCCATAATTTTAAAATTGTCTCTCCTGGATCTTTTTTCCAGGTCAGTTGTTTTTCCAATGAGACATTTCACATTATCTTCTATTTTTTCATTCTTTTGGTTTTGTTTTGTAATTTCTTGGTTTCTCATAAAGTCATTAGCTTCCATCTGCTCCATTCTAATTTTTAAAGAACTATTTTCTTCAGTGAGCTTTAGAACCTCCTTTTCCATTTGACTAATTCTGCTTTTTAAAGCATTCTTCTCCTCAATGGCTTTTTGGACCTCTTTTGCCAATTGA